>NC_067472.1:105332005-105694505 GCF_947179515.1 Apodemus sylvaticus
GTACCTAAATGTGGGGTACCAGCCAGGCACAGTAGCATGCATCTATAGATATAAATTGGGAAGTTGAGGTTGAAGGCTCACTAGAATCCAGAAGTTGAAGGCAATGCAGGGGGGCAGGGCGCTACTCTATAGGAGTCTCTTCCGTCCTTCTCAGCCTTCCCTCTACCTGAGTGAGTGCCATCATCTTTATTATCAGAACTACCAATGCTCAACATTGCTTCTCATTAGGGAAATGCAAACTAAGATCATACAATGGCATTTCAGAATACTGGGGTGGCTTTAAAAGCTAACAATAAAACATTTGCAAGGATGAGGAGCAAATGGAGCTGTTAAAAAATACCTGTACACAAATACTCATCACATTGTTCATAGAGTCAACAGACCGAAGCAGCCTAAGAGTCCATCAGCAAATGAATGGATATGCTGATATTGGTAACATGAGGATGCATGCTTGTGATCCAATAGGAACATCAGAGGTTCCCAGTCATCGTTGAACACCCAGCAAGTTCTAGGACAGCCTGAGCTTCGTGAGATCTGATCTTAAATTTAAAAAAAAAAAAAAAAAAACAAAGAGAAAGAAACAAATAGAAATATATTCATAAAAGGTTATGTTGTTCAGCCATAAAATTGACTAAATTGTTGACATATTACTTAGATTAATCGTGAAAAAAATGGTACAAGGCAAATAAACCAGAGATGAGTCCTCTTATATAAATATCTATTTCAGGCAAATTCCTGGAGGCATAAATTGAAGATTACCAGGAGCTAGAAAAGGACTAGAGGAGAGCTAGCTTTTCGTGGTTATAAAGATTCTGTTTGCAGTGATGGAAAATATTTATATTGTGGCGATGATTGTATAACATTTGAGATATTATGCTTAAAATGCTTAAAATGGAATTTTACATGTATTTTACCTCCCACCCCACCTGGTGCGTGCATGCATGTGTGTGTGTGTGTGTGTGTCCACTTTGGGTAGGGAGACGCTTACAACTGGAGAACCTACACAAATGGTTCACTTTTGTGCATCTCGCACTAATTGTTATTAATAAACTGGTAGACTCTCTGGGTTTGAACAATGAATTATTTTGATTGCCCCATCGCTAAGAGCTCTAATTTTAAGTAGGCACTAGGACCTGGAAGAGGCTTTGGGATGACATCATCTCTAGAAAACCAAAGCCTCTGGCCTCCAGGGGCGGTACCAGAGACATGGGCACTTGATACAAACATTAGTTCTCAATTAACCATGATTTGGTGGCAAATCACCTCTTTCCTTGGGTCCAGAGAGCTGTGGCCAAGAAGAAGCAGGGGCAGAGTTCGCGGCAGTTAGAGAAAACTGCCCCACCCACTCAGCAGGCCACACTCAGCATGGCCACCTCAAATCCCGGGCAAGGCGGCACGCCCCTCCCTTCCCTAGAGGGGCGGGACCTCAGAGACAGAAAGAATTCCTGTGAACCAAGGGGCAAGGGGGGCTGGGGGTGGAGCCATCCTTGATGTAAGCGTCTGGGCGGAGGGGCGGGCTTGTCCTGCGGAGCCTTGGAGGGCTGCAGCTGCCACGTTAGTCAGCCTCGAAAGCTGGATTTTGCCCAGTGTTGTGCCAGCGTCAGCGCTTCCGGGTTGAACTCTAGCTGAGCAGATCAGTCTCCTCTCTGACTAGGGACTGTTCCTCCCCCTCAAACTCAGACTAGTAAAAGCCCTTAAAGTCATCTCCATTAAGATGACTCATCTCCGCCTTGCAACTCCCAGATGCCCAGATGAATTGGCAACACCAGGTGTAGCTTGATCAGAAATATAAATATATATATATATTTCTGATTATGAACGTACGGGCATATTCTAGAAATCTGGAGAATTAGGAAAAAGATGGGAAAAATAATGTATTATTCCACCAATTGGAAACAATAGTAACTTTTGTCACCCTTTATTTAATTTTTTTCCTGTTTAAAACAATGGAATCAATTGATTTTTGGTGTTGGTTGCATACTGCTTGTCATTTTAATTGAATGCATAGGATGACCTATTCCCTGGGTGACTGTCATAATTCTTATGATTCCTAATTAAGTATTAAAGGAGTGAGCTCGTCAGGTAGCAACCGGCTGGCTTTTCATAGCTTCACTACCGATTTGTAAAGTTGTTCTACAAGAATTACAAGATTTGAGATCCTTTAAGGCATTATAATTTCAGCAGTTCTAGACTAAAAAAAAATCTTGAGAAACTGAATCGTCATGTTTTTGGGGGTGGTAATGACCTTTGAAGAAAGAATTTTCACCAAGTTAGGACTATCTAACAAGCAAAGCCTTTTCAAAACAGCCCTTTCACAAAGAGGGTCACCCCTCCCAGCTGCACCCAGTAACAGGAAGGAAAGAAGTAACACTTTTGAACTCTGATCTTCCTAAGTGTCTGTACGTGGTTTGACTTACATTACACTCTCTAATTAGGCAGAGATCAGCTCAGGAGACAGTTCCGTCCTCGTTGGTGTAGGGAACAGACCCAGGGTGTTGTGCATACAATGCACGCTGGTTCTCAGTACACGCTCTGCTCTTGAGCCACCTCACAACCACTTTTTTCCTTGGTAAGGTCTTTCTGGGGTTTCACGCTCATGTCACACTTTTGGACTTGGGATATCTCTGCTTCCTTTTTGTTTACAAACAATATTTTCTTTGGCATAGAATTCACTATGTAGATCAGGCTTGCCCTGATCTACAAATTCGCAGTGATCCACCTGCCTCTGCCTTCCAAATACTGGGATTTAAAGGTGTGAGCCACCTCACCCAGCAAGAAATATTGCCTTATGTTGTAATGTGTAAGGTACAAACCAGTGGTTTGGCACAGGCCGGCCTGAACTGTGTGGGAAGAAGGTAGATGGGGGTGACCTCCACGATGCCCTGTATTCAGTAACCTCTGCTGTGGCCTCACATTGGCAGTTGAGGTATCTAAGATCATTCACGGCAGTGCACACAGAGCTTCCTTGCTGGTGGTCCTCTGCATGCTCGTTCTGCTTTCTGTGATCCCACACTCACTGAGCTTCCCTCTTGCCGCCTCTTTCATCATTTACCAGGGTGGAGTAATCACGGCTCACACAGCCGTGCCCTGCACAAACAGAAAACCGCTGGTAAAGGAGGGGCTGGCAGGTAATGCTGTCTCTTTGGTTTTTTTCTAGGTAGCCAGCCTCTTCCATCTCTGAGCTATATATATGCATTTTCTTTTTAAGTATGACTTCCTTTGTGCCAAAATACAGAAGCAGAAAAGACTTACTAAAGTTAATCTAGTTTGTAATCTGAGGTAACTTACTTTATATATTTTCACTAAAGTCATACATTAGAGCTTTGGGACACCAGTGCAGACTTTTTATTATTATTATAGGTGGCCATAGAGTTACTGCTTTAAGGAAGTTTGACTTGAGATGAAACATCACCCTTTAAAGGGCCTGCCTTTGTTCTTTTGTTCCCTAAGGCTTTCTCTGATGTGGTTGTGCCGGGGACTAGAGCAAGTTTATTTTAAAAGAGTCTTTTAAAAGAAGCTAGCTTGTAAAAATAAATCCAGAAAGGCCACTTTTTGTGTATGCTGGGAATTGAATCTAGGCCCTTGTATACACTGGGCATATGTTGTATCACTGAGCTATATCTGCAGTCTCCTCTACATTTTTCTTGTGTGTGTTTGTATATGATTGAAGATCCTGGGAAAATCTAAAACCTATAATTATATATAAGAACTTTAAAATATTCACATACGTAGAATTGTATTCAACATTTGTTGAAACCTTATTATGCTCTGTGGTCTGTGGCCACTGCTAAAGACACTGGGAAAAATGAGGAATATTTTTCCTCTAAAAGCACTCCCTATTCAATGGAGAAGATATACAGATGAGCAATATGCTGTTACAGTACACTGTGTTAGGGACATGGGAAAAGGACTAGAAAGTAGAAAAGGCATCACACCCGTCCTGGGAAATGGCTGTAAGACAACAGCTCGCAAAGACATCATTTGACCTGTGTCTTGAAAGAGGAGTGGGGATTGTTCAGATAGATGAGGGAGGAAATGTCTTCCTAGCAGAGGAGATTGTAGGTGAAAAGGCAGGAATTAGTGAGAGCATGTATAATGCTGGGAGATCTCTATGACTCTATGTTGGCCTAGGACTAGCACGTGTGTTGAAAAGTGTGGGGAATGAAGCTGGGTACAGGTTCATGGAAAATGGCCTATGTTCTTGGCTTGGATTCCATAAGAAAGCTTTAATTTGTATTTATGTGTTTATTTACTTAAAATTTCTGTGTACATGCGTGGTTGGGCACGAGTGTGCTTGTATGTGTGTGTGTGTGTGTGGTCAGAACTTTTTGGATTTTCAGATTCTGGCTCTCCCTCCTTCCACCACACACGGGTTCCGAGGCTCATACTCAAGTTGTGAGGTTTGGCATTAAGTACCTTCACCCACTGAAATCTTTCACGGCCTTTCATTCATTTGTTTTTGAGACAAGGTCTCATATATCTCAAGCCGGCCTGGCACTTGCTATGTGTCTGATAGTGGCTGTGAATCTCTGATTCTCCTGCCTCTGCTTCCTGAGTATTGGGATTATAAATATGCATGCCAAGTTCAAGAAAGGATCGTTATATATTTATGACCAGAAATTTCCTAAATATTCATCTTTTTTGTGTATTGAATTGCTTTGTGTCTGGCTTCTAAATTTTCAGGTTTGGGTTAGGGATGTGATTCTGTTGGCAGAGTGCTTACCTAACTTGGACAAAGTCCTGGGCTCTGTCCTAGTGATGTATTCCTGTAATCCCAAGACTCTGGAAGAGCTCGTGGAAGTCTTCCAAAATTCTACAACTCTCTTTAAAACACATAGGGGGAAGGGAAGGGGGAAGGGGAGACAGAAAAGGAGAGAGAGACAGAGAGGAAAGATAAATGACAAAGGCAAGATTAAGCTTGAATCTCTATTCTACACAGAGATGTAAACAAGAAATACATTATAGAAGTATATTATATGGAGAAGAAAGAGAGAAAAGAGGGAACTAAAGCTTATCTCCACCTCCATATAAAGTTCAGGGCGAGCCTGGAATGCATAACACCTTGTCTCAAACCAAACAAAATGCAGCAAGAATCCCAGAATCTAAGCAGTCCACCAGACACATTGCCACAAACCAATCCTGGACTAAATGCAGAAGATGTGAAGATTAAGGTGCAACCTGGTCTTGGGAGCTTGTGGGCTATAAAATATCATAGGGACTTAGACCCTGACTGATTGCTGCTTTATTTCACCATCTAGCAAAGGATTTATAAATCTAAATTCTAACCTCAGTTTTCAAAGCAGATTTTCTCTATGTGAGCCACTCTGACATTCTGTTGCCTATTAATAACTAAGAAAAGCTACTTTGTATTGAGTGATGCAATCGCATTAAGTTCAGTGCATCATTTAGCCATGAACTTGTCTCTTTAAATAATCTGCATTGGTTGTGGTTTTCCAGAGATACAAAGCTAAAGAGGATATGTATGTACAGACATAAGTATGTTTATACTTATACTTACTGAGATTTTATTGTAAGGAATTAACTCATATTATTATGGAAATTGAGAAGTACTAAGATTTGCCGGGTGAATTGGCAAGCTGGAAACACAGTAGAGTGTGAAGGCCTGAGAGTTATAATATTGATGAATGTAGCTATACTCTGAAGGCTGGCAAGCTCCAGAACTAAAAAGGTTTTACGTTTCAGCCTAACTTGGATGACGGGAAGCAAATGATATCCCATGTCAAAGGAAATCAAGTAGGAAAATTCTCTTATTCCAGCATTTGGGTTCTATTTAGGCCTTCTACTGTTTAGGTGAGGTCCACTCCCATTAGGGAGGGTAGTTTAACATTTAAATGTTTTTCTCATCCCAACATATCATAAAAGGAACATCGGTCTAATGTTTCACCAAGTATCTGGTTGCCACATTGCTCAGTAAAGGAGGCACGCAAAATTGACCATAATAGCCTCCGTGTCTCCTGCCCCACACAGGAGAAATAGATTATCTACAGCATTGTTGGTGGGCCTTTGGAATTTCATTCTAGGAAGACAGATAAGACATCAGGATCTTCGAAGAAATGCTGACAAACAAACCACACCATCACTGAAGCCTAACTCATTTACCATTTAAAGGAGATTTTATTTTTATTTATGTGCATGTGTATCTGTGTCTGTAAATGCAGGTATCTGAGGAGGTAGGCGAGTATTGAATACCCAGAGGTGGAGTTACAGGAGGTTATGAGTCTTCTGATCTAGGGGTAGAGAATCTAACTCAGCTCTTCTGCAAGATCCACAAGAGTTAACTGCTGAGACATCTCTCCAGCCCTTTATTTTTGTTTTTGTTTGTTTTGTTTTCAAGACACTGTTTCCCTGTGTAGCCCTGGCTGTCCTGCATCTTGTTTTGTAGACCAGGCTGGCCTCAAACTCAGAGATCCACCCTGCCTCTGCCTCCCAGTGGCATGCTCCACTGCTGCCCACCTCTCCAGCCCTTATTTACTAGTTTTTACACCTTTTCTTTGTTGTTGAGAAGCAGCAACAGTAGCAAAATAAATAAAATAATAATTACATATTCGTCATTTCACCCAGTGCTGGCTTTATTATGTACTCGTGGTCTCCCTCTGTACACAGAGTTTACATGCCTATCTTGGTGACATGAATTTTTTTATTGCTCTATAATAATTTAAATGTGCCATTTAAGGGCAGGAACCACGAACTATTCATTTTTGTGTTCCCAGGATTCTATCAAAGCACCGGGAAAAGCTATTACTAATTAAATGTTGGTAGCTGGGTGTAGTGGCCTAAGCTTGTTATCTAAGCACCTTGGAGGCAAATACAAATTCAAAGCCAGCCTGGTCTACCCTGAGAAACCTTTGTCTGTAAAATCGAGCAGTTTCTCTCCCGAAGACCTGTAAGGAATAAAGTGAGCTGCTGAACACAAGTATCGCACACCATGGCCACTCAATAAAAGATAATTATTCTTAATTACTATGAGAATATGGAATACTAGGAAGGTTCACCTGTGGTCAGTCACCTCCAAAGTCGAGGTTACAAGTCAAGATTTGCATACTAGACGCTAGAATAAATGAATCAGACAGGATCTGTATCCTAAAGGAATTCAATCAAATATAGAGAAGAGACATAAATAATACATAGTCTCATAGGTGAGATACTAAAATTATGTGAAGACCACTCAGTAACAAAGACAGCAACTAATACTGCCCAGAGAAATCACAGGGAAGGTGACAGGAGCAGGAATGACGGTGGAATCTGGGGAGAGTTCTAGTCTTTGGGTTTTAAAAACTTCCGGAACCAAGATGCTGCGGGAGTAGAAAGTGTCTCGGTCAGATTTGGTGGACGGACGAGATGGAGACTTTTCCGGCCGTGTTTTCAGAAGCCCTGGGGTCGTGATTGCTAGGGCGGATCTTCGGTTTGCTCAGTAGCCGCAGCGGTCGAGAATGAGCGGAACCCTGGGAAAGGTAACGCAGATTCCCCGCACGTAGGGAGCTGAGGAAAGCGGAAGGGAAAGCAGAGCTGTAAGGGGTTTGCTTGCAGACGTTCGGGCCTAGGACTCTGCGAACAGGCCCTTCCCAGCGGTCCCTGCGGCGCCTCACTGTCAATTCTTTCCTCCGCCCAGGGCGAGCTTTCCAGTCTCGTGCCACGCCCCCTCCACTTGTCACCCTCGCTGCTGCCCAATGCCTAGGAAAGGGAGAGTCCTCTCCCATGGAATTATCGTCCCCTTAAATTGTCTGACCTTGGTAAGGTCATTTAATTTTTACATTTAATCATCTTTTTAGAATCCTCACTGAAGTGGTTGGGATGTGAATGAAGTTACTCGGTGATAAGAAGAATACACTAATGAGAAACTACACTTTTGCTTACAAAATCTTAAGAGCATATCATAAAACCGGGTGAACCAACCATTTCGTTGTTGTTACTCTTAGCTTCCAAAATATTATTTAAGAGACTATGGCAGAACCAGATGAGCCTTCTTTCCTTTTATGAGACGAGGTCTCACCATGTAGCCCAGACTGCTCATGACTCACAATCTCCTGCATCAGTTCCCCCAGTGCTTGAATTACAAGCATGCGCCACTACCCCAAGCCAAGCTACCATTCTGTGTGTGTGTGTGTGGTTTTTTTTTTCAAGACAGGGTTTCTCTGTGTAGTCCTGGCTGTCCTGGAACTCACTCTGTAGACCAGGCTGGCCTCGAACTCAGAAATCCTCCTGCCTCTGCCTCCTAAGTGCTGGGATTAAAGATGTGCGGCTGCCACCACCACCCGGCGCAAACTACCATTCTTAAATCTGGTTCTCATTTTTCTCTTCCCTTAACAAATTTAACAGATCTCATTGGGCTTTTCCAACTGTGTCATGTTGCTTAGGTTGTTGATAGTCCTGTTCTCTTCATGTTGGGTTTTATTGCAGGCATTAATTATAGACTTTATCTCCATAATGCATGTATAAATCAATATACTCATCGCCGTTTATGGATGTGGGACTACCCTTGAATGTCTCTAAATTTGGGTTTCTTACCTCAGCATTCATGAAGGGACCCACTGATTCTCTTTAGCCAATTTGTGATAACAGGTCTGCTGCAAAGATGAAATACACCAACTTCAACATTCCATTCTATTCTCTGGTTCTATTAATCTTCTTTCCAAAGAAGGAAGAGAGGATCAGTATTTAAAGAACATAATTCACAGTCCTGCAGAAGAATCCATGGAGACCTGGCACTAAGGCCGTCATCTAACAAAGCCAGGCACTGGGGTCTTTAATCATAGAACTTGGGAGGTAGAGGTAGGAAGATCAGGAGTTCAAGGGCAGCTGTGATTACAGATTGAGTTTGAAGCTAACCAACCTAAACTACTTGAAACCTAATCTCAAAAAGTAAAAGAAAAAGAAAAACAGGCCCAAAAGTACAATAGAGGAGACTGTAAATAGGAATGGGTGTTTTGTAAGGGATGAAGGTTGGCGCTAATGAGAATGCTGATATTTTGCAGTCATTTATTTATTTTTATTTGTTCTTTATATATTATTAAGCAATCCTAGCTGACAGAATAGATGTGGAAATTCAAATGTCAGTGGTTATAAAATCTGTGTTCCTAATGACCTTCAAGAAGATAGATTTTGAGAGTCAATACAGTCATGGTAGAAGAATGCTGCCAAAGGAAACACTAGAAACAAAATTAACTTTTGAGAGAATTTAGAAGAAATACTTGAAAGCATTGATTGTTGTATTCAAATACTTGAGTGTTAGTTTAGTGTACTGGCTGAGGACAGTGGGGAGAACATGAAGTGTCTGGGATCCTGGTTTGGTGCCTCTTCATCTCTTTCTTCTCTTTTGAATTTGACTACTTTGTTTCATTTTATTGAGACAGTATCTCACTTTTTGCCAAGGCTGACCTTGAACTTCTAGGTTCTAGTGAGTCTCCTACTGCTGTCCTTCAAGTAGCTCAGTTTACAGGTATTTGTCATTTCATCCAATTCAATTTGAACTTTCTAATGAATGAATCTAAGTAAGGACTGATTTTCTCAGGGATTTTTCATGAAAGTTGCAGTGGTTAGGAACACTTGCAACTCTTCTAGCTACAAATTAGCAACGCCGTGTAACTTCAGCTCCTGGGCTCCCCAAGCTCTCTTCTGGCCTTAGTGGGAAGTGTATTTATGTGGCACACATCAATAAAAATAATAAATAAATAAATCTCAAAAAAGAAAAGAAAAGAAAGAAATACCCCTTGTAAGACCTGGAATCCATGTCTCAGGGTATCGTGTAGCCCAGGAAGGAGTATAAGAGCCATCCTGCATCAAGAGGGTATACTGGAGGAAAGGGCCCTAACTGTGGGTCACCTAGAACACTTGTTAGCTGTCAATATTCGACTTTCCCTCATCGAGACAGAATCTCACGATGTAGCACTGGCTAGCCTACAACTCTCTATATCAGCAGTTCTCAACCTGTGGATGTGACCCCTTTGATAAATGTCTGTCTCCAAAAATATTTACATTATGATTCATAACAGCAGAATTACAGTTATGAAGTAGCAACAAAATTATTTTATGGTTGGGGGGTCACCACCACATGCAGAACTGCATGAAAGGGTCACAGTATTAGGAAGGCTGAGAACCACTGTTCTACACAGACCAGGCCGGCATCAAACTCACAGAGATCCACGTGCCTCTGCTTCCCAAGTGCTGGACTGAAAGTGAGCGCTACCGCTGCCCAGCTTCATTAACTTCCTAAAGCCAGCCTGGCTTAAGTTTTGACAGGTAGTCATGGCGGAATGGAAAACATAAACATTGCTCAAGGTCAGACCTGTGTTTTCACCTGTTGCTAAACCTATAACATTAGTCAGTTGATGCAAATCTATTTTTTATTCCATAAAATAGAGGTAGTTATTAAAAATCCCCAAAATATTAATTTTGTGTGTGTGTGTGTGTATGTGTGTGTGTGTGTCTGTCTGTCTGTCTGTGTGTGTCTGTGTGTGTGTCTGGGGGGGGGCATATACATGCCAGGGCATGTGTGTGGCAGTCAGAAGGTAGTCTGTAGTAATCGGCTCTCTCCTGCCATGTTGGTCCTAGAGACTGAACTTACATCGTCAGGCTCACTGCAGTTATCTTTACCAGCCTGAGTCCTCTCACCAGCCTGAGGCAGGTGTCCTTACAGGGACTCTAGCAACGAGTTGGAGTGACGATAAGAAAACATGGAGTGCTTGGCACGGAAGAAACAATCGATGGCCCTTTAGTAGTAATACACAAGCCTATTCTTAAATTTTCATAACAGCTCTCACCTTTAATAACAGCATTTGGGAGGCAGAGGCAGGTAGATTTCTGTGAGTTCAAGGCCAGCCTGGTCTACAGAGTGAGTTCCAGGACACCCAGGGCTATGTAGAGGGACCATGTTTCAAGAAACTAAACCAGACCTAAACCAGCTCTCATTGGCGCACCTAGGGCCTGGGCCACTGTGTTCACAACGCAACCCAGCCTTTCATTTGAAGGCCTCACACTCTGCAATGGATTTTTCTCTGTCATGGTTTCTTTAGTAACTGCGCACTTCTTCCTTGGTTGCTGGTTCCAGAGCTCATAGGACAAGTATTTTTGTAACCCACTGCCGCAGCTGTGTCCTGATTCATTCATTCAGTGGTGTTATTGCTCTCCTCTTCTGTTTGCAGAGCCAGAGCTGTTCATCTGCTGATTGGGCTGGGCAGGGAATAGGGGGGAGTGGGGGATATTTGTGGATTCAGTCTCAAAATAGATTACTTTTGTTCTGATAAATAATGTCAGGCATTGCAGAGAAAAGAAAGCACATTTCCCAGAGCTGAGGAGTTCACATCACAATTTGAATGCCTTCCAGAAAGGTGTCAACTATTTAAATCTGACTTTTAGATAATTAAATCCTTAGCTATTGTATAGACTCAGAATTCTGAACAATTAAATAAAGAGAAAGCAGTCTCATCTAGATCTTTCTTTTTACCCAGTGCCTCCTCTGTTTGAAGTGACCCATTTGAGATACGTTCTGTCCACTCTGATTTCTGTTCTGTTGGTCCTGTGAATGGAACTTTGGCCATGAGGGAGTTTGCATTATCTGCTGCAACTTTGAGGTGTGTGGCCAGTGACAGAGGAGCCAACCTGAGCTCTCCAAAAGCTCTTAGTTCCCTGCTCTGGCCAGTATTAGGGTAAGCAAAATTTATACATACTTTATATAGTTAAAAAAAACCTTAAAATTAACTTATTTTTAATTTTATGTATGAGTGTTTTGTCTGCATTTCTTTATGTGTGCCACATGTGTGCTTAGTTACCTATTAAGGTCAGAAAAGGGCATCAGATCCCCCGGAATGGGGAGTACATGGGTTCTGAAAATCAAATCTGGGTTCTCTGCAAGAGCAATTGCTCTTAACCACTGAGCCATCTCTCCAGCCCCCTACAGCCTTTGATAATAGAGTGGGTCGTACTTGTACTTTAAAGTCCATCACACCTTTGCCCTTTGTTCTTTCTCTTCACATCCTTTTTAATCTATGTTCTTTGAGAGACTTTTCCTAAATGTGATCTTCCCCCCAATTTTTAAAACTTCATTTATTTGTGTGTATACATGTGATGTCTATGAGTACAGGTGTGCACATGCCTCATTGTACATGTGGAGGTCAGAAGACAATTTTTAGGAATTACTTTGCTCCTTCCACGATTCAAACTCAGGTTGTCAGGTTTACCTGACAAGCACTTTTACCTAGTGTACCACTTCATCAGCTCCCTCTGGTGATGTGCTGTTGAGTACCATTTCTTCATTTGGAGCAGGAGGTGTAGGATAGTAGAGAAATTATGGACTTTACAGCCAGAAAACCCCCAAAGCCTCTGCTAGCTTTGGGGAGTTACTCTGTGACTTTAGGTAGATTTATTTTCAGTTTTCTACACTATAAAATAGGGTTAGTAATGCCCTGCATTGTGATTTAGATACAGGACAGGCATTCAGCAAAATAGGTATGAATGATTCATAGATGGCTACAAGAATGACCATTTATTAACTTCTTTCTAAATTTTTCCCCAAACAAGACTTGATTGTACATATTGCACCCAAGTGAATCGCTCAACATAGAAGTCACTGGATGGTGTGAAGGGTTGAAGCGACTCTTCTGAGGTATTAAGTTAGCCTTCTGTATATCGGGGCCTTTTGAGCACTTGTCTTGAGATGGATCCTGATCTTGAACAGATCTTTGGGAAAGTCTGTAACCTGCAAAAGCTCAGGACTTCCCAGGATGTCCTGCCAGGTATACTTGTTAATAATACATCGTTTTACTTCATCATATAATGCTGGTGGTTTCTTTTAGTTGTTTACTGTAAGCTTATCATTCTTTCAGACCTGGAACAAACCTATACTCCTTAGCTGTCATCCCCATCCCACCCCACCCCAGCAACTGTTAACCTACTTCCTTTCCCTGTAGACCCACCCACAGGAGTTCTCTGTGTAGCCCTGTCCTGTAATTGCTCTGTAGATGAAGATCAGGCTGGCCTCAAACTCGGAGACCTGCCTGCCTCTGCCTCCTGAGTGCTGGGAATAAAGGCATTCACCACCACCACCACCAGTCCATTATGAATATTTCATAGAAAGGGAACCAATCATACAGTATTTGGTCCTTTGTGACTGGCTCGTGTTTCACATAATAGAATGCTTTTAAAGTTCATCATGCTTGTTACATTTTGTTTTTATATTCCTTTTAATATGCGATGCAGTATTTGTCAGTTAGAAAGCTGGAAACTTTGTGGGCTGGCAGGCAAGTAGTACAGGGACCTAGATTTGTTTTCTAGCAAGCAAGCAAGCAAGCAAGCAAGAAAGAAAGAAAGAAAGAAAGAAAGAAAGAAAGAAAGAAAGAAAGAAAGAAAGAAAGACAAAGAAAGAAGTTGCTATTTTAGAATAGTTTTAGATTTACAGAAAGTGTCAATAGCATGAAGTACTCACTTTTTCTATTCTCTATTATTAACATGGGTGATTAACAACCTGGGTGATTTCTGGGACCCATGTGGTAGAAATAGAGAGCCAATTTCCTTAACTTGTCCTCAGAGAACCAGTTTCCTCAAATGACCTTTGACCTCCACATGTACTCTCCTACCTTAAATAAATACATACATGGGAAAATTATATTAATAATTTTTGTGATTGATCAACCCATATTGATATACTATTATTAACACAAACCCATACTTTATTCAGGTTTCTTTTGTTTTTAATTTAATTTCTTTTCCTGTTCCAGGATTCATTTGAATATTACATTCCATTTAGTAATTATATATCCTTAGGCTAGGACATATATCCTTTGACTGGGACAGCTTCTCAGATATTTGATGTTTTTACATAATAAGCTTTTTACATATACATGTCAAAAAAATTGAAATTGTTTCTCAGGATAATCAGAAATTTTTGTGTGTGTTATGGGATCTAAAAGACAGATATTTGGTCTGTTACCTAGATTATTAAAAGAACTCCTACATGCCACATTCTTCCTTAGTAAGACAGAATGCGATCTTTCGGAAGGGCGCCGGCAGGGCAAGAGTGAGGTGACGATTCTGCTGCCTCCTCTCCTTAGTGTCCTCTCTCAGCCGCACGAATGTGATTGTTCCTGTCGCTATCGAGAGAGTCTGGGCTGTAAGAGAGGCACAGTCTTCTTAGTCTCTTATTAACTATTTTAAAAATAAAACCTCTCTGACCCTTAGTTGCAAAAAATTATCTTGCAGTTGGTGAGAATCAAAGAACATTTAGGGAAGCCCCTGTTAGAAATTAGAAAAAAAAAATCAAGTTGGAAAGTGGAAGTAGGATGGAAAATTGTGGGAGAGGGGTTTTCTTTTTTTTCTTTCTTTCTTTTTTTTTTTTTTTGGATTTGGTTTTTTGAGACAGGGTTTCTCTGTGTAGCCCTGGCTGTCCTGGAACTCACTCTGTAGACCAGGCTGGCCTCGAACTCAGAAATCCGCCTGCCTCTGCCTCCCAGAGTGCTGGGATTACAGGTGTGCGCCACCATCGCCCAGCTAGGAGAGGGGTTTTCTTTGTAAGTGTTTTCTGTAGTGGGCAGAGTAAGAAAAAAGGACTTGGTTTGCTTGCACGTTAGTTGCTTGCTAGGTAAGAACCCTTTGGTACCTTTTGGTTTCTGGGTTTCTCTCTTAAGATGAGGTGTGTAGTGAAAATTCTGGAATTTTGGTTTCTTTATAACCAAAATATTTTAAACAGAAATATTATAAGATTGTGCTTTTGTTTTAATCTTGCAATATTAGAGGCTCAATTTAATGTGGGGATATAGGGCTGCTTCGAAGCAGCTGACTAAGACTTGCCTCATGCCCTAGCAGGGGCGTGGTTTCGCCAGCTGCAGATAGTTTCTGCAGTTGTGTGATGTTTGGAATTCTGGGAACTTTTCAGATGGTATATAAATACTAGAACTCCAACAGGCGAGGTGTGTGGGGGTGTGTGTGGGTGTGGGGTGTGGGGGGTGTGTGGGTGTGTGTGGGGTGTGTGTGTGTGTGTGTGTGTGTGTGTGTGTGTAATTTGTTAGAAGTCATGCTCAAAGAAGAAACAAGAAGAAAGATATTAGATTCACAGATCTCCCTATCTCTCACCTCTGTCCTCCTTTCTCCTATCTAGTGATAAGGGGTGAAACCAGGGGGACAAAGGGAGGGAAGAAGAAGAGCTGATAGAGTAGCTAAGTCCAGCTGCAGGGGTGCTTGGCGTCCTGAAGGATGAGAGTCCTCACCTGACTGTTTTCTTGCAGGTGCTTGGCGTGTGCACTAATACTGTGTCTAAGGGCTTTTCCCTCCTAAGGTAAGGATCTTAGTGACAAGCACAGCTAACAGTAAATTCATAGCTGGCATGATGGTGTTGCCTTCTTTATGTCCCCTGTGTGTCTACAGAGTATCTCAGATTTTAATTCCTGCCACATTGCTCCTTCACCATTTTCAGAAAAAGGCAGTTCTGTTCATCCGTTTGCTCGGAACCTTGCAGTTTCCCCTGATACTGTTACGTTTCTTGCTGTACGGTTATCAGCAGAGCCTGCTGGCTCCTCTGTTGCACATAGAGAACCAAAGCATTTCGTCCTCCCTCTTTCAGCCTCATGCATTCTGTTCTGCTGAGCCCTGGGCAATCGGTTCCTTGCCGTCTCTCCATGTTTAACTTACTTTTTCCTCCTTCATACTGCAAGTGGAGTGATTCTTTCAAACTATATTCAATTATACTGTTACTCTGCTCAGATTTCTCAAGTGGTACGCTACTATATTAACTACAGTCTTAGTGTTATTAACAGGTAAGGTTGGCTTACAGTTTTAGTGTACAGTCCATCATGGTGGAGTCCTGCCGTAATCACAGTCAGTGCGGAGAGATGAAAGCTGGTGCCTGCCTCACTTTGCCCTGTTTCTTTTTATTCAGCCTGGGATCCCTTCCCATGGGGCAGAGCCACCCACGTTCAAGGTCGGTTTTCCTGGTCAGTTGAACTTCTCTGGGAACACCTTGATAGAGATATCAGGAGTAGCCTAGGTCGTTCTAGATTCAGGGAAGTTGGTAATGAAGACTATTATACCATCTTACTCAAAATTAATTTTATAATCCTTATTATAGCCTACAACACTTAATAACTGAAGTCTAAAGAGAGTGAAATCTGGGGCTAGAGAGATGACTCAGCTGTTAAGACTACTGGTTGCTCTTCCAGAAGACCTGGTTCAATTCTCCGTACCCACATGGCAGCTCACACTGTCTAATTCCCAGTTCCAAGGGAACTGACAGCCTCACACAGACAAACATGCAGGCAAAACACAATGCACATTAAAAAGGGAGAGAGAGGGAAATTGATTGCCTTAAAATGATATAGAGTATGTAAATTAGAATTAGGTTTCAAACCCAGGTGGGATATTTTTTGTTTGTTTTGTTTCATTGATTCACATTTATTGAAGCCTTTTTCTCTATATTCTCTTTCCATTTCAATATCTTTCAATCATTATCTATCTACTATTTGATAAACACCTGCAATGATACCAAGTCACTTTACATCTTAACTCCAACCTTCACAAAATATTATAGGACAATTACAAATGCCATCATTTTACAGAACAGGAAACTGACTCAGTTTAAGAGAGCATTTCAATCCCATGAGATGACCTATTATTGCCTTCCTTTTAAAGATGGAATAACTGAGTTACCATGACATCAAACATCTTGCCTAATGTCACAATTAGAAATGGTCCAGTCAGCATTTCATCATAGATTTGCTTTCCTCAAGTCTGTGCCACAGTTTAGTTTCAAAGCTTCTCAGAACACAGAAACTAGAATGTTCCAGTTCCCTAGTCCGCTGGACTAGGGCCATCTGATCCTCCTGCTCTCCCGCTTCCCTGTGCAGCCTGGCTCTGCTGGCCTTGTCTTCCACGCCCCCAGAGCCTATGCCAGTCCTGCGAGCTTAGTGTCTGCTTCAGTCTCTCCTCTTCCTATTTCATCTCTTAAATCTGCTGAGTTTTTAAAATGCAGGCTTGATCACTTCACTACTGTGCTTAAAATCTTCCAGAAGTGTTCCTTTGTCTACACAGGTAAAAAACACACAGCGCAGCTTGTGGAGTGTCATGACCTTGCTCTGGATTGCCTCTGCAGCCTCAAGTCTTCTCCCTGTCCTTTTATCTCCTACTCGTATCCTGTTGCTTGCTGTTCTCCAAACACCTGCTCATGCTTCTGCCTGAGTTCTTGTAGTGCTAATTGTGATCAGTTCCTTCCTCTTCTGTTTGCTCCTCTCCTCCTTTTCTTGGTTCTTGCAGTATTAGAGGCTCAACCCCAAAACTTTGGACATGCTAGGCAACCCTTCTGGTTAGTTACATCCCAACTCATGGCCACATTTATTTGTCTGTCTGTCTTTCTATTTATAAACAGCCTTTGCCTCAAGTTTATTTGTAAAAACAGCAAGGGGCACCGGCCATCTGCAATAGTGTGTAGGTGTGTCAGAGCAGTCCATCTGTCTCCACTTTGGCAGATAGAAGCCTTTTTTTCCCCCTGGGGCCCTTACCAGAGCCTGGACACCTTTGGGAGCCTGAGCTGGAGCTGAAGCCTGGGCCTTAGCTGGAGGTGGCTCTTCAAGCATCTTGGGCTTAACCTCCTTGGGCTTCATAAGGGCTTTAAGGGGCTTCGCACCTGTACTCTTCGCCTGTGCCTTGCCTGCCTGTGTCTTCTTCAGGCCTTTCTTGCTGTACTTCTTGGCAAAGCACATGTTCCTCACCAACTGGGGGTTGACCTTGTTAAGAGAATCATATCTTTAAGACTGGATTTCTTAATGTCATTTCTGTGCAATTTTTGATATTGATTATTATTGGTGTGGTTCTTAGACTAGGACACATCTGCACAGTAACTTTTAGCTCCCAAAGCACCTAGGACTGGAAGAGAAAGAACTTTAAAAAAAATTGCATGTATGAATATTTTTCCTGCATGTATATATGTGTACCACATGTATGCCTTTTGTCCAGGAAGGCCAGAAAAGGGCATTAGATTCCCTGCAACTGGAATTACAGACAGTTAGGAGCTGCTATATGGGTGCTAGGAACTGAACCTGGGTCCTTTGTAGAGCAGCAAGTGTTCTTAACCTCTGAGGCGTCTCTCTACCCCATAGTTTTAGACTCAGTTTAAATAGTTCCATTTCCCTATTTCTAGCTCCCTGCTTGAAGAGACCTCATTTCCTTTGACTCGTATCCATGTCTCTGTTCTGGATCAGTGCTATCTCGTGGCTATCATTTGTTTACAGTTACCATCCCCATCCAGACCTCAGAAGAGATACTGCACGTAGTTTGCATCCTTAGGACCACTTTATCTGGTATGTAATAGGTGTTTAATAATGTTTGTGGAAGCAGAGAGTAAGGAAGTATCTACTATTAGTACATCCTTCTATAGAGCATAAAGGCTATAATGATTTTGCAAATAAATGTGAATATCTAATTATATTCAACATATTTTCCTCTTTCTTTTTAGATTCAGAATTTTGGGAGAGAATCCCATTTATTCTGCAGGTAAGTAATTATTTCTTGGTATGGTATATTTTCTCTAAATGACCCTTTAGCTCCCTGTAATGGTTTTGTGTAAAATGCTGAATCAGTCTTTTAGGAGGGTGGCAGAGGCCAGATCCTTACATAAGCTAGAACTGTAGATAAGAACATGATGTGGTTAGGACAAGAGCCATGCAGTGAGTTTGTATTTAAACTCTATCATTGCCTTCTTTGGTGATCAATTACTTGCATATTATTTTGAGACAGAGCCTTACTTGTCTAGGTTAGACTTAAAATTAGAGATTCTCCTGCCTCTGACTTACAGGTGCTAGGATTAAAGGCATGCTCCAGGGCTGATATTTATTCCATGACCTTGACTACCTCTCCGAAGCTTAGTTTCCTCAATTAAAAAAAAACAAGGATTACTATACATTGTAATCAGGTATTTGAGAATTCAATGGGATAAAGCATTATAAACAGTTGAAAAATAGCTAGCTTCTCTGGTTATTATATCACTGCTGCTGTCTCAAACGTTTTTCAAATTCACACTCTATTCAATTTCATTAACTCAGCTGCTTTTAGTCATTGTTAACTCAGTTACTTGACATGTGTGCATTATCTATCATGACAGAAGTCAAAGCTGTTTGTTGGTGTCTCTGCAACCTTCAGTACTGGCAGAGCATTGGTCCATGTGAGGCAGGAGGGAAATCTGGCTAAACAGGACTCAGTAGCTGGTGTTGTTCAAACTTCTAGGGTCTGACACTGGGCAGCATTTTTTAGGTGTATTTATTTACAGTACAATTTGGGAGAAAAATTCTGGTGTAATAACAGTCCTGCATGCACAGGAGGCATTATTACATCAAAACTCTTCTCAAAGTCCATGTCACTTATTCCGTGAAGATGGGTTCTAAAGGTAGGGCATGTATGTTATCTTAAAGGCCTAGGGGAGGATCTGGTGTGGTCTTGGTCATACAGGTAGCGCAGAGGTCATCTGAGTTATTAGTACCTCCAGCTGTGTTTGTGGGAGCTTGGTATGGCCTGGCCCTACAGATAGCACATGGGTTACCTAGGCTACGAGCCATCTCCATTCCCAGACTCTGGGCAGAAAACAAATTATACACTTTCCCTGTGTAGAGACAATCCTACATGTTTAACATTCCTGGTTTCCCAAGTGCTATCTGTGAGTGCAAAGACGTTGGTGCTCCCAGTAGCTGTTGGTCATGTAACTAACAAGTACCAGAGATAAAGGGATAAGGAAAGGAACAAATATGGACTCAGAGTGTGAAAAATAGTATGTAAGAGGCTTTAAATGTAATCATTAGAATGGTTGCAGGAGCTGGGCATGGTAGTGCATACCTGTAATCCCAGCACTTGGGAGGCAGAGGCAAGCGGATTTCTGAGTTCGAGGCTAGCCTGGTCTACAGAGTGAGTTCTAGGACAGCCAGGACCACACAGAAAACCCTGTCTCGAAAAACCAAAACCAAAACAAAACAAAATTAAAAAAAAAAAAAAAGAATGTACTTCTCTTGCAGAGGGCCCGAGTTCAGTACTGTAACTCACCATTGGAGCTCTGTGGTCCAACATTATCTTTAAGAAGTTTGAGATGAGGGGACTGGAGAGACAGCTCTGAGGTTAAGAGGACAGGCTGTTCTTCCGAAGTCTTGAGTTCAATTCCCAGCAACCAGATGGTGACTCATAACCATCTATAATGAGATTTGGTGCCCTCTGAGCACAGCAAATGCAAAAGGTAGAAAGAATATGGTATATTCAAGTCTAGAAAGCACTGAAGGGAAGACAAAAAGATATTTTGACAAAGCAAAGTAGGTAGCTGCCAGGAACAAATCATTGCAGAGCGCTTGGTTAGAATATTTAGAGAGCCATTTTGTTGTTGTTGTCTCCCCCACCTACCCACCCACCCACCAGACAGGGTTTCTCTGTGTAGCCCTGGCTGTCCTGGAACTCACTCTGTAGACCAGGCTGGCCTTGAACTCAGAAATCCGCCTGCCTCTGCCTCCCAGAGTGCTGGGATTACAGGCGTGCGCCACCACCACCACCCGGCTTTTGTTTTGTTTTTTTAAACATACATGGAGCATATATTGTTTGCCGGGTGCTAGGTTTTTCTCTGTCCTTGAGGGACTCGGGTGTATTGAATGGAGAGAATGTTCTGTAGTTAGATTCTTGCCAGTCACTTTCATCCTCTCTCTACCTGCATGGTTCTGATGAAAATGCTTCTTCCAACTTCTAAAGAGAAATAATTAAAATACAGTTGTGTACTCTTCTTCTAGATTGTCAGGCTTGGCTCCCTGTTAGTAAACCAGAATTCTGAAGGACGGTTGTGGGTGGCACAGACACAGAGTGGAGAGAAGTCAGTATGGATTTACATCTTACAACTGTGGCAACTGGATGATCTCCAGTTTGTCAGCTAAGGGTGGCTTTTCTTCCCAGGAAGCTGGAATGTTACTGAGACAGCAGGAAATTCAGCTTTAATGACACAAACTAGAGGGAAAGAAGCCAGTTGAATTTACTGAGAATAAGAGGCTTTCGAATTTACACATTTTACAATGAAAACAACTGGCTAATTAAACAGCTTAACCACTGACAATTTGACCCAAACCTTTCATTTAAGGGGGAAATGGTTAATTTAACAGTAGTTTGAACCAGCTTTTTAATTACCAGCAGCTCTAATTATAGGAATTGCCCCAAACTGAATTTAAGAGTGTCTCCTTGCCAAGGGATTCCTGCAGAGGAGAGACTTAGGCAAACATTTGCAGCCCTTGCACAACTTGGACTGTATCATCATCTCAAAGATCAGTTTCCTGTCTGCTTTTTGAAGCCACTGATAGCTGATTGTCTATGTACTTAAACATGGTGGTTGACATCTGGGTTTTTAACTTATACATAATGTTTCATTTTGCAATGTAGGCAGGTATGAGAGAACACTAACTCTGTAGCTGAACTCTTGATCGTTGTGTGTTTAGGGGTGCAGAGGAATGCCACCAAGATGCGGGGTACAGCCCCACAAGGCACCAAAGATGCACAGAGCAACTGCACGTAGGTCCTACAGAGTGGGAGAGGAGATAAAGTCCTGGGCCTGGGTCACAAGAACAGGTCCTTAAGATGCTTAGCTAGGAAGCCTCTTCTCTGGGTTGTAAAAAAACCCCAGACATTGGAAAATGCACCAAAACCTTTCTGTCTCATTCAGTGCAGACTGTAGTACCTGGCCAGTAGTGAATACTTCCAAAATTTTGCATGTATAAAATAGGTAAATGGTTGAATTAATGAAAAACTGTAATGACTAAAAATTTATTTTTAGAAGGACTGTTCTGTGGCTGTAGAGGATAAAGAGAGGGCATAGAAGACCAGGAACAGCACCAGCTCACCCTGCAGTCACCTAATGCCCTGTCTGTACTCCTTCCCATGCCCTCCACACAACAACCAAAATGATCTCTTAAAACCGTGACCGAGCGGAGCAGTGCATCAGAAGATAAGAACACTTGCTGCTCTTGCAGAGGGCCAGGGTTCAGTTTCCAGGACCCGTATATTGGCTCACAATTCCAGGGGAATCCAATGCCCTCTTTTGGCCTCTGCGGATGCTGCATGTATGTGATCCACATAAAATAAATAAAACCGGGCTGGAGAGATGGCTCAGTGGTTAAGAGCACTGACTGCTCTTCCGAAGGTCCTGAGTTCAAATCCCAGCAACCACATGGTGGCTCACAACCATCTGTAATGAGATCTGATGCCCTCTCCTGATGTGTCTGAAGACAGCTACAGTGTACTTAAATAAATCTTTAAAATAAATAAATAAATAAATAAATAAATAAATAAATCATATACTCATACACACAAAATAAGCAAAATCCTTTTCAAAACTTAGCATACAGGAGAGATAGCTCAGTGGTTAAGAACACTGCTCTTCCAGAGGTCTTGAGTTCGATTCCCAGCAACCACATGGTGGTTCACAACCATCTATAATGGGATCTGATGCCCTCTTCTGGTGTCTGCTATGGTATACTTGTGTACATTAAAAAATAAATAAATCTTTTAAAAAACATAGGATATATATGTATGTATATGTGTGTATATATATTGCTTATTTCTGTTCATGATGAAATCCAAACTCTTAACATGGACCAGTTTTGTTGGTTTCAGGCCCCCCATAAAGTCTATGCTGGGTCCCTCTCACTCTCACAGCTGCTCTCCCAGCCTTGCATGGGCCCCATGTCAGGTCCTGTATGCTGTTCCTTCAACTACAGCACTCATCTTCCATTTTGTTCCTCTCATAAACTTCAACTAGAAGTTTATTATTGGGGCTGGAGAGATGGCTCAGTGGTTAAGAACACTGACTGCTCTTCCAAAGGTCCTGAGTTCAAATCCCAGCAACCACATGGTGGCTCATAACCATCTGTAATGGGATCCAATGCCCTCTTCTGGGGTGTCTAAAGACAGCTACAGTATACTTACATATAATAATAAATAAATCTTTTTTAAAAAGTTTATTAAAAAGGTTTATTATTAAAGGAATAACTCTGAAGTCTATATTATTATGTTTTTATTAAGTTTAGTGTATTATACAGAGTCAAGTATTAGGACTTAGTGATTATCAGCATAAGTTACACAGTCAGATAGGCCCAAGTGTAAGTGGTAACTCTATCTCATAGGATAACTTGGTCATTTGCCAGGTTTTGTGAGTTACCTGTAGTAGTTAATTTTTTCATGGTTCCAAGCAGATACCTGACAGGAAGCAACATAAGGAAGGCACGGTTTGCATTGTTTCACAGTTGGAAGGTACCCAGTCTGTCATGGTGGGGAGCGCGTGGTGGCAGGAACAAGAGACATCTGGTCGTGTTGTTCCAGTCAGAAGCAGAGGGATGAACGTGGGTGCTCAGCCAGCTTTCTCTGTTTGTGTAGCCTTCCCTCCCAGGCCATGCAATGGTACCACACACATTTGGGCTGGGTCCTACCACCTCTATAGACCTGATCTAGAAAACCCCTCACAGACATACTCAGAGGCTTGTCTTTTGGGGGTTCTAATCCTGTCAAGATGACAGTCAATTGACAGTACTAACCACTACACTGCCATTTTATTTTTATTTGTGAATAAAGATAACAATGAAAATTAAAGAGAATATAGATAAATCACAAAAAACAAATGTGCCGGGCGGTGGTGGCGCAGGCCTTTAATCTTGGAGGCAGAGGCAGGCAGATTTCTGAGTTCAAGGTCAGCCTGGTCTAGAGTGAGTTCCAGGACAGCCAGGGCTACACAGAGAAACCCTGTCTCGAAAAGCCAAAACAAAACAAAAAAAAGCCACAAATGTGTATATGTGTATATTGAAAGCAAGATAAGTGATCCTCCTGAGCCCACTGCAGTATGCACGTGTGGAGATATTCCACCTTTTCTTAGTAATGGCATATATACCTAGATTTGGGGGGGGGTGTTACTTAAAATATATATTGACTATTGTGCTGTAAACAGAAATGAATCACTTCACTATTTGTCTATTTGTGGTGGCTGGGCTCACACGTTAGGCAAGCTGTGAACTGCTGAGCTGCACACAGTACTGCATGCATTCTAAAACTTTATTGACTGCTGGGTAATGTCAGTTCACACCTTTAATCCCAGCACTTAAGAGGCAGAGGCAGGGGGAATCTCTCTGAGTTTAAGGACAGTCTAGTCTACAGAACAAGTTCCAGGACAATTAGGGCAACCCAGAGAAACTGTGACTCAAAAAAACTTAAAAAAAAAAGTTTATAGAAATTTGTGATTCTTTTCTTTGGTGGATGTTTTTGCTGCCTGCTTCCTTCTCTCCATAGTCTCTCTCCATCAGAAAACCTCAAAAGGGCTGGACGTGGTGGCTCATACCTGTAATCTCTGCACTTTGAAGGCTGAGGTAGGAGGAGTGCTATGGATTCCAGGCCAGGTTGAACTACACAGTGAATTCCAGCCTGGTCTACAGAGTGAGACCCCGTCTTAAAAATTTATATATTAATTTGATTTTATTTGGTGTTTTGGTTTTTCAAGATAAGAGTTTTTCTCTGTGTAGCCCTGGCTGTCGTGGAACTCAGATTCTCTTGCCTCTGTTTCCCAAGTGCTGGGAATAAAGATGTGTGTCAACCCAGCCCTGCTAAAAAGAATATTTTATTAATTTATGATCTGTGTTGTGTGTGCACATATGGAGGATTTGTGGTCTGGGGGCTGTGTGTGTGTGCACATACAGAGGGCAGAAGGCAGCTTGCAGGAGTGGTTCTCCTACCACATGGGTCCAGCCGTTGAGACTCAGGTCATCAGCTATCAGCCTTGGCAGCAGCAGCCTTACCTGCTGAGCCATTGCACTGGCCCTCAGAAACAAATAAATAAACAAAGGAACAATAACAAAAATACCCAACCAAAACAAGAAACAGAAAATGTCAAAATAACATTGCTTGTTGAGAACAAGATGAAGTGAGAGTCTCATTAAGATGTCCTTTGTCTGCCTGACTGCCATTCACTCGTTTTCAGAAAAGAATTTCCCAAAGAAAGATGAGTGGTGGGGCTGAAGATATTTCAGAGCTAAAAGGAGAGAACAAGAGGGGAAACTGGGGAGCACCAAGAACCACCTTCACACAGATGACCTGCCGCCTTTGGCGTCGGCTTGCTCTCTCTTAGGTGGTGTTCTGAGGACCAGTCGGCACTACAAGACAAAGCCCACTCACGGCATTGGAAGATACAAACACTTGGTGAAAGTGCTAGAGGTAAGAGGCAAGGCAAGCCCTGTGTGGAAGGAACATGTCGTGGGTCACAAAGATGTGACAATCGTGTGTACACAGGTGGGTCACGGTAGAACTGTAAAGGCTATAGGGTTGGCCCTTGGTCATCTCTGGTTAGTTAGTTTGGAATTATGAGGACTAGAGTGGTTCTGCCAGCCTCTGATCTTGCTCCTTGGCCAGATTATTATACTAAAACCCCAGTTTCCCAATTTTTATTATTTATGATACTTCTGAAGACAATGATCTTAGTACTTACTTGTTCAGCACGGACCTCAGAGAGTGGAAATCATAAATTAATAACAACTGAGGGGAGAAGAGAGATTTCTCAATAGGTAAAAGCATGCACTGTTCTTAGATTTGTAGACCAGGCTGTCCTCAAACTCAGAAATCTGCCTGCCTCTGTCTCTGCCTCCTAAGAGGTAGGATTAAAGGTCTGTGCTACCATAGCCCTGCTTCAAGAACTGCTCTTGCAGAGAGTCCAAGTTTGGTTCCCCAAACCTATGTCACATGGCTCATAACAGCCTGCAACTCCAGCTCCAGGGGGTACCATGATTGTGGTCTCCTTGAGTATCTGTAGTCATATGCACATACCCACACACAGACACACATATGCAATTAAAAACAAAAATAAATAAAAATTTAAGTCAACATTAGTTGAATGAATGGTGGGTGCTAAGCAGGAGATGGGTTGATATTTTCAGCCTAATAACTGGTTTTTAGAGTATTTACAGATGTAAATATGTACGAGGCCCTTGGGTCTTTGAGAGTGATAAGGAGAAGCAATACTAAACATCGTTCAGTCATTTCACCTGTTTCTCTGGCCCCAGTGCGTGATAGCTTCTGTGGATGGTTAAATTTCCCTGTGTGTGGGGAGGCTTTACTTTGGCTCTGAGTCTTGAGTCTATGGCTTCCTGTAAGCACTATAATTGAGAAGATTTAATCCGCCCATACAACTATATACCTGCCATTGCCCCTCTCTCTAAATCAGAGTGCAAAGCACTGTATTTAGACTTTATAGCTGCTGAACTTGCCATCAGAGAATTTCATAAGAGCATTCACACTTGAGACCTATGTCAGGCAGGCTTCCCACAGGAAACGTTCAGGGTCGGTTCTGCCCTGTTTAAGCACTGAGACTCTGGGTAAATCAGCCTCATCTGTTTAGGTCAGATAAATACTGAAATTAATTATATGGAAAAAGATATTTATATGAGACTTGGAATTAGAAGCCCAAGACACTATGCCCAGCTGAGTTTATAGCTTTTGTCTCTATTGTTCCCCTGTGGTGTGGCTCCTCTGGGGCCTTCTTTGTGGTAAACAAGTGTGCTGTCACTAAGGTGCATACCCAGCCCTCATACCATTTGTCACACTTTATAAAGGATATAAAACTTTGGCTCCAATTGTTCAATGATTTTTCAATTCAGGTATCATGAATCCTTGTAATGTTTAATGAACAGAAGTCTATTGTTTAATATGCCCATTGATGCCTTGCCTATTTAAAATTGTTAGGAAAACAGTTTCTTTTTGGCTCCTTCTCTTGCCTCCCAGGTCCCCTGACTTCCTATATTGTGCCTCTTGCTTTTCATGCCTGTGTCAGGCCTCCTATGCTTGTTCCCTTCCTCACTTAAAAAAGTTCTCAGCATTTTTTTTTTTTAAACTTATGATTCTCCTGCTGTAGGCTTCCCAGGGCTGGGATCTCAGCCATGCACCACCACTCCTGGCTCTCTCCAGTCTTTAAACCAGGACAGAAATGAATCATCCTCTGAGAAGCCTTCTTGGGTCTCCTGCATGGAGTTATTTGTTCTACCGAGAGCTGCCACAGTTCCTTGTGTTCCCTGTGTCCTAGGACTTACTGTCTGTTTTGATGGCGTCTTCCTCTTCTAGATACTTAACAGGATACCTAAGGGCAGAGGATATGTTTTGGTTTTCTTTGTGTCCTCGGTAGAACCTGGCACCAAGCAGGGACAATATAAAATATCGATCCAATTAAGCTGAAATGTGGTTATTGGGGCTATTCTGGGGAACTCTGTAAAACAGAGGTAACAGAAGAATCCATACCTGCAAGCAGCCTGCTTCAGACGACCATAGCTGTGTGGAAGGAGTAGTGCTCAGGGCTGCGGGTCCTGATACTGTTTGTCACACGGTGGCTAGCACCGTGTGCTGGGTGGTTCTTCAGTACAGCACAATGGAAGCTTTTGTCCATACCTTCAGAGGCTCTGTCTTGTCACTTTTCACTCTCTGAGGACCTGCTCTAGATAACTGTGTGGTTTCCTTGAAACCTCAGGGTAAGAAAACAAATTATCAAACAACAATAAAAACAGTAAGTAGTCAGTTTCCCAGTTTTTCCATACCTGCTGTCTTTCTCATTCTCTTGGAGTTTGATATCCCCAAGGAGATGCTAGTCATTTCCCAAGCTCATGTTCAGAGTGCCTCTGTCTCTTTTCTGCTGGTGTTTTCCCTTCCCTCCTTCCAAATGCACTATCCAGTCCTCTAAAAGTTTTGGGTTTTTTTGTTTTTTTTTTTTTTAAGGAAGGGTTGTTTGTTGGTTGGTTGGTTGGTTGGTTGGTTGGTTTTGAGACAGGGTCTCACTGAGGCACTGACTGGCCTGTAACTCACAGAGATCCACTTGCCTCCTCTGCCTCCTGAATGCTGGGATTAAAGGAGTGGGCCTCTATGCCAGCCACCCTCTGACTTTGGAACCTCGGAAAGGAAGGGGCATTCTTGTCAGCGCTGCATGGCCTCATTCTTGTACTGGTTAATTTGTAACTCTTCACTTGGTTCTCATCCCTAAAATCATGAGTCCTTGTCCCTGAGGAGGTAATGAGGGGAGGGATAGAGGGAAGCTTTATGGGAAGTGGGGAGGGGTGATGGGGACACATCACCGTAGCCCCACAGCTACCCCCCAGCCCAGCCTCTCTTGATGTTCTGCATACTTTGTCTCACACCCATGTTCTCTCCAGCTTCTCTGCCTTTGCTCTACTCTTTCCTCTCCATGAATTCATATCTTTCCTGTCTTTCCATGGTCCCCATCATGCCAGACCCAGGATGACTCTTGACAGCGAGGGATGATTTCCAGTGTGTGACTGGACTCAGCACTTGTTTGTAAATCTCATGTTTCTCCAAATGCTTTGCATCCTTCTGTTGACTTTTTAAATGCTTCAGATTTTTTTGAGTGATTTTTCCCCCTTTGACAGGTTAGAAGTAATAATAGTCTAACAGTTGGAAGACCCCATCCTATTTATTAACAGTTGGTCAAAATTACAAGAAGCAGCACAAACCACCACCAAGGTCAAGTTCCCATGAAGCCAAAACCTTGTCAAACCACCAGATTTAATGGGCTTTTATATGCAGCCCACAATCCTGTCAGTTCATGTTATCTTATAGTCAAGTCCCTTTATTTCTCTGCTAGCCATTTTGTTGTTCTACACGCTGAAATTTGGGGGTGTGAAATATTGTACCAGTGAAGTTTCTTTATCACTTTATTTAAAATAACAATCGTCTTGCTGCTGTGATGGCTCAGTGGACAAAAGCGCTTCCTGCACAAGCTGACTGGGACCTAGGGTGAAGGAGAAAACTCACTTCTGCAGATACTTGTCATCTGTTTTGTGTGTGTGTGTGTGTGTGCACCACACCCATGCATACATGTGTTCAAACACACACAAATAATTTTAAAGTCTCATAACTGTATACTCTACCGACTTTCACTCACTCACTCACTCGCTCACTCGCTGACTCGCTTGCCCTTAGCTGCTGTCTAGCTTCTAGTCTTGAAATAAGAGCAGCTCAGCAGAGAGGAAGGTGTGGGAGGGTGAAATCAGAGACAACATAAGTGGTTTTCCAGGTTCTGGGGCAAGACTATGCTGTGACTTTCATAACTCAGCTGATTTCCATCTTTACAGAGTGGCCTTTAGCAACCAAGATACCTTTCCTCTAGGGAAATATGCTGTTACTACTGTTGACGCAAAAGACGTGTCTTCTTTTTGGACGATATTTATTTTGTATTAACATCTCTATGTAGAGATCATCTGTATGGCGCCTGGAATCATTTCAAGAAAAATGAGCAAGTTGGAATTACTGTATATAGCTAATAGTCCTAGCTAACTAGAACAAGATTGCCTTTGCTGTTTTGGTGACTGCAGTTCTAGACATGGATGATAGAAATGGCTTGGGGACACTTGTATTCGGACCCATATTTCCCCTTAAAAGTCTGCTCTTTGGATCTCAGTGAATCGAGGTGTCATTGAATATCTGCTGTGTGCTTGCTCTGTGCTGAGCACTGATGCCCAGGTGAACAGGACTCAGTCCTGCAAAGGCACAGACAGCTGAGAAGTCTCCAGATCCAGCTGAGGGCATGTGCTGCGTGCTTTACTAGAGGAATAAAACCCACAAGCAGTTCTGTTGTGTGTATGTACATATGCATATATGTGTGTACATAAATGTGCGAATATGCCTGTATGTGTATGTCTATGCATATATGCATATGTACATGTAAAGTACAATTTTACCTGTCATTTTCAAATGATGAATATATAAATAAAGTGATGTTTCCTGTAAGAGTCAATGATGTTAAATGCCACCTGTGTTCACACACGCTGGGTATGTGACAGTCATCTGGGAATATCTAGTTGCTTGGGGTAGTTTGTAACACTGAGCTATACAGAACATAAAATTGTTAGCTGGCTTCACAGAATGGCTTCTGTGAAGACCTAGCCTTCACCGTGAGAGCCTCTGCTCTCTAGATCCCTAGGAGTCTTGCCCTGCCACACCTATTCTTTCAAATTAGGTTTAATTTTCAGATTACAAATGAGAAGGATGGCAGAACAAATGATGGTATACTTAATTGATTTCTATATTACAGAGAAAGAAACCTCGATCTTGTTTAAGCCCTTACTGTGGGTAGTCAAATCACTACCACAGTTCATGTATCAGGTGCTGTCTCATTCATCCTTTTATCTCTAAGCCCAGTCATCATCATCATCATCCTCATCGTCGGTGGATGGGGACGTAGTGACATGCTTCTTATTAGGAAAATATTTAAGGTATGAGGCATGGTGGTGCATGTCTTTAGTCCCAGCACTCAGGAGGCAGAGGTAGATAAATTTAAGGCCAGCCTGGCCTACATAGTGAATTCCAGGCCAGCCAGGGCTACATAATAAGACTCTGTCTCAAAAGAAGCAACAACAAAAAACACTACAAAACAATTTCTTTTTTTATACCAGGTGCTATGACTACTATATACTGGTCTTTACAAACATCATTTCGTTTTTATGGAATTAAAGCTGGTATATTCAATAAGATATTGGTTATTAAAGATGTAGTTGAAGAAAAGGGTAATGGTTTACCCTTGACTAGTGTTTTCAGAATAAGTATTTGAACTTAAGATGGTCAGAAGCCATCTAACATCTCTGCCATTTCCATTTTGTAGAAGCTCATCAAAAGTTCCTGTCATGGCTAACAGCTTTACAATAATTGCTCTTACAAATGAGGACACTGCCTCTGGAGTGTTGGGCCCTGGATTATACTATGCCCGCAGTCAGCGTGTGCCCACGCTCAGATCCTTACAGACTTTCCACAGGACCATCCCTGGACCATCCAGGCGCCCAGCTCTCTGTTCCCTATCACTGGAACTTCTGGGAGCTGAATGTTGCGGCGTGTCAGGGCTTTAGCTTGGAGATGTTGGATGATGCACACCTTTCCAGGTTCTCCTGCTCAGACAGACAGATGCTCTCACTTTACAGTGTAGAGCCTGGGCTCGGCTTCCTGCCCTAAACAGACAGAAAGTACTTACCTTTGCCATTACTGTACTGTTGAAATCCTAAACAAGTATTTGTTTCTATATCATGGAAGGAGAGACAAAATAATCTCTTACGATCTCTTCCAACTGTAAGAGAAACCATGGTTCTAATTTGACTCTTCTGTCAGCTCTTTGCCAGTAAGGGTGGGCAAAAACTTGCCTCCAGAGTACCTGTGAAATAAAGGGCAACAATGTTGATTCTTGTACAGAAGTGATTAATAATTTCTTTACGATTCATTCGGGGGATCAGAGTATAATCCTTTGGGAGCATAGGTGGGCCACACTGCCCTGTGCCACCCCAGTAAATCCAGGCCAGCCACAGCAGTGTGGAGGCTTGTTGGACAGTCATCATTGTCCCTGACACTTATTCCCTAGCCTTCCTTCCTTTCTTGCATGACTGTCCTTGTGCCAGTAGGGTAGGCTTCCAAAGCGCAGCTCTGTTCTTATTTATCGCTTTCAGGTGTCTCTAATTCCCCATGGGCATTCATTAAGGCCTGGACTCTGAAGGAGAGGATGACTAGAGGGTGGGGGTGGGGCAGGGTACAATAAGATTACATAAGCCAGGGAAAGGAGGCTGTAGCTCAGTGGCAAAGCATATGTTCGGCATGCACAAGGCCTTGAGTTGGTCCCCAATAATCCCCCAAACCACAGCAGCAAAAACCACCACAAAAGGTTTTCATAGAAATCAGCATCAGGCATTATACTCAGTTAAGCTCTTGTCTGTGCTGTACCCTGGCTTAGAACTGATGTAAAATAATATCACTGTGCTATTGGTAATGTGGGTCTGTCCAGGCAGATCTAGGCCAGCATGGAAGAGCAGGGGATGCTGAGGATACTGGAATCAGCTTTCTTTGTTCTCTTAAAGCAGTGCCTTTGAAGAGGCCTGGCACTCCCTTGGCTACAGAAAGCCTCCTGCAGTCCTCAGAGGAGCTCCCCTCCCCGATGGACTCTGCACCCTCTTCCTTTGCGCCCGCCGGGCTTCATTCAGCCTTCTGACCCAAGCAGCATTTACTGTCATGGTGAAGAATCCTAGCTGGGTTTGGCCAGGGAAATAGTTGATCTATGGTTGACTTTACACTCACAGCAAGGCCCAGAGTCCTGCAGCTGCCACTCCTGTTGAAAACCTTAGTAATACAAAAGAGCCTGCTCTAGATAAATATCTGTATTGCTGTTAAGTAGTTGTAGATTTTAGTTCCTGAAGTCCGTCTTTCCTGGCTATGTAACTCTGAAAGAGAAACCTTAATATTTATGGCTTCACATTTTTCTCATACAGAATCAAGATTAAAATCTGGAATATGTGTTGCCTTTACAATCACTTTATATTCAACATTTTGTTCAAGGGCAGGACATGTTGTGAGACTCTTTGATCAGAGTTACTGTTTCTGTAAGCCCCTCTCCTGACCCACCCCTGCTTCACCATGCTGCATGCCTGCTGTCTGAGGCTGGCCTGGAACGTGACCGTGCTCTCTCAGGAGCAGTACGGTGTAACTGCAGTACAGGGACGACGTGAGATACAGAAGTCTTAGGTTTTCTTTTGGAAACAGGGGCTTACTATATAACTTAGGTGGGCCTTGTGACCTTCCTGCCAGTTTCTCTGGTGCTAGGATTCTAAATATGCACTGCTGCGGTTAGCTGCTCCTACTCCTCTAGCGCTGGGGATTCAGCCCGAGCCTTCTCGAGTACCAAGGACGTGCTTCATCTGAGCTGTACCTCAACTCCCAATTGTCTTTAAAAATGATTTTTACCAGCAGCAAGACTGAATAAATCTCCAGTTATTATTGGAAGCAATGTGACAACAATGTGATCTAGGCTAAAGCATAGATACAGCACTCATCAGAACAAAATACACGTACAGAAACATCACCTGTGGATATTCAGTATATGACAGAGGTGATGGTGCATTGCTGTGATGCTGGGTCACTGACCTGGTTGCTCATGTGGAAACGGTGACTCTTGACTCCTGTTTCCTAGAAGTGGGCTGTGGACTGGCAAGATCGCTGAGGGGGCTAAGGGGCCTGCTGCCAAGCCTGGTCCCTGGAATTAACTTAGTGGAAAGAAAACCAGTTCCATCAGTTTGTCCTCTGCCTTCTACTCATGTGCCATCCATGGTCTGTGCATGCATGTACACACACACACACACAAATGCACACACACACACGCGCGCGAACAAATATCAAGCAAACAAGCAAAAAGCATCTTAGGTTGAATTAGCTAACCAATGGAGTGCATACTAACAGTTTGATAATCAACACCAAAAAAAAAAAAAAAAGAAAGAAATTTATTTTGCTTTAGCATAACTATCAGTTTGCAAGTTGAGAAACAGAGATGGGAGGTGAGCCTCAAAACCAGGCAATGGCAGAAGACAGTCACGTGAGTCTTGTTAAAATAATACAAGCTCTCTTTTCCTTCAACTGGCCATTGGTAAGGGAAATTACCTATTCCTTCCCATGAGAATGTTAGCATCTCAGAAGGATAACCTGAGGGAAAAAATGGTAAACAATTTTACTTTAAAAAAATATGAACACATTATGATTTAATTATTTCGTTTTTCTTCCTTCTTCATCTTCATTTCTCCTTCTCCTCAAAATTATTATTGTTGTTGTTGTTGTTATTATTATTATTATAATTATATAAGGTTTCACTGTGTAGCCCTGGCTAGTCTGAAACTCTCTAGGTAGACTAGGTTAGCCTTGAATTTACAGAAATCCACCTGCCCCTGTCTCCGGAGTACTGGAGTTAGAAGCCTTCCCTGCCATGCCCAGCTCATTAAATTTTTTATACAACACTTTGACTAATTTCCTTTCTCTTTGTTTTGTTCTGTTTTTTTTTTTTTTTATTCAGCCCAAAAAGAAGAAATCGAAAGTAGAAGTGAGAGCCATTAATGTGGGGACAGATTACGAATATGGGGTTTTAAATATCCACCTGACAGCTTACGACATGAGTCTGGCAGAAAGTTATGCCCAGTATGTCCACCGCCTCTGCAACCAGCTATCCATCAAAGTCGAGGAAAGGTAGGAGGGACGCCTTTGTTTGGATGTTCCTGGTCTGGGTATCATGCTCCATTTCTTCTGTCAACTCAGGTTTCGGTAAAGTAATGTGTATGTGATGAAAGTTACAGTCAAAGTACAGAACAGATCATTAACCTCACAAGTTCCCGTTGCTCCCTCTGGAAAGCCTGTCTCCTCCCCTCCCCAACCCAGGTGTTGGCAACCACTGATAAGTTATCTGGCCCAGTTTTAAGTTGATTAATTTATTAATGTAGTGTGTGTGTGTGTGTGTGTGTGTGTGTGCGCTCACAAATGCCATATGTCTCATATGGCACAGCTCGCATGTGGAGGTCACAGATCACACACAGATCCGTTTGCAGGAGCGGTGCTTTTGTTCCCTGGGGAGCTCTGTGGACATCAGGCTTGCTGGCTGGTGCCCTCCCTGTTGAGCGTTCATCGCACTGCCCTGTGTTCCTGTTGTCTTAATGTCTTCAGAATAGCGGTAAATGGAGCCACACAGTAGGCAGCTGTTTGTCTCTGACCTTCACTTAGCATAATGTGTTTAAGTTCATCAAAGAATGTTTTTGCAAGTTTTTAAAGTTTTTGGCAAAATATATGTGAAAATAATAATTTTTTATTATTTTAAAAATTCTTAAAAATTTTTATCTTTAAAATTTTTTAAACTACTTTTAAAATTCTTTATTGTATTTCTGTGTTTATTGTGTATATTTGGGTCTGGGGGTGAATACGCCACGTGGGTCCTAGAGACTCAGTTCATCAGGCTTGGTGGCTGACAGCCACCTTTACCTGCCGAGCCATCTCACCAGCTCCATCTTAAGTGTTTTTAAATGTGCATTGGCCTGGTGATTCATAATGGGCAGTTGTTACCACCTCCTGTGTTTATAACTTTTTCAGCTTATAAAACTGAAATTCTGCCGGGCGTGGTGGCGCACGCCTGTAATCCCAGCAGAGGCAGGTGGATTTCTGAGTTCGAGGCCAGCCTGGTCTACGGAGTGAGTTCCAGGACAGCCAGGAATACATAGAGAAACCCTGTCTTGAAAAAAAAAAAAAAAAACTGAAATTCTGCACTTACTAAACAGTAATTCTGCTTTCCCTCCTCTGCTGCTCCCTGGACCCCCACAACCTCCGACTTTTTGTCTGTTTTTGATTACCTTCTAGAAGTAGAATTATACTGTATATTTATTCTGTGACTGTTCATTTTGCTGAGCATAATGTCTGTAGAATTTATCCGTGTTGTACCATATGTCAGACTTTCCTTTTTTAAGGCTGAATATTCCATTATATCCTGTATTTTGCTTCTCTATTCATCTGTCAATAGGTGATTCTGTTCAGTTTTGTTTTTAAGATAGAGTTTCACTGTGGTAGCCTTGGCATGCCAGGAACTCATAATTTAGACCAGGTTAACTCCTCAAACTTGTAGCAGTCCTCCTGCTTCTGCCTCCTAAGCATTGAGATTATAGGCATGAGCCATCACATTCAACCTATTTTTCTTCTTTCTTTCTTCCTTTCAGTTTTTCAAGACAGGATTTCTCTGTGAAGACCTGGCTAGCCTCAAACTCACAGAGATGCGCCTACCTCTGCCTCAAGTGCTGGGACTAAAGGCATATGTCCCCACTGCCTGGCTCTAACCTATTTCCTTAAGTGTTTCTTTAGAAGGGTAGGGTAGTATTTATTAAGTTTGTTAAGTGTGAATTGTTAATTTTTCTTTTATGGTTTATGCCTTTGGTGTCATATATAATAACTTACTGTCTAATCCACAACTATAAAGCCATCTGCTAGCAATCCTCTTACATTAAGCCTGACCCATTTTGTACTGTTTTCTTATATGGTGTATAATTTGTGTTTGTCCCATCCTTTTCAAGAGGGAGTTGGTTTCTTTTTTCTTTTTTCTCTCTTGCCTTTCTTTTCTAATATGACTGTTCAGTTGTTTCATCATTTGGTAAAAGGACTTTTTTCTCCATGGAATATCTGAGTATCTTTGGAATGTCTGTTCCCTGATGTGATTTATGTTACATTGGTCTATATATCTGTGCTTACATGAATACTTCAGTATTTGGGTTACTATAACTTGACTATGCTTTGTTCTTTTTAAAAATTATCTTTCTATAATGGCCTTTTGTTTTTTCCATTAAATTTTGTATTGACTTGATGTCTAGAGAAAAGCCCACTATGGTCTTTTGACATTTGTACAGCCTGTAGATCAGTTTGGGGGAAGTTAGAGTCATGACAGTTTTCCCTCTGATTCAGGCAGTTTTGCATGCTCTCCTCATACATTCTATGGAGCTGCTGGGAGAATGTAAGAGAAGAGAACTCCGTGTCTGTTCCAGAGCCTCTGCCTTTTGTGTCTTATCTCAGGGTTTCTGACGGCTCACATGTCCTGTGGTTGACCTTAAATAGCATTAAGTCACTTGATGAGAAATGGCTTCCCTTTTAAGTTTGTACTCAACTTAATTACTCTAAGGAGACATTGCCAGAGTGATTGGTATGACCTGAGCCCTAGTCTAGCCCTTCCTAATCTTTGCAACACAGGGGGATGTTGGCTTGGAATCTCGGGCGAGCCCTGCTGTCTGGCTAGGATTTATGACATGACTTTTGTTTTCATTGTGTTTATTTTTAACTTGCCATCTACTTATGGCCACTGGAGTGGGTCTTCATTTGTAATCTTGATGTGCAGGCAGGCCGTCTGCCGCCATGCACCTCGGTGGGATATTCTATGGGCCGTGACTAGAGGGCACAGTGGCGCCAGCTCAGTTGTAGTCAGGATATAAACATTTTAGTTTATAAAAAAAAAAAAAAAAAAAAATCAAAAAAACTAAAAAAAACAAAAACATTTTAGTTATCCCGAGTTTTCTGCTTCTGCAGTCAACTCCTTTCCCACTAACCATTGTTTTGTTTTTTGTTTGTTTGTTTGTTTGTATTTGTTTTTTTCAAGACAGGGTTTCTCTGTATAGCCCTGGCTGTCCTGGAACTTACTCTGTAGACCAGGCTGGCCTCGAACTCAGAGATCCGCCTGCCTCTGCCTCCCAGAGTGCTGGGATTACAGGCGTGCACCACCATCACCCGGCTTGTTTTTTGTTTTTTGTTTTTTGTTTTTTTGAGCGGGGGTTTCTCTGTGTAACCCTGGCTGTCCTGGAATTCACTCTGTAGACCAGGCTGGCCTCGAACTCAGAAATCTGCCTGCCTCTGCCTCCCAAGTGCTGGAATTAAAGGTGTGCACCACCACTGCCTGGCCCTTGCTAACTTCTAATCTATTTCCTTCCCCTTTGCCTGTAGTTTTGTCTCTTTCAGAATGCCATATAAGTTTAAAAAAAAAATACATGTTCCTTTTGAATATGACATTCTTCACTTGGAATAATATAGTCAAAATTCACCTGTATTTGTCTGCATCAAACACTTTGCTCCTTTCTGTTGCTCAGAAGCATTTCTTTAAAAGAATGTGCTTCAATTCCCATTTGCTAAATGAAGGGTATTTGTGCTTCTAATTTTTGGCAATTATGAATAAAGCCACTACACGTCGGCATGAGTTTCTGTGAGAACACAAGATCTCATTTCTAAGTAAGACTGTGATTTATGGTCAGCTGGTCAGTATGGCGCGTGTCTGACTGAATTGGAGGCTCTGCAAACTTACCGTGGCTCTGCACTTCCCCTCACGGCAGAGCATGAGCTCTATAAGCTTATACAGCTCACATTTCTTCTTAAAATTAATTTTTTAAGTGAGATGATTTTTTTAAAAGGGTAAATAAGAGCTCAGGTAGTTTGTCATGAGTTGGGACTGTTCTGCCTCCACAGCCCCTCACTTTTTTTCTTTCCTTCCCCTCTTTTCATCCCTCCCACCTTCTTTTCCTTTCTTCCTCTCTTTATTTTGAGATAGGGTTTCTTGCAGCCCAGGCTAGCCTTGAACTTACTATGTAGCTAAGGCTGATCCTCCATTTCCCTCTCCAGGTACTGGGATTGATGGTTCCTGCCCCATGGTTTAGTTAATTCTGTGCTAGGGATTGAACCCTGGGCTTCACGCTTGCTAGGCAAGTACTCTACCAACTAAACTTCCTCTTCAGTCCAGCCCCAGTGGTTTCCTAGGTCATCTTGTTTATTACTTCTTCAGGAAAGCTTTTTAAGTCAGATCCTTCTATAATATATTTAAGAGAAATAAAGGGTACACAAATTCCTTTTAATCACATGCATTTTTTATCCGTAGACGTATTTAACTATGATTTTCAGATTATGTTCTGTACTATGTTAAGTTCTGTAAGGCAGGAGCTGCTTCTGTCTTTAGTGGCGCAACCCTAGGACTGGCCTGGTCCGCAGTACATTCTAGGCACGCAGTAATTGGTGGCTGATTTGGACTGTGCTCCAGCGCTGTGGCCATGCTTCCTGGGACAGCGTGATGAATGGCACCCTGGTTCTGACTCTCTCTTGGCTCTTTGCTGCACACAGCTCAGCAGAAAGAGCTGTTTGCTTTGACCCGACCTATGCCCTGGTTGACTGAGCTTTTCCAGCTGTTGTATCACTACACGTTCACATTGCTCAGATTTTCAGAAATGATTTTGTTTTCTCGTGGTTTTCATTTAATTTTTCCTCTGGAGTGGGAATGGAGGTCTGAGGACACTGACTGTGACCTTGAGTTGGAATTGGGCTGCAAGAGCAGCTCATCAGCTTTTGTTCTGCACATGGTCAGGAATGTGCAGCTGCCACTTCCTGCAGCAGAGCAGAGCAGAGAAGAGGCCTCTCTCCTGATTTGCCTGCTTCCCTGGCTAAGCAGCTGCCTAGGGGGACGGAAATGACACTCAGCTGACTAGCCTGTGTTCCATGGAGAAAGAACCAGTGAACATCATTAGCTCTGAGGCCACTGTTTTTTCCTTTTTTTTTTTTTTTTTTTTTTTTAAAAAATCCACTTTCAAAAAAGAATTTTTTTAAGAATAGTTTTGTGCTCTTTCTGGATATTTTGGGGTTTGTTTTAGCAGCACCAAGCATTGAGTGTGAGGTCTTATGCATGCTGAGCAGGCTCTCTTCCCAGCTTCCCCGGTATTTGCTGTGCTGGGGATGGAGCCCAGAGCCTTCTCCGAAGTCCAAAGAGAACACTGTCAGCTGGGTTGACTTTTCAAATAGCTTGTTGGTTTTTTTTCCTTGCTTTTCCCTTTTGTGTTTCTGCTGTTTGATCAGCTTTTATTCATTGCAAGAAAACTGGAAAGTGCAGAGAATGTAGATGAGTGAACCAAAAGGACTGTACTCTGACTACTTAAAGGCGTGTGCTACTGTGAAATGACCCGTTTTCTCAGTGCTTACTTATTTTTTCATTTAGACTCAGGATGTAGCCAAAATGGCCTTGAACAATCTAATCATTCTGCCTCTACCTCCCAATTCTGCTAGTATTACAGGTGTGTGTGTGTGTGTGTGTGTGTGTGTGTGTGAAATTGGTCTCTACCTCATTTTATTTGCTTGCTTGTTTTTGGATTTTTGAGACAAAGTTTCTCTATATAACCTTGGGATTGAAGTTGTGCACCACTACTGCCTGGCTCCGAAGTATATTTTTAAAAATTAATTTATTTTAATTATGGATGACTGTTTTACCTGAACATGAAACACATGCATGCCTGGTGCCTGGTGAGTCCAGAAGAGGACGTTAGATCTCCTGGAACTGGAGCTACACATGGTTATGAGTTGCCATGTGGGCACTGGGACTCAAACCTGGGTTTCCTGGAAGAACAGCTAGTGCTCTTAACTGCTAAACCATTTCTCCAGCATCCTAAGTACATTTTTTTTTGTCTTGTTAAATCATTACTTCACCCATGGTGCCATCCCTGAACCACTTTTTCTCTGAAATATTTGACATTCTTTGAAGGCACTGACTTCATTTGTCCCTAGAATGCCTAGGGCAGAGCAGGCTATTAATAATTTTGTTACATTTATTTATGTGTATGTATGTGCATGTGTGCCTGTACACAGCACAGCTGGAGGTCAGAAGACAGCTGTGGGATCAGTTCTCTCCTTTCACCATGTAGGTCCCAGAAATTGAACTTAGATTGTCAGGCATGGTGCCTGATACTTTTATTCACAGGGCCGTCTTACAGGCTTACAAATTTTTTAATGAATAAATGAATGAAATTGTACTGAAAGTAAGCATTGAAATGTAAAACACATGATTAGTAGTACAAATGGTCAGTTTCCATTCTAGTCAGTCTTTCCTGCAGACTACTTGGAGGGATAAGTAGCATCTCATACTTCGTACTTTTAATAACTCTCACATAATTATTTTATTTGTCTTTTCGTAAAGAGTCTAAGATTGTGTCTCCACTTTTTTTGTTTGTTTGATTTGTTTTGTTTTGTTTTGGATTTGGTTTTTTTGAGACAGGGTTTCTCTGTATAGCCCTGGCTGTCCTGGAACTCACTCTGTAGACCAGGCTGGCCTTGAACTCAGAAATCCTCCTGCCTCTGCCTCCCAGAGTGCTGGGATTACAGGTGTGCGCCACCACTACCCATCTGTCTCCACTTTTTAATATTATGGATTTATTACCATATGTGTATGGAAAGAGGCAATCAGAGATTGTGCTGGGATGGTCAGTGCAGCTGTTCGGAGCAGGTACCTGAAGGAGTCCACAGTTCTTAGGAATTCACAACCATTTATCAGGGCAAAGGAAATGGCATTTGAGGGTGTGGTATGACAGGACACAAGCTGTGTAGTCTCCATCATGGCTGCAAACCTGTGACAAGGCATGTTCTTCTCATTCGCTAACTGAAGAAACAGACACACAGAAACAGGGCTGGATTGACCCGGGGGGGGGGGGGGGGTCAGGCAGTAAGGGCAGGCCTGGGCTTTCAATCTGGGACCATCAGGCTTTTGTTCCAGTTTCTGTCCCACTAAGTGTCCTTCTCTAGAGGTCCATCCACAGGGACCATTTGGTGAAACTGGGGTGTAGAAAATCAGGGATTCTATTGTCATTATTAGTATTTCATTCTCTTTAATTTGATGAACTTTTTGGTGAGATGAATACAATATTAATACCATACTTTCTTCTTAGACGTTAGTTTATTTTACCAGCACATATGACCGTCAGTGTACTCACAGAGGCTCGGATTGTACTTTCATTTCTACATGAAGCTCAGAGGGAGAGTATCTCACTGAGGAAAGCACATGTTGCGGATAAGTGGGAGACTCTAAACCCACTGCTCTGTTCCCTGGAGAATTTGGCCTACAGAAGCTAATAGAGTGAGCACACACTTGGCAGGAGTGATTTCCAGCCGAGGTGACTTCAACCTTTCTGTCCCACTGGAGAGGGTCCTCGTGACATTCAGTGGATATAGGCAGGAATACATAGACCAGTGCCCGCAGTGCCTGGTCTGGAATGTTACTGGTGCTGACCTTGAAAGAAACTTCCAGAACTGTTAGGTATGTCCCCTTATTTCTCCAGAGAAAGTAGGTGACCAAGGCTTGCCTCCAAAACATACCTAAGCGCTGGGCCGGACTCCTTTAGAGCTGGCTCTTTTTTAGTAGCAGCACATACGCATTATCAGCAGGTTGGACTCAGGACATTGTGTCAGGCAGGTGTGACTGAGGACATAGAAAGGCATTGCGCACAATGTGTCCCCTCAGTTAAGAGACATACTGAGGAGATAAAGGATGCCTGCTTACTTAACACTGGCTGCAGGTGAGCATCTTCACGGAGTAATGGTTGTCTCGCTGATGACCCTGGTTGAAGTGATGCTGCTGGCTTGAGTGCACACTCTGAAAAGCGAACTCTTCTTCTGCAGTTATGCGATGCCCACCAAAACCATAGAAGTGATGCGGCTACCAGACCAAGGCAACAAAATGGTTCTAGACTCAGTCCTTACCACCCATGAGCGAGTGGTTCAGGTAAGCACTCGGGATCCCCAGTGCTTTTCCTCCTCTGGTTTCCTCCCTCCATCTTTTTCTCCATCCACTATTCTTCTCTTACTGTTGTCTTCTTTTCCCTAAATCAGTGGTTCTCAGCCTTCCTAATGCTGTGACTCTTTAATACAGTCCCTTATGTTGTGATAACCTCCGACCATAAAATTATCTTCATAATTATTTCAAAACTGTAAATTTGCTCTTGTTATGAACCCTAATGTAAATGTCTGTGTTTTCCAGTGGCCTTAGGTGACCTCGTGAAAGGGTTGTCTGACACCCTGCCGAGGAGTCTAGACTCACTCTTTGCCTTAAATGATGTCTGCATTCCAGAGCTGGGCTCTTGACTCCTCTACCTCTCCTGTTATGAAATCACATCCGTTCCCCAAGCTTCCTTATATACCAATAACCCTAGGTGTGTACACACACACACACACACACACACTGACACATTTCAAACATGGTAGATCCAGTTGTCTGGAAGACTTTGTTGGGTCCTCCACAATGTACTCCCTAATCTCACTGCAGAGAAAACTGATTTTTCAGAGGACAACTTCCCTTTGTCTGTAATCCTTTGAGCCCAGTGCATGATCCTTCTTTGTCTTTGTTCACTGATCAAATTCCTTACCTTCTTCCAATTAAAAGTCTTTGAGATCCATAGTTTTCACTTTGTACTCATCCCAATGTGACCATTTACTTTTCTTGCTTTCTTTAGCTGACACATAACAGATGACAAGTATCTGCAGAAGTGAGTTTTCTCCTTCCACCATGGGGCCCAGTAATCAAAGCCAGCTTGTGCAGGAAGTGCTTTTGTCCACTGAGCCATCGCAGCAGCCAGACAATTGACATTTTAAATAAAGTGATAAAGAAACTTCACTGGTACAATATTTCACGCCCTCAAATTTCAGCGTGTAGAACAACAAAGTGGCTAGCAGAGAAATAAAGGGACTTTGAATATAACATAACATGAACTGACAGGATTGCCACCATTACTAATCAGTTATAGAACGTTTTCATTACCTTAGAGATCCTGTGTCAGTCAGCAGTTGTTCCTCTTTCCAAACTCTCCCTAGCCCTTTGTAAACCATGAATCTACTTTCTTTCTCTGGATTTATTGTATTTTTTTGTTGTTGTTGTTGTTGTTGTTGGGTTTTTTTTTTTTTTTTGGATTTGTTTTTTTTTTTTTCAAGGCAGGGTTTCTCTGTATAGCCCTGGCTGCCCTGGAACTCACTCTGTAGACCAGGCTGGCCTCAAACTCAGAAATCCGCCTGCCTCTGCCTCCCAGAGTGCTGGGATTATAGGTGTGCGCCACCACCGCCCAGGGATTTATTGTATTTTATGTTAGCAGAATTGTATAGTTTGTGGCCCTTTAATAAAGCATGGTGTGATAACACATGCTTGTAATCTGAGCAGTTAGGAGGCTGAAGCAGGAGGATTGTTGTGAATGAGGCCAGCTAGGCTATGTACACTGAGATCCTACTAAATAACCAAAGTTCCACATTCCAGTGCCTTGGGTCTGGCTTCCCTTGGTGTGTTTTTGAGGTTTGTATGCCTAAATCTAAATATGCTAATTTTAAAAAGACTGAAGTACTTTGAAATTTTGTCTTTAACTCATAATTTGCCTATAATGTATCCCACCCAGTAGTAGCTCTGACTTCTCTAGCTCTCATGTCACTGTGCATCCCCTCCTGCTGTTCCTTGTTTGCCCCTTTCACTCCAGCCTGAGAATTTTTCTGGATTTTCTAATGCAGTTATGTGATTCACATTTAACTTGCTGCTGCTCCCTCAGCCCTGAAACCTGCTTCTGTCTGATTCTCCCGGTTTAATCCCGTTTCCCTTCAAGGGTAATCCAGGCATTACTCGTGCTTGAGGCTTCTTTGACCTTCCCTGACTGAGTTACGTGGATATTTCTCTTGAGGGTCCTCACAGTGCCCTTCGTGCCTTTCCACCACACATCTGACTCACCTCCGGATTCTCAAGACAAGGCTAACACCAGAGTTGCAGGATATTTGATCACACTGTGAACCCCGAGAATGTTTCTTTAATCCCTCTGGCTGGAATACAGACATGCCCTTAGCACACACCTTTAATCCCAAACAAGGAAGGTAAAGTTAGTTTGTAGAAGGAAGCACCATGTTTGAAAGTGATGTCTAATTGAGTGCCAGACAAAATGACCAATCAGAGAAAGATTTGACAGAATAGGATGTGCCAACTCTCAGGAGACTAGAGAGGAAAGGGAGGCTACTTACAGAGCAGTGCAGAGAGAGAAAAAAAGGAGGGAGTTTTACTGGGACAGTTGTACAGAGACAGATTACAGAGAGAGACAGAGAAAGAGACAGAGAGAGACAGAGACAGACAGAGAGAGAGAGAGAGAGAGAGAGACAGAGAGACAGACAGAGAGACAGACAGAGAGACAGACAGAGAGACAGAGAGTGAATATGAGACAATATGAGAGAATGAGAACAAGGTAGACACAGGTGAAGGCAGGACAAGTCAGAGCATGAGAAAGAGCCAGAAGATTAGAGCATAAAAGGCTAGAAGCTTCCAGGACTAGGCCTAGGTTAGCAGACTGAGTAAGCCTTGGAGACAACAATTACATCAGCTGAATAAAAGTTACACTGACACACCAGCACCTGGCCAGTGTGGTAAACCTGAATTGCATCAGAAAATCAGTATTGGTCTGGTTGTGACATCTGCTGCCTACAGGAACATTGGCCATGACTGTCCCAGCAAACAGACACCTTCACAAAAAGCAAGAGAAACCCTGCTGCGGGGACTGGGCTCAGAAGCCAGCTCTCCCCCACTGGAGTTGCAAGGGAGCCCAGGCCCTGCTTGCCAGTTACCTGGCCTTCGGCATTCTCTCTTAAGCATCTCTCTTCATTTGCAGATCAGCGGTCTGAGTGCTACATTTGCAGAGATTTTCTTGGAAATACTCCAAAGCAATCTTCCAGAAGGAGTCAAATTGTCAGTGAGAGAGGTAGGTACCAGAGTGGGAAGAGGCCTCCTGGTGGGGGAGATAGGTACCAATGTGGGAAAGGACCTCTGGTGGCCTACGTATGCTTAAAATGAGGATAAAGACGTCTGTACTGCTTAAGTTTTGAAACAACAGAGAAATGTGTTTCAGCCTAGCTGCTATCAAGAGATGTGTGCAACTTGGTGGTGGGGTGACCTTTTACTCTGAGACCTCAGAGGTGTCAGGAATGATGCTGCGTGTACATAGGAGCTGGCCTCCATCACAGAATTGTGACACGAGCCATGACCTCCAGACTCTCTCCCTTCAGGATAGCTGTAAAGCAGAAACATGGTTTAAGATTATAAATGATACCGGGCAATTGTGGCACACACCTTTAATCCCAGTACTTGGGAGGCAAAGGCAGGCAGATTTCTGAGTTCGAGGCCAGCCTGGTCTACAGAGTGAATTCCAGGACAGCCAGGGCTACACAAAAAAACCCTGTCTCCAAGAAACTTAAAAAAAAAAAAAAAAAAAGATTATAACTGATCTACTGCATCAGAGCATGAGTTCCTTAGATGATGCCTTACTTTAGAGAGACATTTTGTAGACTGCTGGGGTGTGATTGTAGCTCCATTGAGTATATCTGCTGAAGAATGAGAAACCTACAGAAATTAACATTAGGCTAAATACTGGATGTCAGTAGGCCTAGTTGCCATGGCAACCCTTCTTAGGATACCCTTAGGTCATGTTAACCTGGTGTCATTGTCTCATCCAGCTCCCCTTGTTCTGTCCCTGCTCATCTGGTAGTTATTTCAGTTTCACAGAGATCTGTGGGTAGGGTAAAAATGTGCTGGTCATACTAAAAATACTACATGTAATCCCAGCACTCAGCAGAAATAAGCAGTCAGACTGAGGTACTTTGCAAACCTATGGCTTGAGGTCAGTTCCCAGGACCACATGGTAGAAGGAGAGAACTGACTCTCAAATGTTCCCATTTGGGTATATGTGTATACATGTACAACAAAAATGGAAGCAATTAAAAAACACACACACACACAAACCAAATTCCTAGACCTTATGGCTCAGTGGTAGTGTTTACCTCATATGTGGAAGGCCCTGGCCACCACCATGATTAAAAACCAAAACTAACCAGAAAACTTCTGTTGTGATACATCTAGCATCCTGACAGTAGCTGCTTACATATCTGTCTTGTCTCAGCACACTAAGAGGAAGTGTGCTTCAGCCTTTATTCCTGGTACCCAATTCAAGTCTGTATCATGCTGCATGCTACAGGGGCTAACTGCGAATGACCCACTGTGGAGCTGCCTGTGTGCATGTGTGTGGTTAGCAAAAGCTCTTTGGTGACTGCCTTTTGTTTCCCTTGTCCTAGCACACCGAGGAAGACTTCAAGGGAAGGTTCAAAGCTCGGCCCGAACTGGAAGAGTTGTTGGCCAAGTTGAACTAAAAGTACTACAAGCCCTTCGTGTAATTGTTAGTCTCCGAGGAGTTCCTGCTGCAACACCAGAGTCAAGGAGGAGCATGAATGCTTGTGCTGGGAACACATCCTAGCATCTATGAGAGCTACCGCTTCCCTTACCAAAACCTAGGGTGTTCTCCACCTAATAAACATCTGCTGTTGTCACTGTGTGTGTGTGTGTGTGTGTGTGTGTGTGTGTGTGTGTGTGTGTGTGTCTGTGTGTGTGTATCAGTTATCTTGTGAGGTATCTTGAAGGAATTCTGTTTCTCCTTGTCTCAACATATTCTCATTCTGCCATACTATTTTAGATAGCATGAATTGTGTCTCTAAAACAGTCTGGTGTAAACTATTCCAACAACCTTGGAACTTGCTATATAGATGAGGGTAGCCTCAAACTCACAGAGATCCACTTGCTTCCTTTCTCCAATTTTCACCCTCCAAATGCTGGTTGTATGTCATTGTGCCCAGTATGACCACATCTCTTAAAGTAATACTACAGCATGGAGTTTTATAATGAAGTAGAGATTGCAAAAATAGTGAACTCTGTAGTATTCTATTTTCTGTTGCTATAATGAAGTTCCTGGGTCTGGGTTCTTTATAAAGAAAAAGGGTTTGACCAGTTGTGAAAGTATATACTTGTATTTTCAGCTCTTAGGAGGTGAAGGAGGATTAGTAGTTCAGGGTCATCCGCAGGGTACATAGAGTTCTAGGCCAACGTGGGTCACATGACATACATACAGGCACACATACATAAAAGATGCTTGCTAAGTGTGATGACATGTATCACCCCAGCATCCAGGAGCCTGAAGTAGGGGGATTGCAAGTTCAAAAAATTGATCTCAGTCGGGGCGAGCAAACTATGAATCAAATCCTATCTTTGCCTATTCTTTTATTTTATTTTATTTTTTGAGACAGGGTTTCTCTGTGTACCCCCTAGCTGTCCTGGAACTCACTCTGTTGACCAGGCTGGCCCTGAACTCAGAGCTCTAAATGCTTCCTGAGTGCTGGGATTAAAGGCATGCACCACTTTTATGGTAACATTTACACACCACAGAACTAGCAATTGTAGGACTGGAAAGGTAGCTTAGTGGGTGTGGATGTTTGCTGCCAAGCCTGATAACCTTAGTTTGGTTCCCAGGACTCATATGGTAGAAAAAACCAACTCCTGAAGTTGTCTGTTGACCTCTGAATGCCACACACACTTACAAAACCAAGTGTAATAGTATAATTTAAGTTAGCCATTGTTTAAATGCACATTTTAGTGCCCTGTAGTTGATCCACAATCCTGTGTAACTACCATTTCTTGTCTGGTTCAGTGTCTGGTTGGTCAGTAAAGTGCTGCTGGAACAGAGCCATTCATGTTACTGTTGCCCTCCCCCCTACTCTGGTGCAGCAGTCCGGGAGCTAAGTGGGTAGTTACATCAGCACTGGCTGGTCTGCCCTTTGTAACCTATACCACATCTTTGGCTAAGTCATTGTTTCTGAAACTGCTCATCAGTCTCTGAGTCAGGATTTCTGAGCACTGATCCATAGACTGTCCTGTAATAGGAATGAAGGTTTGACCTTCGCATCTTGTCATTTCTCAGATGCTGCCACTGGGTCGCTTCTCTGAGAAGTTCTAATCTATGTGACTCTGGTGTGCTTGCTTCTGAGCATCTGTTTACATGTAGAATAGCTGCTTACTGAGCTAGACCTTGTACAAGGCACACAGTAGCTCTTACCCCTTACTAGTCTCTCCGGGAGTGGATGTGTTGCAAAAGCAGAAGCATTTTTCCACTTCTGGCCAGCCAAGGCTACATGACAAGACTCTTACCTCAAAAGAGGACAAAACCAAGATTAAAAACACGACTCAAAGTATCAGTTTGGGGGAAAAAAACTGAATTCAAATACCATGGTCAGGATTTCCCATGTGAACTCTGCCATGGGAATAGAGAATTTCTCAAGGGAAAAGTGATATTCTGGATGTAGAACTGCTCATTACCAAGTTTCTATGAGGGAAAATAAAGTAATAGTATCTAGCCAATGAGTGTAAGGTTAGGGGTATATAACAATGTGAAGATTCGCAGGTACATATGAACACATGCTCTGTTCTGCTCCCATAGCACATGGGTAGTGGGCATGTCATGTGCACTCCATTTCAGAACCTGGCAGAACCGTCTGGTTACCTAGACTTCCTACTTATCAGTAGGTGGAAGCAGGACTTGGGATATCATTCACTGACAACACACTGCAGCTGAAGTACTTAGGAGTTGGTCAGCCAGTCAGCCAGCCCATGTGACTGAGCAGTGGCAGGCTAAGGCCCTGGCGAGCATGCTTTGCCCAAGGTCACAGGCCATCTCCTGGCAAAGTGGCAGCAGGAGTCTGTCCTGTTTCCCAGTCTGAGGCTTCCTTCCCACCACTGCTGAGGGGTGAGTCAGGCTTATCTCTTAAGCAGGAAGCAACTGGATTCTGTCACTTTGGAGCGCTTGTGGCACTGACCTAGTTCAGATGTGTCCTCCCCCTAGAATCAAAGACTTCTGTTACTCTGCTCCGAGAAATGGAAATGGCTCTTAATGTTTGCTCTGTCTGATCCTCGAGGCTACAGAACAGTCATTAGCTTCACTGGACTCTGCAGAGTGAGGATGGAGGAGAAATGGACTCCCTTAGGATCACACAATGAAACCAAATGGAGCGCACATCTAGCTCCAGGTTGAAACTTCTGCCCCTTCCTCCTTGAGACAGACTTTATAAGGGAGAAGCAGACAGCCCTTGTACCCATCCTTCTATACTCCTTTGAGACCTCTTGTGAGTTGTTTTTCTTGGCAAGCTATTGTAATTTCACACAACTTGTTTTCTGGCCGGTATGGTGGGATTATCACTTTTGAGGGGAGTTAGTAGCTGGTGATTCACTCAAAGCTTGCAAGAGCTCGGGGTTAGATTTCTTTCCCCTCTAGCCAGTGCTTGTTCCAGGCCACAGCCTCTGATCCCATGCACATTACTAGAATTTTTAAAAATGGATCTTCATGTAGCTCATTAACCTCTACAGACAGGATGCCTGAGTCAGATGGGCAGTTTCCCTCAGGAAAAGCTCAGTCCTTTTCCTCTGGTTGGGGGTATCTTACTCTTCCACTCAGGGTGCCTGGGAACGAGCCAGCCATGGATTCTGAAACGGTATTTTAGTCACAGGAAAAAAAAATGAACATATGTCGTTTGGCCATTTGGGAACTGCAGCAGTACTGAGCCTCTGGTCTCCCATTTCTGGGACTAGTGAATTTAAGGAAGGAGTGACGTCCCAGCACTCATTGGGCGTATTTGAGCTAGCCCAGCTGGACCCTGTAGGGACTTCTGCTTGTTTCTTCTGTGCTTAGATTTCTTGGTGCAGTTTTCTTTCCAGATGCCTATATCACTCTGACCTACAGACCCTGGAGTGATTCACTTGGCTACTGTGCTCCCCTGTAACAACTCATTCCCAGACTTTTTAGCTCATTTCTTGGACTTTCCTCTGCAGATAGTGCCAAGATTAAAAAAGAATGGATTATTTAGAATAATAGTTGCTAAGCAGGAGAAGATGGTTCCCTACTTCTCTGCAGTCTTAAGGCCTGGCTGGCACAGAGCAGAGAGCCCTGGCTTTCTCTGCAGAGGAGATGTGTACAATTTCAGTTTGGACTCACTCCAGTTCTCTTTGGGTTTCTAAAGTCAGCAGCTCAAGGATGCAGTCTGGCCACTACACTGAAGGTGGACAGGAGGGAAGAGGACCTTACTCATCTAGCAAAATGCATTGCAGGCATCTTTATACCAAGCACAAGGCCAAGTCCCCAGACAAGGACCTTGCAGGGAGGAGCTAACACCTGAGTCTTCCATGAGCCTCTTGAAGAGGCCACCCAGCTAAAAAGTCCTGTAACCAGAGTTTTAGGGAAAGTTCCCCAGCTCTAGCAACTCCAGCAGGCTGTCCTTGGCAGCCCACCCCAGTGAGCGGATTAGACTAAGTGCTGGGAAAAGGCAGGGGTGATTGAGTACAGTGGCAAGAGGAACCAGTTTGACTCTGGGGACTGACATAGACTTTAGGTCAAATAAAAGAATTGGGGCATAACTAAGCAGACCTGCTCCCAGTGTGGTCTCCTTGACTTTTGTCTCAGTTCTAGTTCTGTAAAGTGGCCCGAAAAAGTCTTGGGGCTCGAGCGGTGGCTCGGTAGTTAAAGGCGTTTGTTGCTTTTGCAGAGGATCTGGCTTTAGTTCCCTGCATCCACATTGTGCCTCAAACATAAGCAACACCAGTTCCAGGGGATCTGATGTTCTCTTCTGGCCTTGGTAGGCACCAGGCCCACACAAACACATGCAGGCAAAACTCTCATTCATTTAAAATGTTAATTTTTTAAAAAAATTGTTGCTTGAGTGGATATACTGATTTTGGTTTTTGGTTTATTTTGTAAAGATTTGTTTATTTTATTTATATGAGTATTCTGTAGCTGTCTTCAGACACATCAGTGCATCAGAACCCATTACAGATGGCTGTGAGCCACCATGTGGTTGCTGGGAATTGAACTCAGGACCTCTGGAAGAGCAGTCGGTGCCACTGAGCCATCTCTTCAGCCCTTGTTTTGTTTTTCAAGATAGGGTTTCTCTGTGTAGTCCTGGCTGTCCTAGAATTGCTCTGTAGAACAGGCTAGCCTCAAGCTCAGAGATCCTCCTGCCTCTACATCCCAAGTGCTGGATCAGAGGTATACACCAGCACTGCCCCCGCTCAGCAACACACTGATACTGATATATGATCTCATTTATTTGGGTTTGTTAAGACAGAAATCACTCTATACCCCAGGCTGGCCTACAACTCAAGTATGTAACTCAAGAAGGCCTCAAACTCCTGGCAAGTTGTCTTGCCTCAGCACCAAAAATGGATTACTTCTGCTCCTAGGTATAGCCTCACCTCACCATTTTGGAAATTACTCTTAACTGTGTATGTGTATGCCCTGTCCTGTCAGGTTTGGTATTCTTAGAATCCAAGGGGACTGAATTTGGTGGCAAGTTTAAGACTATGAATATGCCTGTGTCTTCAGCCTTGCAGGGAGTGAGGTGGGTTAGGTAGATCTGTGAATGGTTCACATGCCTCTCAGGAGACAGACACAAAATGGAGGTGGAGATGCCGAGCTTTCATGGCCTGCTTTTGGTTATCTTGAGGTCCAAACGAAGAATCAATGTTTTTCTTAGGGGGAAAAAAAAAGCAGTTTCTAATTTTGTTACAGTCTCTGTTCGTGTCTGGCTTCACTCCTGTCTGCAGGATGACCCACAGCTGCTACAGGTAGTTTTAGATCTTAGGGATGGGTGTGGACCACTTTTTAAATTCACCTTAACTTTGGAAAGCAGAGTTATAGGAAGAACATACCAATCCAGATCACTGTGAGAGGCTCTCATCAGCTAAGTTCCGTTTCCTTTCATAAAGGGCTGGCAGAGGTAATATTTTCAACGTTGCTGTGGTTATTAGCTATGTTAAGCATCTTATTGGACACTGGATACTTCCACAAGAACACTGACCAGAGAGCAGCCCATGCTCTAGAGAAGACTCAGTATAGAGTTCATCCTCAACCTGACCTTTGTTTGCTCTGAGGAGGAGGAGTGTGAGGGTTAGCTGAGAGAACAGAAGTCAAGGAAGGCATCATTCACACACGGTGATGAATGAGGTCAGTCAGTAAATCGAAGTCAGGGCAATCGTGCACACACGGTGATGAGTGAGATCAGTCAGTAAACAGAAGGCAGGGCATCGTGCACACACGGTGATGAGTGAGATCAGTCAGTAAACAGAAGTCAGGGCATCATGCACACACGGTGATGAGGTCAGTCACTGTTTCCAACCTCCCTACCAGTATTAATCCACTTTCAGAAATCTGAGGAGAAGGCCTACACTGAATAGTTTTAAGGCCTGTGAGGATGTGTGTTCATATTTTGTGTATGTGGTATGTATGTGAGACTGTGCACATGCATGTGGAGGTGAGAGGTTGCTGTCCAGAGTCTTCCTTAGTCGCTCTCCACCTTATATTTTGAGACAGGGTCTCCCCTGAACCTACACGTTTCTGATTCAGCTAGACTGGCTAGCCACTGAGCTCCAGGGATCCTCCTGTCTCTGCCCCCAGAGCTGGGGTCACCAATGTACCTGTGCCCCAGCTTTTTCACAGCTGGGGATCTGAACTCGGTTCCTCCTGCTTCTGTGGCAAGCGCTTTACTCAGTGAGCCCTACCCCAAGCAACAATGTGTGCATTTTCACAAAGAGAAAGCCGGTTGTCAAATCCACACAAACTTTCTGAGCATCACAACAGGACTGTCATCACTAGGGTTTGGTGACAGTTGGCCACAGGGCTGAGAGCACAGACGATGGACCTGAACTCACTCTATACTCATTGCCTGAGCTAAGAACTCAAAACCTGTCAGCTATCCGCACTCAGTGAATGGCAGGAATTTTGTCACGTGTTGTGCTTATTGCCTTTCATTTCTGCCCCCCCCCTCTCAGTGCTGGAGATTGAACCCAGGGCACCCTAGATGTCTGACAAATCCTTTACCACGGAACTAAACTATAATCTTCGTCACCTACATGTAGTTTTTTTTAGTAGAACTAGAAAATAGGAAATATACCCATTTTAGTTGAAGAAACAGGTGTGTATAGGAAAAGTCCTGTTCACCCAAATATGGGTTCTGTCCCACCCAGTGCTGGTTAGATAAGTGTCTGAAGGCCCGTGGTTAAAGGCTGGCTTCCCCAGCCTGGCATTATCGGGATGTGGCAGAAGCTTTAAGAGATACATCTTGTGGGATGTCTTTGGGTCAACGCCCCTTGAAAGGGACTGTGGGGTTCTGGACCCTCTGCTCTTTGCTCTTCCCAGCCCTGAGGTGGACTGCTGCCCCTGCCATATAAGTGCTACCTTGCCACAGGTCCAAAAGCCATGGAGCCAACTGGCTGTGAACTGAAATCTTCAAAACTATGAGGCAAAGTACACCTTTCCTCTCTCTGAATTGATTACCTAGAGTACTTGGTTATAGTGATGTGAGCCGACACCTCACTGTTGATTACCTAGAGCACGTGGTTATAGTAATGTAAGCCACACCTCACTGTTGGAGCTCTGACCTGACTCCACTCAGGCAGCAGGAAAGCCATGCCGTTCACTAAGAAAGTCCTTCCCACTGACATCATCATATGGCTTTGTCCAGGGCCTATTTTTTTTTTGTACAAAAGCTAATAAAATGATTCCTACATATAATGGTGCTATTTAATGGTATTTCTACTTTAATGAATAAAAATAGAAATCTTATTTTCAATTTTTATTTATATATTTTAGATAGGGTCTCACCATGTAGCCCTTGCTAGCCTAGAACTCACTATGTGGACCAGGCTAGCCTCAAATTGTGTCATAGAGATCCCACATCTATGCCTCCTGAGTTCTTAGGAGTAAAGGCATGTACCACATGTCCAGCTATTTATTTATGTATTTATTTTTGCAGTGCTGGTGATTGTGCCTTTGTGCCTGACATCCTAGCACACTCCAGCTGTTGACCATCGATCTTTCCCCAGGCTTTAGCTAAGTGGTACAGTCTCTGTGATGCTGTGGGTGGCAGTGAATCCTAGCTCCCCGTCAGTCACTGTGATAAAGAGGGTGAACAACTGACTCTGTGGTGTGCTATGCTGGTAATCTATGCTGTTGAGCAGGTTGGGTGAATTGAACATTTTGCATGCTTGCTCTGTGAGATAATCTTCACTCTGTAGGATTGTAATCCTACTGCCTCAGCCTCCCAAGTGCTAGGAATACAGAGTTAGCCAGCACTCCCCCCTCTGGTGGTGCTGGTGAGCAAACTGGGGGTTCTGGCCATGCCAGGCTGTGCCCCTCCACTGAGCCACACCCTGGCCTTTTGTCATTATTTATCATTCTAAAACAAGATCTTGCTGTTTCTCAGGCTGGCATCGAACCTGGGCTCTCCTCTCTCATGCCCAGATGTTTCTCTAAATGCATATATATATATATATGTTTTGTTTTTTGGTTTTTTTCGATTTGGCTTTTTCGAGACAGGGTTTCTCTGTGTAGCCCTGACTGTCCTGGAACTCACTCTGTAGACCAGGCTGGCCTCGAACTCAGAAGAAATCCGCCTGCCTCTGCCTCCCAGAGTGCTGGGATTACAGGTGCACGCCACCACTGCCTGCCCTTTTTTTATTGTTAATAATCTCATTTTATAGTCCAGGCCAGGCTGGAACTTACTACATAGTTCAGTCTGGCCTTAACCTTATGGCTGAGCCTCCTACCTCAGCCCCTGAAATGCTGGGATTGTGGTAGATAAGGGCCTGCACTCCCAGCCAGTGTTCACGTTCTAGCTGCTTTTTCTATTGATTTTGCTGTATTTCTCATTTGCTCCAGATGGCAACTCTTCCTACGTTACAAATAAGTTAATGTGTACCTCATTTTTTTTTTAAAGATTTATTTATCTTATGTATGTAAGCACACTATCTGTCTTCAGATACTCCAGAAGAGGGCGTCAGATCTCATTATGGATGGTTGTGAGATACCATGTGGTTGCTGGAATTTGTACTCGGGCCCTTTGGAAGAGCAGTCAGTGCTCTTCTTTTGTTTGTTTGTTTGTTTGTTTTGGATTTGGTTTTTTTGAGACAGAGTTAGCCATGGCTGTCCTGGAACTCACTCTGTAGACCAGGCTGGCCTCGAACTCAGAAATCTGCCTGCCTCTTGCCTCCCAGAGTGCTGGGATTACAGGTATGCGCCACTACTGCCCACTGCTGAGCTATCTCTCCAGCCCTTGTACTTCATTTTTTAAAAGTTCCACTCAACCGACTCCCTTTCCACCTTCGGGATCTTTTATTTACTATTTATTTTTGAAGATAGGGTGCCACTATATAGCTACTGCTGTCCTGGAACTCATATGTAGCCTAGGCTGATCTCAAACTCTCTGAGATCTGCTTGCCTCTGCCTTCTGAGTGCTGGGATTACAGCCATGGGTGCCACACAATGCCTATCTTTGGGATGCTTCTGGTGCACACGACTTGACTCACAGCTCTAAGCTGGAATGGACATCAGAGACGCAGCTCTCTCTGGTCACTTGGCCTTCAGCTTGAAACACGTCTTTCCTGCTCCTTAATCTTCTCATGCCCTCTTTATGCTCATTCTCTCCTCCCTAAAAGTTCATCATACAAGGCTCAAAGTAGATTTTAGGGTCTACCAAATTTCAGACTTGGACTGCTCACATACAGATGCCTGAAAACTTGTTAATAATGATTAAAAAAAAAAAAAGCAGCCTAAGGTTCTATAGTAGATCACCTTCCAACCCTTTTCTCATTCCCAAATGACTTCCAAGAACATACAGAGATAGATAGGTTGGTGCTTTCACTGAATAAAAATGAGAAGCAGACCAGGTGTGGTGGCATGTGCCTTTTTTTTTTTCTTTTTTTCGAGACAGGGTTTCTCTGTGTAGTCCTGGCTGTCCTGGAACTCACTCTGTAGACCAGGCTGGCTTCGAACTCAGAAATCCGCCTGCCTCTGCCTCCCAAGTGCTGGGATTAAAGGCATGCGCCACCACCGCCCTGCCTGGCATGTACCTTTAATCCCAGCACTCAGAAGGCAGAGGCAGGCAGATCTCTGTGAGTTCAATGCCAGCCTGGTCTACAAAGTAAGTACCAGGACAGCTAGAGCTACAAAAATAAACCCTGACTCAAAAAGGGGGAGCAGTGTAGCAACTGTTGCTGTTATAAGCAGGACACTACACCCCCAGAGAAGACACGCTCAGCACTGCCAAACTGCTGACAGGTAGGAACGTAAGCTCTATGTTGATAGTGGCTCTATTTTCCAAAGGTCACAGTCTGTGTTTTAATGTTAAACATACTTCCAAAATGTCAGGCAAGCTTTGTGTTGATTAGGCAAGGGGCAGACTATGAAAAGAAAATGTTTCCCTGACAGGTGTGGTAGCACACCTGTGATCTCAGTATTTGGGGGTGGAGGCAGGAGGATCATGAGTTTAAGGGCATCCTTAGCTACATAGTAAGTCTAAGGTCAGGCTGGGCTACATAGATTCTGTCTTTTCAAAAGACAAAAACAGTGTTTCCTTCGAGGCCAGCCTGGTCTACAAAGTGAGTTCCAGGACAGCCAGGGCTACACAGAGATACCCTGTCTCGAAAAAGTAAAAAAAAAAAAAAAAAAAAAAAAAAAAAACCCAAAACAAACAAACAAAACCAGTGCTTCCCTATTTGCTCCCTCCTACCCCATTACACTGAAGACGTGAGGAATGATAAAGGCTATGTCGCTGCGGAAACTGAGGTCACTCCTTTGAGTGCTGCTTTATTTTCATACTAGTCTCTCACCAACAGGAAGGTCACATTGCTCTTCAAATTGCACATTGCCAACACAATGCCTTAGAAACACTTTCTGTTGTTAAATCTGTGATTGAAAAATGAAGGCCTGCTCGGGCAACCCGTTTATCTTTAGTTGTGTATGCACTTACGAAGTACTTGGCACACAGACTCTGAGAGGCAGGGTGGATGGAGTGTTGCTGTAAACTTAAATATTGGTAGAACAAGAAAGGTGAGGCTATCTGTGTTCTGACCATGATAGCTCATGGTGACGGTGAGGTGCAACCTCTTGGTGTCTGTCAATCCTAGTCCCAAAGACGGTCCCCAGCTTTTACAACTCCTGGAGCACACTTCTGTTGCTTAGGGTTTCTTCTCCCGGGGTCTCTCTGGGTGCTGATCTCGTCAGGCCGACTGGTGTGACGGTGGAAGGTCTCAGTGTTGCGCGCTGGCTTGCTCTTTCCTCCTTTGCAGCTCCTCCCGCCGTCTTGCCTGCTGTACGCTCATGCAATCCCTGAAAGCCTGCACTTGTGGCTGGCACTGGCGCCAGTCCTGGTGCTGGGCCATGCATTCTTGCACTGCAAAGTGGGAGGCAGCACAGCCAGAGCGGGTGATCAGCTGGTCCAGCGGGTCTTCTTCCTCATCATCCTTCTTCACCGGGCGGGTCCAGTTATGGCCTTGTGGGACTGAGGTTGACATCTTGAGGAACCTAGAATATCAACAGACAAGGTTAAAGTACAGATCTGATTATACATTTCTTCCTGCTCATAAACAGTGATGTCTAAACTACACTGTACAGCCTACTTATATGCTGTCTCCCTTAGGAGACTAAGCTCTTTAATGCCAGATGCTAGGCCTGATTCCACATAGGTGCCCCCAGCACGAGGCCTGACAGAGAAAGAGCCTGCGTACGGTTTGATGAACTGAGACAAAAGTATCTAAGTTCAATGGAGTCTGCTGGTGGAATGCAAGTTAAATGACACGACATCTTTTTGGAGAAGCCATTGCTGATCTACCTTAAAACAAAACAAACAAAAACCTCAAGCAAAGAAACAGCCTTTCTTCTTCTCTTCAGAAGAGTAAAGGTGAACGCTTGGGAGCGAACCCAAGTACATGCAGGTTTGCCTGGGGGGTGGGGATCTGGGGAGCTCAGTATAGCTATAGCACAAACCACACAGAGGTGGAGACAAAAGATGGGTCTGTGGGGTACAAGGCTGTTTAGTCAGCAACATCCGAATGGGAGGTGTATTTGCCCAGACTGTTCCCAAAGATCATCTGTTTCAGAACCCCGCAGAATGCAGCAAGGGGGAACTTAGGAAAGGCTTCAATAGAGGTAACTTGAACCTTTGCAAAAAGTTTATAACAGTGGGGTGTAAAAGGGGCTAAAAGGAGCTAAGTGCATCTATTCTGTCTTATTCACTAACAGGTGGTTACTGTGCTGTGTGCTGGCTACTATGTTAAGAGTATACAAACAAGACCAGGCCTCACGGAGTTTACAATCCAGTCAAGTAACCAGGCAGTTTACAACAGTGTATACAGACAGCTAGAAACACAGAGGCGACTAATCTGTCAAGACTTTCTAGAGGATCTGACTTCCAGGGTGAAACTCAAGGATGAGTGAGTGAACCAGACACGGAAAAACTATTTCTGGCTAGAGGCAGACACATAAGAGGAACCACAAGTTCAGTGACTGGGCTGAAAATGTAGTTTGGTAGTAGAACAAATATCCAACGTGGAAAAAAAGTAAATTGAATTTGATCCTCAGCCTCACAACACTTCAGTTCCTGGAGAAACCAGGAGAGCAGGAAATTAAAACTGGCAGAAATAAGTAAATGATTGATCAGCAAAGCTTTGCAGCCCACGTTAGGAGTTTAAGACTATTATCATGAGGACAAGGGGTGGGTCACAAGACGATTTAAGCACTTCTCTACACAAACCTCACCTGTATGGAGGCACAGTTAAAGGGGAAATGGCTTTGAAACAGACATTGGAGACCTGTCTTACTAGGTGGGGCCGTCAGCAAGTCACACACACACACAAAATAAAAACTGCTTTAGGGCTCACTAGGTAGACTCAGTAAATAGTACTGCAGACTGTGTCCAATACATGTTGTCCTCGGTATTCCTTGAATGAAATGAGTTCGACCCATGCTTAGAGATAAGGGCAGGCTAGATGGCTCACAGCTTGGCCAGGCCTTCTAGGAAGGCATGACAAGGAAGAGGAGGCAGAGAAATACAGGCATCCAAGTCCCCTGAAGCATCTCTCCCAGTTTCAGGAGCACTCCCGCGGCCCCCACGGTGTATCCAGTGTAGGGATGCGTGCGCAGTGCTCACCCGCAGGTGCACAAGAGCGTGCGAGCACGTTCCGCCCCAGACGCCGGTCCGTAGGCAGAAGCTCTCCCCGTCTTCTCTCCGCAGGAAGCGGACCCAGCGGGAGCGCACACGCGGAAGAACAGTCTTCATTCTCATTGGTGGACTCTCCGTGTAGAGCCCGCCCTCGGCCCCACTCTTCCGGGAGGCGAAAGGAGCGGACCAATGGAGACGGGATCCCTGGGAAGGCACCTCTGATAGTTATGAGAGACTGTGTGCACACCCTCAGGGGACTCCAGGCCACCTGAGAGGGACGGAGGAGGCCATTATTCCTTTTCATCAGCGAAAGCAATGCCTGGCCCCCATGTCTGAAGCGGGTCACCGCATGGGTGACAAGTAAGCTGAAGGGCCCAGGATCCAGACACTATTTTTCCTTACCAAGTAAAACAAACACGTCTGTGCAGTGTCACACCCATGCCATCACTCGGCTCTGTTTGCTAGCCTAATTGCTGCCGCGAAAAGGAGAGACATTGTGCATTTATTTTTTAAATTACATCTGTGTATTCATGTGTGGCGTCGAGGTACTCGTGTGGAGAGCAGAGACCAGCAGGCGTCGATTCCATCATAACCGTGTGGGCCCAGTCTTGAGCTCGGGTTGTTTGGTCGCTGGCAACTTTACCTATGAACCATCTTACAGGGCCCAAGGGACTGATCTTCCCCCTCTGCCTGCCTTCTTTTCCCCACTTTGACTGACAGTGCTCACCAACTTGCTGGAGTTCCTTAACTTACCATCTTTCTAGGCTTCAGGGCGAAAAGTGAGTTATTCACCTAGCCATGTCCAGACAACTCTTACCCTCTTTTACCTCTGAATAGCATTTCATGGCATTTCTGACCAATGAATTCACACACAAAAAGTCAACCTTCCGCCAGACAGTGGTGGCGCATGCCTTTAATCCCAGCACTCTGGGAGGCAGAGGCAGGCGGATTTCTGAGTTCCAGGCCAGCCTAGTCTACAGAGTGAGTTCCAGGACAGCCAAGGCTACACAGAGAAACCCTGTCTCGAAAAAACCAAATCCAAAAAAACAAAAACAAAAAACCCAAAAATAAAATAAAATAAATAAAATAAAAAATAAAAAATAAATCAACCTTCCTAAATTCTGTGAGAAAGACTCGTTTATTGATTATCTGTCATTTCACATACCATTGCTATGTTTTGTATCTACTTTTGGTTTTGTTTCGGGTATTTTGTTTGTATTTTGGGGGATAGGGTCTCACTAGTAGTAGTAGCTACAATGTGTAGTAGCTAGCCTTGAATTTATTATGTAGTTCAGATTGGCCTCAGACTTGTGGCTTTCCTGTGTTAGCAATGTGTTGCAATGACAAGGTTGTGCCACTATGCCCAACCTTGAAGCAGGTTAATTCTTTACTACGATAGGTGAAGATCATCAGACATATTTATGATAAATACGTATGGATCATCAGACACATGTACTTATTAATATATATGTGTTTATCTTATATATTTATGTCTGGTGATCTTCACCTATCATCATAGAAGGTGAATTCTATTTCCTAAGCAGTAAACAAGATAAAATTACCTTAGCAACTTTCTCTCTATATAAAAAATTTCACCTCTAGCCGGGCAGTGGAGGCGCATGCCTGTAATCCCAGCACTTGGGAGGCAGAGGCAGGCGGATTTCTGAGTTCGAGGCCAGTCTGGTCTACAGAGTGAGTTCCAGGACAGCCAGGACTACACAGGTGTAGAAACCCTGTCTCGGAAAAAAAAAAAAAAAAAACAAATCAAAAAGAAAAAAAATTCACCTCTAAAACTATTTTTTTTTTTTGAAACAGGATTTCTCTGTGTAGCCCTGGCTATCCTGGAACTTGATCTACAGACTAGACTGAACTTAGTCTCAGAGATCTTCCTTCCTCTGTCTCCCAAGTGCTGGGATTAAAAGTGTGTGCCACCATAGCCTGGGTTTGTGTTTTGATTTGTAGTCAGTCTTTCATCGTATTCCCTCCTAAATTCAATTTGCTTTTCCCAATTTCAACTGACTTCCAATATAGGTATGTGGGGTGTGTGTGTGTGTGTGTGTGTGGTGTTCCTATGGGTCAATTACATAAGTGTATCATCTGTACAGATACCTAAATCGGCTCTTCAAAGAGATAAATATGAAGTTTATGTATTTATTATTTTTGAGACATGGTCTCACTGTGTAGCCCTGGCAGGCCTGAGATTTGTTAGATCAGGCTGGCCTTAATTCACAAAAAGTCTTTACCTCCAAAGTGCCGGGATCAAAACTGTACAACACCTTACCCAGCAAGTTTTTATTTTTGAGACATTCTTTTGTGCTGTGCAGGAAACCATCTTTGTTTGGCAGCCTGTTTGCCAAGGAATTGGTCTGGATAGGGTCCCAGAGCTTACAACTTTAGAAGATTCACTGTGAATAACATGAACAAGGCAAGCTTTATGTCCTGTAAGTGGCACAGTGTGAGAAGTGGTCCTGGCCACGTAGCTCCTTCAGACAGCTACACTATCCGGATGTTCTCATCGGATTCATTTGTAGAATCCCCAAAGCTGTGCCTTTGATGGTAATGTACCGCCATGCCTGCTTCCGAGGTGCTGAGGATCTAACACAGGGTTTCGGGTAAGCACTCTGCCGTCTGGTCTGCTCAGCACCACTCATCTTTGTTTGTTTAATTGCACATAAGTTAAAGGGAAAGTTCAAAAGCCGGCGGTTGTCTGCTTCCCTGATCAGTCTCTCCTTTGTTAACTGCTCTCCAGGGTTCGTCATCACCCAGCTAAGCTCTGCTGCACAAGTACAGCCGTTTTCGTTTTCATCACGGACCTGGATGCTTCTCTAATGGCCTGTGCCAATACCACTCACACCTGCCTCATTAATCATGCCCCTAGCTCTGCTTCTGAGCGATTCTGAACAACCAACAGACTTCATGACAAATCCCAGGACCTTTGCTGTTTCAGTGCTGTCAGACGGCGATACGTCATCTTTGAATTCTGCTGTCTGCTCTCCAGGTGAGTTGGTCAGCCATGCTATGAAGGCTGCAGGATTCTGTGATGCAACCACACAACCACCTGGCATGCACCACTAGATTTAGTTTCCTTCTTCTACCCTCAGCTCCTCTTTAGCCTGTATTTACTTTTGCTTTTTACTGTGCAAGCACGAACCGGTACACCCAGTCTTATATTTACTTCTGAACGAAATTGAACTTCCATTTACTTACACTAGCTATTGTTGCAAGCTACGCCTGTGATTCTGAATTTTCTCATAGCCACATTAAGTTAAACGATGCGCCAGGGTCAGCACTCAGGACTTTACCAAGGTTGTTCTCTGACATCCACACTGACTTGTGGCATGTGCATGCATTCAAGAACACACACAATTTTATTTTCCTTTTTATATTTATGTATTTATTTATTGGTTTTTCAAGACCATTTCTCTGTGTAGCCCTGCCTGTGATGGAACTTGATGGCTAGTTTTCAAGCAGGCTGGCCTCAAACTCAGGAGATCTGCCTCCTGTTGGAATGAAAGGCACATGCTACTACCCCCAGCTTCAGTGCTTAGTTTGCCGTGGGCAGGTTCAGTGTTTGCAGGAGAATGTTTCATTTCCTGCCTGCTGGGAGCCACTTTGCTGTCTGACTTTGCTCTGTGGTCTGCTAAGCTGTAGACCCAGCCCTATGCAGAATTTTACCTCCTAGGAAATAACCCGAAGCCCGACCTGGCTCCCCTCCATTCCTGTACTCACACTGCCCGTCTGCGTATTCATCTGTTTTGCTGACTTCCGCAGCTTTTCTTTAACCTTCCACAGCAGCATGAATGACATCAGAATGCAGGTCAGCGTCTATCTGCCACCAGAGTTTGCTTATGAAGTAAAGGCTGGTTTGCGAGTCAGAGAGCCAGCATCAAGCACCGCTTCTTGAAATCTGTCCCATAATTTGCCCCAAAGCTCTTCTAAAGGCCCAGACCCCAAGCACCGGGTGGGCACTTTCTGCCTCCCTACTGGCACCACTAAGTCACCAGGCAGGAGACTTCCCAGATCCAGGTCAGCCAAGCAGCAGCCAGCAATGTGGTTTGTGACATGGTTCAAGGCAAAACCTTGTTTAACAAGAGTTGCTGACAGCCAGGTAAGAGTTTGCTGGCTAAGAACATGCTATTAGAGTTTTGTTTTGTTGTGTTTGTTTGTTTTTAGGATTTATTTCTTTCATGTATGTGAGTACACTGTCACTGTCTTCAGACACACCAGAAAAGGGTATGAGATTACAGGTGGTTTGAGCCACCATGCAGTTGCTGGGAATTGAACTCAGGACCTCTGAAAGAGTAGTCAGTGCTCTTAACCACTGAGCCGTCTCTCTAGCCCTGTCTGAATATTTTTTAAAGATGGTTTTTAATTTTTATTTATTTATTTTTATTCTGGATATGTCTGTATACCACAAATGTGCCTGGTGCCTGCAGAGGGGATTGGATCTCCTGGGACTGGAGTTACAGACAGTTGTCAGCTGCCTTGCCGTGTTGGGAATTTAATCCATATTCCTTTGGAAGAATAGCTAGTGTTCTTAATCACTAAGCCATCTCTCCAGCCCCTGAAGAGATATTTCAATTGTCTTTTAAAAAGGTGACCTGTCATAAAGCTATTTATTGATTTTTAGGAAACATTTTTTTTCCTAATGAAATATGAGAGCCTGTCTGTTAGGTATAAAGACGTTCCAGAAAATCTTGATTATTGAAGACATTGTCATTGTCCTTCAGAATTCCCAGAGATCTTGAGGTCCAACTGCAGAGATAGCAGGCGAAGGGCCCTCAGATTAGTATGACTCCCTGACGGCTCACATGAAGCACAGTTAGGTGGCCGTCTGTTGTTCGTCTCTGTCATTGGAGTTGATATTAGAATTGCATTGGTTAGAATAAGAGATGTTGTGTCAAATGAACCCCTGGAGAAGGGTTTTCTGGCCTCATGTTAATATTTTAAAAAACATTTTAGTACATATATTTGTCTGCATGTGAGTGTCAGCACACATGTGGAAGTCAGGGGACAGCTTGTGGGCAGGCATTGGGTCTGTCATTCCACCCTGTGAGTTCTGAGGACCTTCAACTGTGGAGTCATCGTGCTAGCCCCAATTGTGTGTGTATGTGTGTGTGTGTGTGTGCGTGCGTGTGTGCGCGCCACCCAGTTGGGGCAAGTGTGTCTTTAGCCCTGTGTTGTAGGTGGTTGGGCTGTCTTTAGCCCTGTGTTGTAGGTAGTTGGGCTGTCTTTAGCCCTGTGTTGTAGGTGGTTGGGCTATCTTTAACCCTGTGTTGTAGGTGGTTGGGTTGTCTTTAGCCCTGTGTTGTAGGTGGTTAGGCTGTCTTTAGCCCTGTGTTGTAGGTGATTGGGTTGTCTTTAGCCCTGTGTTGTAGGTGGTTGGGTTGTCTTTAGCCCTGTGTTGTAGGTGATTGGGTTGTCTTTAGCCCTGTGTTGTAGGTGGTTGGGCTGTCTTTAGCCCTGTGTTATAGGTGGTTGGGTTGTCTTTAGCCCTGTGTTGTAGGTGGTTGGGTTGTCTTTAGCCCTGTGTTGTAGGTGGTTGGGTTGTCTTTAGCCCTGTGTTGTAGGTGGTTGGGTTGTCTTTAGCCCTGTGTTGTAGGTGGTTGGGCTGTCTTTAGCCCTGTGTTGTAGGTGGTTGGGTTGTCTTTAGCCTTGTGTTGTAGGTGGTTGGGCTGTCTTTAGCTCTGTGTTGTAGGTGGTTGGGCTGTCTTTAGCCCTGTGTTGTAGGTGGTTGGGTTGTCTTTAGTCCTGTGTTATAGGTGATTGGGCTGTCTTTAGCTCTGTGTTGTAGGTGGTTGGGTTGTCTTTAGCCCTGTGTTGTAGGTGGTTGGGTTGTCTTTAGCTCTGTGTTGTAGGTGGTTGGGTTGTCTTTAGCTCTGTGTTGTAGGTGGTTGGGTTGGGTGCTAAGCTTTCTCATATTTCTTCCTGCATGTCTGGTACTTTCAGATCTCACTGAGAGTATTAGTATCTTATTTTCTTCAAGAAATTAATGCTCCCGTCTTCCGGCTGTATCCTGCTGTTGGTCTGTCTTCTATGGGGACTCACTCCATAATTAAAAGGATAATGGCATGTCATTGATAAGAAATTACATTGCATCCCTCTCCACCAAGAGGAGGCCAAGGGGAGTGATGGCTCTGTGGGCTGGAGGAGAGTTAGCGGTGCTGAGAGCAGGACTTCCTGCAGCTGAGCGTTTTCATTAAGGCGCTGTAATTGCCTCGGATGTGCCTCCTGGTGCTCTCTTCTCTTCCTCTCTGTGTAGACAAGTGGTCATATTTCATGTCCAAAGGAAATGCAGCTTCAGAGTTTTGGGCACTGTATGTTTTTCTCGGGATCCGTACAAACAGCTTAAGCTACTTACTAAAGGAAAAGTATAATGCAGGGCTCATCTTTCCCCTCTCCTGCTTGTCTAGTGCTATAAACACATGCATAATTAACGCATGTTTTCACTGTAGGGTGGCAAAGCTGGCTAGTGTGTGGTGTTTGGTAGTGAGGTATTCAAGTCCAGAGAGTGTCTGCAAATTCCTCATCAGGAACCTCGAGGATAATACGAGTTTCCTTAAATATGGGGATTTTAAAAAGATTTATTGTTTTATTCTATATCTGAGTGTTTTGTTTTCATGTTTGTATGTACCATGCCTGGTGCCCACAAAGGTTATCACCCCTGAAACTGGACGTACAGATGATTGTGAGTCACCATGTGGGTGCTGAGCACAGGCCCTCTGCAAGAGCGACAAGTGCTCTTTAAAAAGGATCCGTCTCTGCAGCTCCTTAAAATTATCATAATATAGTGGCATCATAAAAGACATTTCATAATATGCTACTTCCTGCCTTGTCCCCTAAATAGGCGAACTTCCTCAAAATTCTATATTTTGAGGAATAATTTTAGAAACTTATGTAATTAAGCCCCCACAGTCCCACCCCAGAAGAGGGCACTGGGTCTCCTGGAGCTGAAATTACAGACATCTGTGAGGTCCCCAACTGGCCTTCAGTAAAATAGCAAGTGTTCTTAACCAATGAGCCACCTCTGTAGTCCAGAGTCCCACTTTTTGAAACGAAGGAATACTAGACTTCCTTTGAGCTGTGAATTCTTGTTCCAGGTTGTCCTATGGGAGAATCAGATTTGCACACGCTGTTCAGTCTGGTGTGGTGTTATCACTTCCAGACCCCTGATCTCTTAGAAAGAGGTGATAGTAAAGAGGATTGACCCTGACCAGTGGTGAGGAGACACTCCAGTAGTGGTCCCTTCTACCACATTCACTGGGCAGGTCCTCAGAGAGCCAGCACGGAATCCCTGAGCCATCTCCAGCTCTCAAGCGGCTGTGTTTTATTTATTTATTATTTTTTTTTTGACAGGCTCTCTCTGTGTAGCCCTGGCTACCCTGGATCTTCCCAATAGATCAGGCTACCCTCGAACTCAGAGAGAACCACTTGCCTCTGCCTCCGAAGTTTTGGAATCGGTGCTAGGGTTAAAGGCATGCACCACCATTGCCTGGCTCCATGCTCTCTTTAAAAACAAAATAATGCCAAGCAATTTTTGTGTCTTTTAAACTGTATAAATATTAACGTATCAGTACAAAAGCAAAATGAATTCACATTTGGCCATCCTGGCATTTGTTTTAACAAACATACAAACAAATAAAAACTAGTAGGAGCAAAGCACTATGTAAACTTGAGATCTCACTACCAACTTTGAGGTGTTAACTTAAAGATGCTATCAAATTAAAGACAAAACAGGAACAAGATGAGAGTGACATTGGCCTGACGTCTGTGACGTCAAGTGACGGTCTGTGAGTTCCTACTCCAGGGCTTACTTATGTGTATCTTTAAGATATATGTGTGGCATAGGATTCCCCTGGAGCTGCTGTTACAGGCATGAGCCGGCTAATTGTGGGGGACAGGACTCAAACTCAGGTCCTCTGCAAGAACAGCAGGTGTTCTTCACTACTGGGTCGGCTCTCCGGACCCACACCACTCTGCTTTCTAGAGTCTCTAGAGTTGATGCCCTGGTTGTGACTGCTCCCTGATTCTCTGTTGTTTTGTCCATTTTGTTTTCTGTGAAGCAAAGCAGCTCAGTTTTGGGCAGACTCTTTTCCTGGCTCTCCACTGCCCCCTTGTGACAGTCAGTGAGAAGTGCCTGGATCTCTCATTGCATACTAAAGTCCTCGCCATGGATAAAGGCTTCTTTGTGGAGCACTTCTTTCTCTGTACATGTCTTTTTGTGTATATACATTTTGTATTCTACTTTAAATTATTTCAATCATGCATAAAAATTTAGAAGAACTATACAAAATGTGGTGTGCACCTGGAATCGCAGCTGTTGGAGCAGAGGCAGGGGTGGGGGGGGTAGGCAACCTGGTCTCATCTCACAGCAAGGTCCAGTGAGTCCATAAAAAGACGTCTCAGTGAGTAAGGGAACAAGCTTGGTGATATGTATGGCTTGATCCTTAGAGCTCGGGTGACATTCAGAGAGAAGCCGTCTCTGCATGTTGGAGAGAGAGAGAGAGAGAGAGAGAGAGAGAGAGAGAGAGAGAGAGAAGGTGGCTCAATGGGTAACAATGGGTAAGTGCTTGCCCCACAAGTGAGGTACAGTTCAGATCGCCAGCACCATGTAGAAGGCTGAGCGTGACAGCGTGTGCCTGGGAGCTCGTTGCTAGAAGGTAGAGTCAGGAAAGTCTTTGGGACTTGCTTGTCAACCAGTCTAGCCAATCCATGATCTGGGTACAGTGAGAGAACCTGCCTCAAAAAATAAGATGGAGAGCAAAGGAGAAAGATACCCAACATTGACTTCTGGCCTTTATATGAACTTACAACAGTATAGGGACTCATGTTGCACACACACACACACACACACACACACACACACACACACCAGTACAGAAGAGTCCTGTCTGCTCCTGTCCAGATCTCCCAGTTGTTAGCTGTTTATAGGTTCCTTTATTCTTCTGTACACAGCACAGTCTGTGTGTGCTGTGTGGTTTCTGTATACAGCACAGTCTGTGTGTGCTGTGTGGTTTTCCTGGCCCGTTTTAGTGTAATACATAAACACTCCATCCTGTCACTCTAAAATACCCCAGAATGCATTTACTAAAGTGAAGGCCATTCTCCTGCCTCATCACTGTGTAGCTAAGAGAACAAGGTAATCATCATTGTTTCTGTCCTGTTACCCAGTTGGCAGGGTGCATTCTGTCATCCTAGCAACACCTTTCCTAGACACTCTGTTCTCTGTGGCCAAGGATCTAATCCAGGAGTACATGTTACATTGTTTTATTTTTTCTTTGAAGGTGTTTCCCAGCTTTTCCTTGTCTTTCATGAATCTGATGTGCTTGGAGTCCAATCTGAGCTATGCTTTTGGTTTGGTCTGTCTGATATCCTCATGATTAGATTTAGGTCTCACATTTGGGCAAGAATAACACAGGAGCAATTTTTGTATCCTTAGAGCCTCATATTGGGAGGCACAGGATGCTGATTATCCCATAACTGATGATACTTTCTACTCTAACAACACAGGAGGGGACGAGCCCAAGGGAAAAAGCAGCCCAGGGCTCCAACCAGGCCTCTGTATCTGCATTGGCAAAGACCTTTACTATGGAGGTTTCGTGGAGGCCTGGGCTCCTTTGGGAGCCAGAACTGGAGTTTCAAGTATGTCAGGAGCCTGGACCTTGGTTTGTGTCTTTTTTTTTTAATTTTTAAAAAGATTTATTTATTATTATATCTAAGTACATTGTAGCTGTCTTCAGACACACCAGAAGAAGGCATCGGATATCATTACAGATGGTTGTGAGCCACCATGTGGTTGCTGGGATTTGAACTCAGGACCTCTGGAAGAGCAGTCAGTGCTCTTAACCGCTGAGCCATCTCACTAGCCTGTTTTGAGTCTTTATATTGGCCTTTAGCTTGAGGGTGAGCCTTGTAGGAAAATCAATTGAGCTTACAGTCATTCCCCTTTGGAGCCTTGGGCTTAACCTCGGTAGGCTTTACCAAGGCCTTGATATCCCCAAGAGTGCACTCATGACCTTGGTCTTGGTTTCTGTGACTTCTTTAGGTCCTGTGAGTCTTGGCAAATGTGTGTTCCTTAGGAGCTTGCTACTGTCCTCTTAGGAGGCTCATCTCTGTCCTTATGACAGGGAATTTTTGTATGTCTGTTGTATATGTGTGTAAGGGTGTGCTTTCCCATGTGTGTACAGCATGTGTGCATAGGTGGAAACCAGAATCTGTAGGTTTCCCAGATGGCCAGTGAACTGCCAGACTCGCCTGCCTCTGTCTGCCAGCACTGAGGTTACAGAGCCTCCTCACTTTTACATGGTGCTGGGATTCCAAACTTGAGTCTCATCTTGCCTGTTTGAGGCAGGCTCTTGTGTAGCACAGGCTGGTCTCAAACTCACTGTGTTGTTGACGTCAGGAATGAAAGAGAAGGTCAAGCTCCCATGCTAACATTGCTGATGAAAATAAGAACAACCACATCAGGTTACCTCACAGCTGAGTGACAGACGCCACTGTACAGACAGATCCGTACAGTTGACCACAGGAGACAGAACTGCATGGCCAGCCAGGCTTGCCAAATTGGTGAGCTTCAGACTCAGTGAGAACCTTGTTTAAAAAATAAAGTGTATGTGTGGAAGATGGCTCAGTGGTTAATTGCACTGGTGGCTGTTCTTCCAGAAGACCTAGGTTCAATTCCCAGCACCTGCATACATGGCAGCTTGCAACCATCTGAAACTCCAGCTCCAGAGGACCCAACACTCTCTTCTGGCCTCCGGAGGCACCAGGTATGCACACGATGCACATGCATACATGCAAGCAAAGCATCCACATACATGCGGAATAAAACAAATAGGGCCAGGTGGCGGCAGCACACACCTTAAGTGCTGGCACTTGGGAGGCAGAGGCAGGTGAATCTCTGAGTTTGAGTCCAGCCTGGTCTACAGAACAAGTTCTAAGACAGTCAAGGCTACACAGATAAATCCTGTCTTGAAAAAAGAAAAACAAAATAAATAAATTAATTAAAAAACACAGTGGGGTGACCGGGCAGTGGTGGCGCACGCCTATAATCCCAGCACTCTGGGAGGCAGAGGCAGGCGAATCTCTGAGTTCGAGGCCAGCCTGGTCTACAGAGTGAGTTCCAGGACAGCCAGGAATACACAGAAAAACCCTGTCTCAAACAAACCAAATCCAAAAAACAAAAACAAAAACAAAAAAAAAAAAGAGGAGAGATGAAAGAAGAGAGACAGAGAGGCGGGGGAGGGGGGACATTGATATTAATCATATTTATGACAATTGTACCACTCTTTAGTTTTTTAAGTTAATATTTTATTTTCATTATGTATATGTGTGGATTTCTCTGTGTGGCTATGTGCAGGTGAGTACAGTTGACCACAGGAGACAGAAGAGGGTGTCTGACCCCCTGGCTGTTGTGAGCTGCCCAGTGTGGGTGCTAGGACTGAGCTCAGGTCTGGCTCGGTCCTATGCAAGCACAGTAGCTGCTCTTAACTGCTCTCTAGCAGCTGTGTAGCCTACTAATGTAATGCACTGCTGGGACCTGCGGAGGGAATATGAGGACATTTTCATCTTGTTTTGTTGAAAATATAAAACTATCCTTCAATTTTAAAAAACAGACAGAGCCGGGCAGTGGTAGCACATGCCTTTGTTCCCAGCACTTGGGAGGCAGAGGCAGGCAGATCTCTCAGTTCGAGGCCATCCTGGTCTACAGAGTGAGTTCCACGACACCCAGGGTTGCACAGAGAAACCCTGTCTCAGAAAACCCAAAAAAAAAAACCTAAACAAATAATCAGCCAAATAAAATTGTTTTTAGAAAAAAAGGTGGACTAGAGAGATGGCTCAGTGGTTAAGAGCACTGACTGCTCTTCCGAAGATTCTGAGTTCAAATCCCAGCAACCACATGGTGGCTCACAACCATCCTTAATGAGATCTGATGCCCTCTTCTGAAGTCTTTGAAGACTGCTACAGTGTATTCACATATAATAAATAAATTAAAAAAAAAAAGTAAAAAGAAAAAAGAAAAAATGTACTTATTCCATAGCCAAAGCTGGTCTTACACCACACTCAACTCCTTCTCAGAAAACAAAACAAACACTTTTAAAGGAGACAAGTTCTCACTGTGTAGCTCAGGCTGTCCTGAGACATGGTGGGGAGCCATATGTTTAGAGGATAAATTTACTGTGCTAAGCTGGTGAAAACAAAATTGTTTTTAACTCGTATAAGCCATGAGGAAGTACTACTGTGATGTACCAGGTGAGTTGGCCTGAGGTGGACCACTTCCTGGTACAATTGGGCTATTGTTTAAAAATTGTTGATTGCTGCAAAACATTTCACTGGCTCCGCTATTCATACGAGGTTTGGGTCAAGAGATTAAACTGGCTAACTGCTAAGCTCTACTTTTCTGTGAAAGGTCAGCTTGCTTGGATGGCAGAGGCACCTGCTGCGTGGTTGCTACAAAATCAGGCCTTGCCCACACCCAGATATGATGTGAGTTAATTTGGCTCCCAAAAATTATGACTTTGCGGATCTTTCCTTTATAATCCTTTGGCTAACAATAGCCAGAGTCTTATCTAGCAAACTCCCTCTGGTTTGGTCCTGGAGTCTTTTTTGTTTGTTTGTTTGTTTGTTTTTAATAAAAAGCCTCCATTTTACTAAAACCAAAACTGAGTCAGTGAATCTCTGAACGACCACAAACCCACAACAAACTCATTATGTAAATTAGGCTAGCCTCCAGTCTGCAACTGCCTCTGCTGGGATTAAAGATGTTGCAGCACAATAACCGGCTTTGTTCTGAGTATTTTAAACTAAAGGCGGTTGCTGTACTAAAAAAAAAAAAAAAAAAGCAAAAAGGCGCTCGCTCGGGCACTCCAGTTTCTGTGCTGTGTGACATTTATCGGGATCACTGAACCAACTAGGAGGGACTCAGGGCCATTTGTTCAAGATGAAAAAACTACAATTCCCAGGGTGCCACTCGCGGTTGTCAGGAGCAACCACAGAACGCAGCCGAACAGAGGCTGGAGTTTGAGGAAAAACAGACCCATTGCTACCAGTCATGGGGCTGGATTACTATGCTGTACTCCAGGTCACTCGCAACTCAGAGGATGCCCAGATCAAGAAGGCGTAAGTGGGCGGGATCCTAGCCTGGCTTGTGCAGAGGCGGCTCCACCCTGAAGCCAGCCAAACAGTTTCCCTGCGCAGTTTAGGGTAGGAAATGGGCACCTCTCTCCTCTTGTATGCCCTGTCTGGCTTTGTGTTGGTCAGGATACAGACTGGAAATTCAGACACGCCCTTAGGACATCAGTGAGCTTCCCATGCCCAGTACTCCTGCCCCTTAGCACTTCTTAGTCATGTCCGAATTCCAGCAATGAGGTGAAGGCAAAGGACCATTTGGACCTTATCTTGAGTCTCATGGAGAACCACAGGTGTGTGGACCAGAAATGACCTGGATATTTTGGCCATCATATGGGTTTTTGTCACTGATCTCAATCTCTGAACACCTCTGTCACGTCTCAGGGACTTTGTGACATTCTAGATATGGGTGAGATGGTACATGTCCATACTCTCCAAATAGTGAGTCTGTGGTTAGCCTGTGCTACATAGCAAGGCCCTGTTTGTGGAAAAAAAAAAAGTGTGTGTGTGTGTGTGTGTGTGTGTGTGTGTGTGTTAGGGGGCATCTAGGACAGAGGTCAGGCAATGTTTCTGAAATTTTTGATCTTTTAAAGTTTTTCTTTGAAAAGAAGTTTTGAGCAAATATTCGTGGAGCACTATGAGAGAAAGCAGGTGGCCAGTGGACTCATCAAAGAAATGGTTAGCATGGCAAACAGATAAGGACAGCCTAATAACCAGAAGACCAAGTGTGCTGGCTAGTTTCATGTCACCTTGCCATAAGCTATGGTGCATTTTCTTAGTGATTGGTGGGCGAGGACCCAGCCCATTGTGGGCAGTGCCATCCCTGGGTAGTGGTCCTGGGTGCTTTAAGAAAGCAGGCTGAGCAAGCCACAGAGGGTCAGCCCGTAAGCAGCGCCCTCCATGGCCTCTGTATCAGCTCCTGCCTCCAGGTTTCCACTGATGATGGAAGATTTGATTTAATTGAAGACGTGTACGATACAATAAACGCCTCAAGCTGCTGTCGGTCATGGTGTTTTAGCACAGCAATAGGAGCCCTAAGACAGCAAGTGCAACATACTCAGGCAATTCAACCTTTCTGAGCCTCAGCTTCTCATCGCTTGAAAGAAAGGGGGGTGGGGGAGGGGGGAAGAAGGAAAGGAGGGAGGGAGGGAGGGAAGGAGGGAGGGAGGAAGCGATGACCTAGCTGTCTAGACAGTCAGCCCCGCCTACTTGGAGAGTTCCAGGTCACTGCGTTAGTGAATGAGGTGGACGGAGGAACGGGGAGGTGGTCCTCTGTCACAGCCATCTGTAATGCGATCTGATGCCCTCTTCTGGTGTGTCTGAAGACACAGTATATCCACACACATATAATAAATGATTCTTTAAAAAAAAAAGATTTCCAGCTGTTGAAATGGGTAGGGGTAGTAGGAATGGAAGTCCTGTTTGGGCTCTGGGTCTCTTGTACCTGCAAGGCCTGAGAGAAGACATACAGGGGCGGGGCACAGATGTCTGTGGCTCAGGGAAGTGGGCCGGTAGGAAACGGGCATCAGCTGTGTGGGAGATGAGCTCAGCCTGCAGACTGTGAAATGAGAAGAGAAGCTAACAGAAGGCCAGACGCATGTGTGGTAGGGCTGGGCAGAGGCAGGAGCCCTGATCAGATCCAGCAGGGGCCGCGTGGGGTGTGGGGTCCGACTGGGACAGAGTGACTCTGGCTGGAGAGTTCCCTTTGTGTTCCCTGCCATTCCCAACAGCAGCGACAGGTTTCTTTGGTCGAATGCCTCCCCCCAAGCCCCCCAACCCCACACCTCCTTCTAAAAGGGAGGGAAGCAAGAGCACAGAGAGGGAGAGCGGGTTTCGGTGCTTCCCTCACAGCCAGAGGGCTCAGCTCCCTTAGCTGGTCTCCGCTCCGCTAGGTCATGTGCTTATCCTCCGGGGTTCAGCACAGTTCCCTGCTCTCACACAGATGTCTGGAAGGCCAGCATGCCCCTCCCTCAGCATGACTCTCCTTTGTAGTGGTCTCCTTCCTGCGCCTTGGTGAACGATCCCTTTATTAAACTCTACAGATCATCCACTCCATCTCTCTTAGCACTGTGTGTCCTCAGATGCTGCAGTCGCCCCGGGGAAGAGTGGTGAGATGGCAGCTATGTCAGTGGGGCAAGAATGAGCCCAGAGGTGGAAGAGAGTGCCAGGGCCAGATGGCACCTGAGGGCCCGAACTGACTCGGAGAAAAACAGAGGGAGACTGCAGACTGCAGCGTATGCCTCAGACCTGTGACTAGGAAGGGGAGCTAAGCTTGGCCTGTGGGGGAGTCTTCAAGCCAAGTAGGAGATATTGTGATTTGCATATGAAGTGTTCATGGCTTAGAGGCTTCGTTCCTAGCAGGTCATGCCAGTGGGAAACAACCGGCTCAGGAGGGTATGAATGTCATCATTAATTTATCAAACAACCAATCAATCAATCAATTATTTTTTTATTTGTTTTTTTCGAGACAGAGTTTCTCTGTATAGCTCTGGCTGTCCTGGAACTCACTCTGTAGACCAGGCTGGCCTCAAACTTAGAAATCCGCCTGCCTCTGCCTCCCAGAGTGCTGGGATTACAGGCGTGCGGCAACACCACCCGGCTTCAATCAATTAGTTAATGGGTCAGTCCCTTCATATTGGAATGGATTATTACAAGCTAGGGATTACTTAGAAGGGGGTCTCTGGAGCCAACCTTTGATGTCTTGTCCCCAGTCCCCCCTTGTTTCTCTTTTCTTCCCTTCCCTTTCCCTCCCCTGTGTCCCCATTTCCCCTTTTCTTCTCTCCACTCCTCTTTCTACTCTTTTCTCCCGATCCTCTCCCACTTCTCTTTCTGTCTGTCCTTCCTGGCTGCCATACAGGCGAGCATCTTGGCTCCTGCCATGATGCTCGACCTGAAGGCAATTGTCAGCCACCTACGTTTGAAAACCATTGACCAAAGGTGTGTTGACGCAGTAACACGAAGCTGACCGGGTCTGTGTCTCGCAGGTGGACGTCACCGAATCCCTGCTGTACTCAGGTCTCAGCCATGGCAGCTAAGGGGACAAGCAGCCTTAGGACAGATACCTAGGGAACAGCTCTCTGGGCTGCAGGCCAACCTTGCTTTCTACCCCAGGTTCTCTTCTAAAAGATCCAAGCGACACACCTCACAGCCACTGTCACCTGAGCGGCTCTTTCTGGTTCATAGCAAAGCTGGAAAGCAGAGGCAGCTGCAGCCATGCTCTAGCCTCAGAAGCAGGTCAGAGGCAAGGGCTCGCTCTCCTCCCCCATCTAGGTACCGGAAACTTGCCCTGAAGAACCACCCCTTGAAATCATCTGATCCGACTGCATCAGAGATATTCAAGCAAATAGCAGAAGCCTATGACGTGCTGAGCGACCGTGAGTGTGTGGTGGTGGTGGGGCACCCCCTCCATTAAGACCATTCTGGAAGTGTCTAGAAGGTCAGGTTTTCTGCAGAGAACAGTAGAGAGTAAGAAACCAGACACACACACACAGACACACACACACACACACCAGCATCTAGACAAACTAAGGACAAACCAGGCTGCTACTAGTCAGGTGGATGGGCCTACTGCTTACCCAGCCGAGGCAGTACAGAAGTGGGGCGAGTCTCTCTGCTTCTAGCTGGCAGAAAGAGCCCTTCTGGGGCTTCGGGGATGCCGGCTGCCAGGGACAGAGGGCTGAGGCAGATCAGACATTCTGATTTATTTTTCCAGACTATCTCTAAAGACAGCAGGAACAGAGGGCCAGGGAGATGCTTAGATCCACCAGACCTCACCCTTTGGAAATCCACTGTGTGGGATGAGGGTGACTCACTACCCGGCAAAGAACAGCTTCCCAGCTGGCTTCTCAAGGACACGGTCTTGGGGACTGTGATTGTGGCTGCTGCTTATTACAACAGCTGGACTATGGCTTCTCCAGTCCTGACTTTTCAGGATTTTAAAATTTGCAAGTTCAGAATTCTTAGATTCTAAAATTTTAGAATTTTGCATTTCCCTCCCAAGACTGAGCTAAGTCAAACCCGGGTATACATAGGATTGTATAGGATCTATAGGATAGATGAACAGCTCTGAAACTCACACAGAGAGAGTGACACCGACCCTCTGCTTCCTAGAGACTTCCAGCCTGCAGGAGACAGGCTTGTCTTGTCCTTGTCCCTCACCTCCCCTGGCTGTCTCACGTCTCTTCAGCCACACAAACCCTGACCTCAAGGTCATTTTTATCCATAGCCGTGAAGCGAGGCATCTATGATAAGTTTGGTGAGGAAGGCCTGAAGGGTGGGATTCCCCTGGAGTTTGGATCCCAGACTCCATGGACAACCGGCTACGTCTTCCATGGCAACCCTGATAAAGTGTTCCACGAGTTTTTTGGGGGAGACAACCCCTTCAGTGGTAAGAATCACCTCCCTCCTTTCCTTACTGTGAAAGAATACAGCTATAGAAGATCCCTCTCTTGCTGGCTAGGTTTGGTTGCTTTTTATTTATTTTGTTTGCATTTTTGTTATTATCATTATTCTTTTTTTGTTTTGTTTTTCGAGACAGGGTTTCTCTGTATAGCCCTGGCTGTCCTGGAACTCACTCTGTAGACCAGGCTGGCCTCGAACTCAGAAATCTGCCTGCCTCTGCCTCCCAAGTGCTGGGATCAGAGGTGTGCGCCACCACTGCCCAGTTCATTATCATTCTTGAGACAGGTTTCCCAGGGCAGCCAATGCTTAGCCAAGGATGACCTTGAGCTCCTGATCCCCTGCCTCCTGTGCTGGAATTATAGGCATGTGCGACCACACCCAGGTTTCCCAGTTTCTTTCTTTCTTTCTTTCTTTCTTTCTTTCTTTCTTTCTTTCTTTCTTTCTTTCTTTCTTTCTTTCTTTCTTTCTTTCTTAGCATGGCAGCATCCAGGCAGGCATGGCACTGGAGGAGCAGAGAGTTCTACACCTTTTTATTTATTTATTTATATTTATTTATTTACTTATTTTATGCATATGAGTACACTGTAGCTGTCTTCAGACACACCAGAAGAGGGCATCAGATCCCATTACAGATGGTTGTGAGACACCATGTGGTTGTTGGGAATTGAACTCAGGACTCCTGGAAGAGCAGTCGGTGCTCTTAACCACTGAGCCATCTCTCCAGCCCCTTCTTTTTCTTTCTTTCTTTCTTTCTTTCTTTCTTTCTTTCTTTCTTTCTTTCTTTCTTTCTTTCTTTCTTCCTTTCTTTCTTTCTTCCTTCCTTCCTTCTTTCCTTCCTTCCTTTCCTTCCTCTCTCCCCCCCCTCTGTCTTTCTTTCTTTCTTAAATTTTAGACTCGTTTATTTTATGTGTATGACAGTTTTGCCTGTATGTATGTGCACATATGTATGCTTGGTACCCAAGGAGGTCAGAAGACATCAGATCTTCTGAAACTAGAATTAGGGCTAGTTGCAAGTCACCATGTGGGTATTGGGAACTGAATATGGATTTTCTGCAAGAGCAACAAGTGCTCTTAATCACTGAGCCATCTCTGCACCCTCTTAGGCTTGGTCTCACTCTGGAGGGAAGACCAAATTCATTTTGTAGTCTAGCTGGCTTTGAACTCATGGCAATCCTACTGCTTTAGTCTCCCAAGTACTAGGATTACAGGTGTGAGTCACCACATTGAGCCTGGCTTTATTTCTTTAAGAAGTAAACAGAGGGGAGCCAGGCATGGTGGCGCACGCCTGTAATCCCAGCACTCTGGGAGGCAGAGGCAGGCAGATTTCTGAGGTCGAGGCCAGCCTGGTCTACAAAGTGAGTTCCAGGACAGCCAGGGCTATACAGAGAAGCCCTGTCTCTGAAAAAGAAGAAGAAGTAAACAGAGGGTTGGGGATATGGCCATGCTCTCTTTTGGCATGAGGATATATATGCAGATAGAGAATTCATTTATATAAAGTAAATAAACCTTCAAGAAAAAAAAAACCAGAGAACATGGAGAGAAAAGGGATTGTTTATTTATCTGGGGCAGGGTCTCATTTTTTAGTCCAAGCTAGCCTCAAAGTTTCCAGGCTCCCAAGTGCCTCCCAAGTGCTCCTATGTAAGCCACCACACCAAAATTAAAAGAGGACTAACTGAAAAATAGTCTAAGCCTCCACTTCCTTTCCTTTCCTAGATATAACCACTCACTGTTACCATCCTCCATGTCCTTCCAGAAATCTTTCTTTGAAAATACTGTGTGCTGCGGGGCACTGAAATTGAGAGCTTGTGGTGAGCGTTTAGGCTGGTGGCTTGCCACCTGTGCCTCAGGACCCCTTAGCAAACCTCTAGCTTCAAAAAATATTCACATTTTGATTCATAACAGGTAGCAAAATTACAGTAATGAAGTAGCAATGAAATGATGTTATGACTGGGGGTCACCACAGCATGAGGACTGCGTTAAGGGGCAGCGTCAACAGGAAGACTGGGAACCAGGCAAAAACTCTTATCTCAACTCCTTCCGTCCTTTTTTTTTTTTTTTTAAAGAGGAATTTCACGTTATCTGTTCAGTGTGTATAAATGAGAGGTTGCCCTCAGGAACAAAGTTCTCCTCACAGCTCAGGCACTGTTGGTGAACGTGCCTTTACTTGCTGAGCCATGACACTGGCTCCCAGCTGTCATGTCTGAAGCCACTGCACATTCCCTGCTGACCCTGAGAGACATGACAGCTGCCTCTGACTCCAAAGCCTACACAGGGCCCAAATAGTGACAAAGGGCACAGATTTTGTGGCCAAGTCGTCCTGGGGTACCGGTCCCAATTTCATTACTTGCTAGCTATGGAGCTGTGAGCATTTTGTTGGCCTCTCTGGGCCATAAAGTAAGGACGGAAGTCACTGAGTGCAGAGCCTGATCCCCAGCAGGCTCTCCCAAAGGCGTAGAGCTGTGTCTCAACTTAATGTTGGTATAGGGCAGGATAAGCATTACCCCATGCCACAGACTACAAAACAGAGTTTCAAGGGATTACAGTACTCCAAGCAGACCTGAAGGGCATCATCAACCTATCTCTCCCTCTCTCTCCCTTTCCCTCCCCACCTCTCTCTCCCTCTCTCCCTCCCTCCTTCCCTCCCTCTCTCCCTCCCTCCCTCCTTCCCTCCCTCTTTCTCCCCTCCCTCCCCGACTCCCATCAGGTTAAGACAAGGGCATCGGGTATGGGTGGATGAGGCTGAAGAAAGGAGCTTGGGGCATGTTGTTGATCACGCACAGTTACCACCAACCAGCCCAGATCCTTCTTTCTATCATCATGTAACTGCAGAGAGCTTGAGACTGGGTGTCTAGGATGGTCATAGGGAAGGACAGAGAAGGTCAGTTAGGGCCTGGGGAAGGTCAGAGTGGCCTGGCTGTTCTGACCCACTCTGCCTTAATGGCATCTCTTCTGCACTACCAGGATCTACCATTTAGAGAGATGCCTCAATTTGTTCACACAGCAGGAACTGCCAGCACTGCGCTCTGCATAAGTCCCAGAGAAGCACTGGGATCTGGCAAGGGCTGGTGACCACCGGTCTGCATCTAAGAGTAGCTTCTTTTTTTTTTTTCTTTTTTTCTTTATTCGATACATATATATATATATATATATATATATATATATATATATATATATATATAATTTTTTTTTTCGAGACAGGGTTTCTCTGTGTAGCCCTAGCTGTCCTGGAACTCACTCTGTAGACCAGGCTGGCCTTGAACTCAGAAATCCGCCTGCCTCTGCCTCCCAGAGTACTGGGATTACAGGCATGCGCCACCACCACCCGGCTGATATATTTTTTAAGAGTAGCTTCTTAAAGTCAAATGTGGTAGCTCACAGGTATAATCCCAGCACTCAGGAGGCAGGGGCAGGAGGATTGCTCTGAATTCAAGGCTCAAAACAAAATGAAACAAAACAGATAGCCCTTTGGTCAATGGGTCTGAGAGGCGGGAATGCTGTGCTGAACCTTATTCTTGGGGCACTGAAGAGGCTCAAGGGAACACAGGGGTGTGTGTCTGTATGTCAGTGTATGTGTGTCTGTGTGTGAGTATCTATGTATCTGTGGAGTCTGTGCATCTGTGTATCCATGTATTTATGTGTGTGTATCTTTCTGTGTGTGTGTCTGTGCATCTATATGTGTGTCTCTCTGTGTGTGTCTGTGTCTGTCTTATTTGTGTCTTTGGACATCATTTCTGTTACTCATCCTCCTGTCTCTTTTAGAATTTTTTGATGCAGAAGGAAGTGATATAGATTTGAATTTTGGGGGGCTTCGGGGCCGAGGAGTTCAGAAACAAGACCCTCCAATTGAACGAGACCTCTATTTGTCCCTTGAGGACTTATTCTTTGGCTGCACCAAAAAAATTAAGATCTCTCGAAGGGTGAGTACTTAGCTTGCTCCTCTTAGCAGGCACCATCTACCTCTACAAACCTCCTGCAGGTCCTCTGCCCCCTAACGAGAAAACTTGGTAACCTTTTTTGATGGATTCATGGGATCTTAGGTCAAAAGACTCAGCAATTTTAGACTTTAGAATTTAGGATCTGAAATTTAAAATGAATAATAGAAGGATTCACCCTTCTTTCTGGTACAGAAGTCACCTCTGCAGCTACCAAATGGGGACAGAATCCCTTCCCTTCCCAGTCCAGCCCCACCCTTGTGGGAAGTGGAGAAGTGGGTGTAGAAAGAGTCTACTATGAATGTCACTCCACAGCCCAAGGACTATGTGCCTTGGCCGCAGGGTGGGCATGGAGGTAGGCTGGCACCGTCTGAAAGGCGACAGCCTAGGGAAGACCCTTTGAGTAGTTGCTGCAACATTCAGTCCTTGGCCTGAGCCTGGCCTGTGGTTCAGCCTTCTCCTACCCTTTGCCTGGGGGAGATACCCGCTGTGACCATGCTGTCCAAAGGTGGCACTGTGGGCTCACCGGGTTGCAGGCACAGTGTGGGAGGAGGCTTTGCATGAGACTCAGCCCCTCGCCTTCTGAGAGGTCCACTGCATGCTTGTGATCAGGCCCCTTTTTTCTTTTTTTTAAAGATTTAATTAATTAAATAATTTAATGTAAGTACATTGTAGCTGTCTTCAGACACCAGAAGAGGGCATCAGATCTCATTACAGATGGTTGTGAGCCACCATGTGGTTGCTGGGATTTGAACTCATTACCTTTGGAAGAGCAGTCAGTGCTCTTAACCACTGAGCCATCTCTCCAGCCCCCCTCTTTTCTTCATGTCAACCAATAACTTCCTAGAAACTGAAGTCTGGGGTCTCTAGTGATCTTGTAACAGACACTGAGGGGTAGTGGAGCCTGGGATAGGGTAGGGAGCACTTTGGGATCAGGGCCAGACTTCTGGGATTCACTGTGTTCTTGTTGGTAGGCAGGGATTGTGGTGACTAGTGTCTCAGGCCATGGCTTCATCAACTCGAGGACATGCCATGCCTTGGAGAGTCACAGGCTCTTAGATCCAGTGTCAGCAGGATGGGAGGGGGGATAACCCTAGTCCCCCATTACTATGGGCACTGAGTACACTCCACAGAGCCTTTCCCCTGAGACAACTCCTCATTTCTCCTCATCGCCATAGGTGCTAAATGAAGACAGGTATTCCTCTACCATCAAGGACAAGATCCTGACCATCGATGTAAGGCCTGGGTGGAGGCAAGGCACGCGCATCACCTTTGAGAAGGAAGGAGACCAGGTGAGAGGGAGAGAAGCTGGCTTGGTTCGGCACCAGGTTTGGGTAGTGGAAGGACCAAGAGGGAAGGAGCCCATATTTTTCCTGTCCCTACAAACTCTGTTCTAGAGTAAGATGATCCCTAGAGTCCCTTCCCAAGGACAGAGCCTTCCAATGCCTCTGTGACCTCAGTTTGGAGATCACTACCATTTTACACAGTGGGAAAACTGAGGTTCCAAGATGGAGAAAGTTGCTCAAGATATGAACACAAAAAACTGAAAGAAGGGTCTGGTGAAATGACCCAATTCCGGTAACGCAGGGATGAGGACCTGGACTTGATCCCCAGCCCAACTGGCAGAGTCTTGGCAGATCACTCCTGTGATCCCAGTGCTGGACAGGCAGAGATGGAGGATACTGGGTTTACTACCAGCCAGTCTAGCTGAACTGATGTGCACTAGGGTCAGGAGAGATCCCGTCTCAAAAATAAGATGGAAAGCAATTATCAATTTATAGACCCCCAGCACATACATGAACATGTGCCCTTACACACACACACACACACACACACACACACACACACATACACACCTCTGGTGGGAGAATTCCGCTTCCCCTTCAGTGTCTTTCCAGTTTTCTTCAGTACAAATCTGAAGAAAGCCCAAGGAGAAAGATGTTCAGAAGCTTTTTAATTAATAACGACATTAAACTAAAATACCTGTGGAAAACATTGTTATTGTACTAGGATGCTGACTCCTTACATGCTGACAAAAAACAGAGTAATAGAGAGCTCAGAGCCGAGAGAGATGGGTTCCCTTGCCCATTCCCAGTCCTTTCTTACCTGGAAAACATCTGCTTCCAACAATCATGCTTCAACCTTGGTCATTGCAAGCCACAGCAGCTCAGGAAGCTGAGGCAGGGGGATCACTTGAATCTTAGGAGTTTAAGTTCAGCTTGGGTGACAGTGAATTCCAGGCTAGTCTGGCTACAGAGTGAGACCCTGTCATAAGCAAGCAAGAAGGCAGGCAAGCAAATAGATACCCAGCATCCTCCCTTGGGCCATGGCCCAGGGCCTCCTCAGAGCCCAGCCTCTGGCCTCCCTTTACCTGGGCCTTGAGCTTACTGTTCCTGACAATCTGGCTGTTTCGTGTCCTGGGAGCAGCAGCTGCTCTCGCTCTCTGTCCTCAGTGGCCAGAAGAGAAGTCAAGAGTTCAGGGCGGCTCACTGAAGCGAAGAAATCACTGCTGAGTTTCCGTTTGGCAGAGACATTATCTGACTGTAGCTCAGGGTCTACCCATCACTCGAGGAAGTCCCTGCCCCATACTACTGAGGACATTTACTTTGAGCGTGCTTAGTAGCGTAGAGAAGTGCTTTGGGAGTGGGGAGTGACCCAGGGAGACTTCTCAGGGCAATGCTCCCTCTAGAAAACTGGGCCTAATTCTCCATTGTATAGATGAAGACCCGAAGACAAGCAGAGACAGAAACATGGCCAACTCATATAAGCAACAAACCTGTCACCGCTTGGCTTTCCCTGCCTAGGGCCCTAACATTATCCCGGCTGATATTATCTTCATTGTAAAGGAGAAGCTGCACCCCCGCTTCCGCAGGGAGCACGACAACCTCTTCTTCGTGTACCCCATTCCTTTGGGCAAGGTGAGTGAGTGGGTGCAGCGCAGAAGGGCTGGAGGCCCAGGATGAACCCACCTGCAGCAACTCCGGCTTCATCTCTTCTCCCCTAACCAACGCTGGCCAGACGCAGGCAGGGTCCAGTGTCTCTCTCCCTGGCATTAGGTGGATCTGTGCAACAGCCCCTCCCTACCCACCTCATCTTTCCACATTGTCCTGGTCCTGCTGCTGTCCCCATGGTCTCCACATATCCAGGTGGTTCTCCTCCAGGTGACCCTGTTGACTCATTGTTCGCACTCCAGGGCTCAGGGTGAGCACACCTGCCTGGCTGGGGCATTTTCACACCTGCCACCTCACCCTAGAGCTGCTGCCCCTACTGTGTGGCAGCATTCAGAGCCTGTCACCCCTGCCTCTCCAGAGCATTACACTCTGTCATCACTGAACTGCCCAGTTCAGAGTTGGAACCCAGAGAGACTCCCAAATGCCCTCTAAATCAAATGGCTGTGGTGATGATCTGTAAATCCCTCTCATTCTATCCCCCACCCCAGGCCCTTACCTGCTGCACTGTGGAGGTGAAGACCCTTGATGACCGGTTACTCAACATCCCGATCAACGACATTGTCCAGTGAGTCTGCCTGCCCAGTCCCCAAGTAGTCACAAGAAAGGATGGACTGAGACTTGGTTGGGCTGTGCAGGCTGCTGCCAGAGAAGGATTTCCCTGGGAACCCAGGCCAGGATTCAGATCCACCAGCCTCTGCCTGAGCTGTGGGCTGAGTTTGCCCTACAGAGGAATCACCTTTCTCTAACCCATGGGAAACCCCTAGAGAGGACCAAGAATGCCAGTGTTAGTCGATCTCTTGTCTCCATCCTCAAAACTTTCATCAGAGCATGGGACGGTAGCTCCCAAGTCTTGTTCCAAGAGAAGTCTGAGAGAAGGGACTCTTTGCTTCCTAGGAGGGCTGTGCAGTTCTGGGGTCAGCCAGCAGGGTGCTCACTTTGAGCATGGGTTTCCAGGAGTGTTGTGTTTGGAACAAGACAACCTCTCCCTCCACTCTTTCCCACCCATGTGGCGTGTGAGACCTGGCCATCTCCTGGGAAGCTGTAACAATGGCCCACTCCTGCAGTTCTGTGTGCTAGGGTGGCGTGCACCCATTGGACACTGATCCTTCCTTTCCTCTTTCCCTGTCTCAGCCCTAAGTACTTCAAGATGGTGCCAGGTGAGGGGATGCCACTGCCTGAGAACCCCACCAAGAAGGGAGACCTCTTCATCTTCTTTGACATCCAGTTCCCCACCCGTCTCACACCCCAGAAGAAGCAGATGCTGCGCCAGGCATTGCTGACCTAATTCTGGGGACCTAAGCAGGAATGGATGGAGAGGGCTGGCTGGGCCTTGCCTTCTCTTATCCACTCAGCTCCCTCAACCTGTGAAGATGCGGAAGCGTGAGATCTTAGGCTGACATAATAAAGATTCCTTTCCTATCCCCTAGCTATGACAGGAAGTGAGTTGGAGGGATGCTTCCTGCAAGACCCCAAAAGCTAGGCACCTGAGGCCCCATTTTGAAATCCTAGGCATGGACTGTTCCCCGTGGTTTCAGAGTCTCTGGCTTCCATCTTGGCAACACGAGACAGGGTTATGTGACTTCTGGGGCCCTTCTGCTCTTGACATATCACAACATATTATCTTTAGAAGGAACCATCTGTGGACTGTGCTGTCTTGAGAAACATAGACAGGGAAAGCAAAACACAGGAAGAGATAGCACTGTCCTGCACTCCCGTGTCCGTGGCTAAGCCACCGTCAGAACTTTAGGCTACTCCGTATAGGCTCACAAGCTTCAGTTAACAGTCACACCCTGAGCACTGTTAAGACCAGAGAAGAACTCTGGTCTTTACCCCTGGCTTTGGTTCCTTGTCTGTGAAATGGGTTTTAGGCTGCCTGTGGGCACCGGGAAGGCATGGGCACTTGAGCTTCTGATTCTTACACTGGTCACAGCCCTAGTTAGTGCAGCTTACAACCTGCCTACAGAGAGGAGATTGGGGTCATTGGTGTGAAAGCACTTGGTAGACTCATGGCTAGATTATAGAGGTGGTCACAGCATCATTGTCTGGTGGACTGGAGGAAGTCTGGCTTCCAGGGCCACACCTGTGCCTTTAAAGTCAATAACAGTGTGCTCCTCTTCTGTAATAAGGAGCTTGCCCTGTCTGGGATTTGAGTTTAGACTGTGATTAGGTCTAGGGTTGTGGGCAGCAAGCAGGTTCGGTGGCTTCTGAGATGAAAAAAAAAAAAAAAGATTGTTCACATTACTTAGAATCCTGCCATTCAAAGTGACATATTAACTTAAGGATTTTTCCTTTTTTTTTTTTTTAAATTATATATTTTTTTGAGATAGGATTTCTTTGCAGCCCTGGCTCTTCTGAAACTTGCTTTGTAGACCAGGCTGGCCTCAAAAAAGATCCATCTGTCTAAGTATTGGGATTTAAAGCATGCACGCCACACCCAGCTTTTGTCCTTTTAAATTTTGAGGCCAGGCTTCCAGACTGACCTTGAACGCCCGATCCTCCTGCCTTAGCACCCCACAGGCTGAGATTATAAGCATGTGTTACTATGCTCAGCTAAAAGATTCTGTTTTTTAAAGTGGGAATGCAGCTCTTGGCAAGTATTTTACTTTTGAACACATTCAGTCTTGTCCCTGCTGTCCCCAAACCCTTGGGATCAAGTTATCCTACTGCCTGAGGCCATCTTGGACCATTGTGAAGGCAGCAACAGAAAATCCCTGAGATAGAGGGCTAAACATGGTGGTGCATGCCTTTAATCCCAGCACCTTGGAGGCAGATGCTGGTAGATCTTGGAGACAAGCCTGATCTACAGAGCAAATTCCAGGATAGTCAGGGCTACACAGAGAGCCTCTGTCTCAAAAACAAACACACACACACACACACACACCCTGGAGATAGACTCTGGGGCTGGGGCTCCAGGAAGCATCTCAGTGTGACAGTCAAATGTGGGCCTTCAGTCAGATACCTCGGCAAGTCACTTCATTTCTCTAGGTCCTGTTTTTGGAATAAAGTTGTTTTGCCTGCATCTTACTGTGCCATATACATGCTTGCAGTTCCCTCAGAGTCCAGAAGAGGGTGTCAGACCTCCCTGGAACTATGTGAGCTACAGTGTAGCCGCTGGGTTTGGAACCCAGGACCTTTTTCAGAGTTGCTAGTGTTCTTGACTGCCAAGCCATCTCTCCAGCCCTCTGGTTTCATTTTTGTTTTTGTTAGAGACAGGTTGTGTGTGTGTGTGTGTGTGTGTGTGTGTGTGTAGTCCTGAACCTTGAACTCACAGAGTCTGCCCCCACCTCCCCCAATGCTGGGATTAAAGGGGAGAGACACCACTGCCAGGCTCCATTTTTTACAGCAAAGACTCCAACCCCTTCATTACAGACCTGTGGGGCCAGGTGGTGGAGTATCCACTGACCTCTGTGGCAGGACTGACATGAAGGTAACCATAACCACCTGCTCTCAGAGCGAGTCTCCAGCACTGCAGGGAGGCTGTGGAAGCTCTGTCCAGAGCTTCTCTGTGGGAAACTTGGCCTCAGGCCTCCACTACAGCCCTTTTATGAGAGCCCTGTTGTCTCAGTAACTGGGCTGCCTTAGGAGGCAAAGCGGGGTGTATCATGTACCCCTCCGTAAGTATTGCTGAGGCCTCTGCTCTGCTGCTTTCCAAAGACTTCTGCCCCTTTCTCAGGCCAACTGACAGCATTCCCAGTCATGGAGTCTAGCAGTCTCACACCTATACCACATGTCTGGTGAAGGAGCTATATTGAACATGCTATGTGCCCTCTCTTGACCTGTTTGTTAGCTGTTAACATGCCTAGAGTAGTAAACTGTTCCTTGAAGGACCAGACGTTCATTTGTTGTACCCTTGTGTGGTGAAGGAAAGAAGACCAGCTGCACTGTGTGGCCCTCACTGGGCCTTGCTGCCTCAGGACTGATACCATGGCTGGATTTACCAGAACCTGAGCAGAACTGGTGGTCTTCTCTGGGAGCCAATCTAACAAGCCTGGCCTCTTGCCAAGCACTGGGAGGGTCTAACTTTCTAGCTCTGACCCAGCCTGTTAAAGAGGTGACAGGGCAGAAGCTACCGCTTTAGGCCTGGAGGACGTCCTCTTGTCTGGGCCCAGCTTCCCAGCTGCCAGACAATCCCCGCTCCCACCCCCCACCCCCCAGGACCCAGCACTGTGTGTCTTATTTAGTTTCTCAGCCGTGACAGGTATGAGATGTCTGAAACGTATAAAGTGGGCTATGGAGACTCGACAGGCCCAGCCCTGTTCTGGGACCTCACCGCTCCTGCTCCTTGAGTAGTCCTGCCTCCCTCTCCTGGCTGAGGAGAGCTGGCTGGAAAGAGGACAAACTGAAACACTCTGACAACCTAAGCGTTGACTAGTCTCCAACCTTGGGAGAAGGTAAGACTCCCAACAGAAAGGCTCTTCAGAGGCCAGGTACTACAGGTGGCTGTAATCCCAGCACTTGGGAAACTCAGGCAGAGTTGTCATGAGTTCTAGACTACACAGTGAGTTCCAGGACAGTTGTGCTACTGTGTGAAACCCTGTCTGTCACAACAAAAAAACCCAAATCCCCACAGGCTGGATGTTTGCCAGGGAGCCCCTTTCAATGGGTCAGACCTGATCTCCCCCCCCCCCCCCCCCCCCCCCCCCCCCCGCCACTCCAGAGCACGGCTGGGGGTGGGGTTATGACTGGGACAGCCTCCCTTGCCCTCTATAGGTCTATGGTTTTGGGAGGTGGGTTGCTATGTATAAAACAGTAAAGCAAGCTCCAAAGAATGGAAGGTTCTGGAGTTTCCCTATATCTCCCAATAAGGTGATGTGTGTGGGGGTGGGGGGTTGGGGGGAGACAGGGATACTTATCTGCAGATCTACAGGCCTGGCCAGTGGGGTGGGAAAGGCAGCTTTGGAGTGCCAGGTGCTGAGTTACAGCTTACATGGTACTCAGGAAATGGCAGGGGGGGCAAAGGCTGCACTGCCCCTGGCTGTGCCACTGATCTCTGGAGCCTACGCTGGGTCTGGAAGACCCTCCAGCCCCCCTCAGATGCTACAGGTGGAATGTGGGTCACATCCCTTTTTAAAGTCACTGGGGTCCTCACCTGCCTGCCAAGGTACTGAAAAGGTCCCTTGGACCAAGACCTCGATAAAGAGATGTGAGAAAGAAGACACCAACGTTGAGCTTGCTTTATGGGTGAGGGCAGGCTGCGCTGGGCTGGAGATGAGGACAATGATTTGGGCTTAACTGTAGAAAGGACTGAGGGCTCAGGGTCTGGTGGCAGGCCTCCTCACCATGGGGTCATCGTACAGAGGCACTGGGAGAAGAGGTGGGAAGGGGGTCGGGGAGCAGGGAATGGGAAGAGATCGGGGCGGGGCGAAGGTAAGGGCAGGGAGGGGAGCAGGGTCCCGTCAGCAGCTGGAGAGGCTCAGAAAGGCGCCTCCCGGGACTCATAGGCAGCCATTAGGGCTCTTTTGAGCTGCTCATAGGTGACAAACATTACTACGTTCCAGGATCCCAAGCGGAGGAAGGAAGGCATGAACCTAGAGAGAGCAAACACAAGTCACGGAGGCCCCTCCATCACCTGCTTCTACCACTGGGCTCATCCGCCCACCCAGCCCATGGACTCCGCCTCGAGGAGGCCGAGGATCTGGTGAAGGGCCCCATGGCCATGTGGCCTAGAGCAAGAATCCCGAGTACCCAGCTCCCTACTTGTGCTGTGCTGGGGAGTAGAGCGCAGTGTCTCCAAGCTAAGCAAGTACTCCACCCCGGAGCCACCCTCCCCCCACCCTCCAGTCTGAATCCCCATCTTAACTTCTAAAGCACAGAGGTGACAGCAACTCATTTGGCTGCATCTCACTTCTCTCCCTGGAGTCAGTGAGGGGACCCGAGGCTCACCCCTTGTAGAAGGCTCGGGGCCCCTCCTTCTGGAGCATGGTAAGGGCACAGTGGCCTGCGCTGCGGTACTGGCCCAAGGCAGAGTTCATGTATCTTGTCTTGACAACATCAACTGGGGAGGCGATGACGGTGGTGCAGAAGCCTGCCCCGAAGGCAGAGGTGAAGTGGCAGGGGAGGTCATCTGCAGGGAAGCAGCAGGGAAGGCTGTCAGCTCCCCGGCCAACGTCCCGCCACAGCAGCAGTCAATCTCTTAGGGGGATTGTCAGTCTAGTGTGTTTATGTGCAAAGTGGGGTTTTTATCATGCTGGGTTTGAATGGTCAGAAATATAACCTCTAAAAACATAAGACAAGCAGGATAAAAAGATGTGGTGTTTAGGCAACTAGACCCACCCCCTACCAGCTTGTAGTGGCTCTAACATACCTGTCATGAGGTTGGCTTTCAGGAGAGTATCTTTGATGATGTCATAGGTCACCAGCTCAGCACAGTTGACAATAGCATTACGGGCAACATTGGGAGAGGTCCCTGTAGAAAAGAGAACTTGTGTGAGCCCAGGGCATGGGGGGGGGGGGGGGGGACAGGGTGGAAGGGAGAAAAAGCGACCAGCTAGCACATACCTTTCCAGAGGCCCCGGATCCCTTCCTCTCGTGCGATGGTCTTGTAGGCCTCAACAGTGCTCTGGTATCTCCGACCGCCACTAGCCCGGGCCTGAGCCTGGAAGCGGACCTTCACCACATCTGTAGGTTGGGCCACAGCCACGGCCAGGGCACCTGTGGTGCTACCTGCCAGGAGGCGGCTCCCGATGCCTGCATCTGTGGGTGGGGGTGGGGGTGGGGGATGTTAGCGGCCAGCAGGCTTGCGCTCATGTGCACCATGCCCCCGGAAGAGGATCTAGGCCACTCTAGCTCTATGAAGTCCTTGCAGGGTTATAACCAGGATGTAACACCAAATGGAGCCAGTGCTTTCTCACACAAATGTCTTCACTTAGGCTACTCAGCAGCCTTGGGAAATCAGGGTCAGTTCCATTTATCAAGTGTGAAACAAAAGACGGGGCGGAGTGACTTTTCCTAGTAGAACTGGACTCCAGAGGCAGGTTCCAAGCCCAGCTCTACTCCCTGGAGTGTGAACCTGGGGACGGCATCCATTGTGACTCACACTTAATGCCAGCACTTGGAAGGATGAGGGGGGTAGAGCTGTGTGAACTCTGGGCCAGCCAGAGCTGCAAGGTGAGACTCCGGTCTCAAGCCCCTCCCGTATTTCAAGCTATCTGTGAGCCAGGAGGCCACCTACCACCATGATGGTTTTGAAGACCATCATGGGTTCACACCCTGCTTGGAGACAGCCCTGGTGCTCAGCTAACAGGAATCAGGGTCCAGCTCTGATCCTCCCTGGGGTCTTGGGAAGCCTAAAGCAGCCACTGAGCTGTACAAACTAAGGTCAGCCATCTGCTGTGCCCTAGCCGCATACTCACGCTCTGAGCCCTTGGTGTAGAATTGCTTCACGGAGTCGTAGAGGCCAATGCGGACGGAGGCGAAGCTCATCTGGCGCTGCAGGCCGGCGACCAACCCATTGTAGAGGCTGCGTGGGCCCTCTGTGCGCACCATGGTTACGATGGTGCCCAGCACACCTCGGTACTGGGCGCTGGCTGCGCTGCGCACCAGCCCTTGACTCTCTCCTTGGATCTGTAAGGCCAAGATGGGGTGGTGGTTATGAGTACGAAGGCGGCTCTGTTGGTCTCCCGCCAGCCCCAGGCTTCTCATCATTTCTGTGGAGTCTAACCCAGGGAGGGAGCAGACTAGACAACATCAGGACCTCACTTCATCCTTACCTGCAGCCGGACTTTGGCAGTATCGAGAGGGAAAGTGATGAGATCTGCAATGCAGGCAGCTGTCCCGGCCCCCAGGAACTTCACGGTGGCTGTGGGGGGCACATCTGTGGCCTTGAAACCAACCATGATTCTGGCTTGTTGCTACCTCCCAGAAGATGGAGAAAAATTGGAGAAGCGGGGACCTTCAATCGGCAAGACAAGACAGAGGAACTCTGCCGAACTCTAAGCCAAGAAGGAGAAGCCATCAGTATCAGCAGCCCCAGGCCTCCCTCCCCACTCACCACCTACCTACCCCTGCCCAGCCTTCCCTAAAGGCACCAAGCACATCTCAGGGGTCCCAGGGTGAGACCAGAAAGAGCTCCAAAAGCAGTCAAGTAGGGTCTAGGAGGCAACTCCTGCCAAGAAACCGAGGTTCTGTGAAGAGCTTCCTCTTGTTTAGTGTATGGAGCGTGGCTTGGGACCACCTTCGAAGCCACCAACCAGCTCCTGATCTCCTGGCAGAGACTGCATAGAGGAAGGCCACATTCCTGATCTGTCGGACACTCTCAAGGGCTGACTAGGACAAGACTACCAGAGCAGGACCTGGCAGGCAAACCCTCAGGCTTTTGTTCTGGGTTTTAAACAGGAGAGGTTCTGACTGGTATGGAATCATGAAGGGAGAGAAGAGACACGTTGATTAAGTTCATTCTAGTAGTCCTCACACAGCTCAGGCCCTCTGCCACACCAGGTGCAGGCTCACAGAGGGTTGCTGTCCACCACAGCAGGCTTATTGCCAGGTACAGGGAAGGCACCAGGCCAGCCAGGACACCTGCTTGTTTTCCTCCAGGGTAGGGAAATTCTCAGTTATCTGTGGTGCAATGGGAGGTGCAGCCCACAGCTATGCAGAAAAGATACAGGAAACCAAAAGGTCCATTTTGTACTTTGAGCTGGACCTCCACCCTCCTCTCTGCCCTAGGAGGAAGTGAGCCCTGCACCCAGCGGAGGTGGGGAGTGGGGGTGGGGAGGGCGGACTGCTTCTTCCCTAGTTTCACTTCTCTGCTTTCATTGGAGCAACTGCTCTGAGCCCAGCTTGATTGGCTGCCTGTGTTGCTGGGGCTAAGGAGGAAAGCCAAAGCCGGAGGATGTGGCGGTAGTCACCTGTGAACACAGACAACCATGGCAACAAAACAGCTCACCCAGGCTGGGACAAACAGGGACATCAGAGGGACTCACCATGACAACAGACTCAAGGGTGCCTCTGAGAAAAGCCTGATCTCAGTTGGGTTTCATTGAGCCTGGCCCCCTGGGGGCTCAGTGAGACTGGGAGTCAATGTCTAGGTGAAGGTGCTCCCACCGGGGAGTCTTCTCCAGGTTGTGCTCCATACTCTGACTCCACTAAGAACTCCTGAGAGCAGCGGGTGAGGCAGCTGACGGGTGAGGCAGCTGACGTCCCTGACTCCCCATGAGACGGGAGAGCTCAGAACCGTGTCCACAGGCTCCAAAGCTGCTCACTGCCTGTTCTGCCCTGCTGTGCCTCATTTCTCCTGTATGGTTCTTTTTCCCCTCAGTCTCAGATAGGCCCTTCACAACGGAAGGCCTTTCTCACCCATGAAACAGTTCTGGGATGCTTTGAACAGACCTCTAGGCAGCAGTGACACGATGTGTGAATCTAATGCATGTCTTTCTAATTGAGCCAAGTGGTAGGGTGTCGTGAAGCCCAGAAAGATGAGGTCTCAGTTTCTGTCAGATCAAAAACATGTGGCTCAGCCGGGCGGTGGAGGCACACGCCTGTAATCCCAGCACTCTGGGAGGCAGAGGCAGGCGGATTTCTGAGTTCGAGGCCAGCCTGGTCTACAGAGTGAGTTCCAGGACAGCCAGGGTTATACAGAGAAACCCTGTCTCGAAAAAAGCAAATCAAAAACAAAAAACAAAACAAAAAAACCCCCATGTGACTCAGCTGCCTCTGCGAATGCTGCTTAGGGTTTCCACAGGTCAGGTCCTCGAGGGTTGGGTACAGAGGCAAAGATCACCTGAACAGAAAGCTCCTACTGTGATTACAACCCAGGCCTAGAAGAGAATCTTGTTAGGCATGGTCTGCATACAGAGCTCCAGGGCAGCCAAAGATGCACCCTGAGATCCTGACCCAAACTAACAACAAAAATGGAACCCATTTTACAGGACCAGACAACCACTGTAGGCAAAAAAAACCCTAAACACCCAATTTCTAATCTCATTTACAGAGAGATGTGAAAAGCTAGGACAGAAGAAGGAAGAAGAAGGAGGAGGAGGAGGAGGAAGAAGAAGAAGCTAGAATGGAAGTTCAGACCAGCAAGATGGCTCAGTGGGTAAAAGTGTTCGTCACTGAGTCTGAGGACCTGAGTTTGATCCCCGGGACACGGATGGTAGGAGGCATGAGTTGTCTTCTGACCTTCATCTGCACCAAGGCACCCACGTGCTTTCACACAAACGCAAGGACACACACACACACACCATAAGCTTCTGTCCCAGCACTGCTGTTGGCTGTCAAGGTGACCTGGAACCAGTTCCCATCACACTTAGATTCTCTCTTTATACACTGGGGTCCGCCATCTTTACGGGCCAGAAGGTGACGGGGATGATGAACGAGCTTGCTGAACCGTGAAGAGCCACTTCTCCACTTACGGGGAGGGAGGAGGGTAATTTTTACCGTCCTGCTGCTACACTAGGCCTTAGCCCAAACTCCTTACCCAGAGGGTGCTCCGAGGTCTCAGCCGAGGCCTCCAGGATCAGGCTTCTCTAAAGGTGTCCCGTTCTTCAAAGCTGCCGGTGGCTATCATGGCCCAGTCCCCTTGAGTTTCCATAGAAAATGGCTGGGAGACGAAACACTTAAAGATCATACTATTGTGTCCTGTGGGTGAGAGGAAGGAAGCCAAGTTTAGAAAGGAAGGTTCTCTTGGCAGGATCGCAGCCCTGCCACTCAAGCCCTTTCAGACAGCCATGCTGGGATGAACCCAACGCTCATTTCTGGCTCACAGCAGCCAGGGTCTAGTGGGAGGCGGACTCAGGAGTCTACTCCCACACGCTGGCTCACTTCCAAACTTGTTTCCCAGACTGTTCTGTAGATAGGCAGCTGTGCTGTGCTGGGGGACACAGCCACTAAACTGTTGAGTGCAGCATTGTGACTATTTGTGTTGGATCAGGATAAGACAGTCCCAGTCTCCCAGTGTCCCCACTCCCGCCTCCCTTATCCCACATAAGATAGTATAACAAAAGCCAACCAAACACCAAGCCTCCTCCAGGCACAAACAACCCTAGAAACAAGAACAGGCTTTAAGGCACATGGCCCACGGCCTCACGGTGACAGTCATTCTGATCTTCGCTGACGTGGAAGATCCCCCTCCCCCACCCGGGTCAGGCTGGGAACATCGTAGCTGTGGGGAAGAAGTAGAGATATGAAGGTTTTAACCTGCGACCAACGGAACGCTAGAGGCAAAGAACAAAGGGATTAATAGGAGGAAAGAAACAGGAAGGATCTAGAAAGGGCAAATTAGGACTCCGGGGAAAGGAAAAGAAAGAGCAAAGACAGATGGAGTGGGAGAGAGCAGGTGTGGCCAGCGAAAGGTTGAGGCGCGCTCACCGGACCGCAGGAGAACACCGGAGTGCAGACGGCTGTGTTCGACGGCAGGAGAGTGGTGGCTGCCCAGGGAGCTCTCGATCCAACGACACCGCGGGTGGGGCTGACAGTGGCTGTGAACCCGCGCCTGAGGAACTTAAGTCTAGCGGGCGTGGTTGGGGCGTGGCGTGACAAGGCGGAACCAGGGCGGCCCACGCCCCTGGTGAGGAGGGGTTTCCATCTGTGGTTGCCTGAAACCCCTCGGTCTCCCCAAGAGGCTTCCCGTCTCAGACCTTCCCCCTGTTTTCCCCGGGCGGACAATCTCTTTGTGAGGACAGCCGAGTGCTCTGGCTCGCGACTCCCTACCCCTCCACGCCTCCCCTCCCCCGCCCTGCAAGCCACCTGCAGACTGGGCGGAGCGCGGGCTTCGGGGACCGGAACCAGCCCGGGCGTGGTGGCGGGGCAAGGCTGGCGCTCCCGCCTTCTGCGCTCGGGGTCAGGTCCCTGGGGACACGGGCACATAACGGCTGGGGTGGGGCGAGGACACCTGGCCACACCGCTCCTCTGCACCGAGTGCAGCCAGGCTGGCGCCCGGCAAGGGAGAGGGCAGCGCCGAGCCTCGCCTGCTGCACTCCAGGCCAGCGTGGACAAACTCAGCAGGTGGACGGGACCTCAGCGAGATCACCGCCACGTAGTGTGGCCGACCTGAAAGCAATACTTGGGCCCTGTGTCGGGGACTAACATGCCTTGTAGGGATAGGAAGCAGGCCTCAATTTGCCTCTGGACTGTGTCCCTGCTTTGGTACTCCCCGTCGGGGTTCTTCTTTTGTTTTTATCCTAGTCCGCCCCAGAGTTTTAAGAGATTAGATCAGGGTGTGGAACTTTTTGCTTGCTAAGAACTGGGCGCCCAAGAGCAGGAAGCCAGGGACCAAGGGCCCGAATATACTATAATAGAAGCTCAAGAGGTTTGCATTGCTGTGGAAAGTGCGGTGGGAGGAGGGGGTTGGGTGAAGGTTTGTAGAAAGCAATTACTATGCATCAAGTAGGCGGCGGGGGCACGTAGTATAATCTTTCCAGGTCATCGTTAACCATAATTTTCCAGAACAAGAAAATGTGAGAGGCCCCAGACCTTCATGGGACCCCAGACCTTAGCACAGACTCCATGATGGAAGTACCCTTCAAGCTGTAAAACTCAGCACACAGACAGAACCATCAATGTCCATAGTTCTGGGAGAGTCTCTAAATGTATTTAGACTTTGCCTTTTGGCTTCTGGAGTTCCACTCCTGGCTAACTTTTTTTGTTAATTGAAGTATGTTAACCTAAAACATGGGTTTTGTGCTTAATAGCTTACCGAGAAGGATCCTGAGCAGCCAGTGTAGCTTTATTAGCCAGCTGGCTTACTTTAAACAAGAGGAGATAAAATACCATGGGTGCTGGGAACTGAACTCAGAGTCCCCGCAGGAGCACTGCAGGCTCTAACTGCTAAGCCGACTCTCCAGCCCCTGGATTTCTTTGGAATGACTGGATGGGCACATGAGGGCTGCTGGGGTCCGGGAACTCAGGACTCCCACCCCTGGGTGGGCCTCTGTGGGTGAGTTCACATCAGTCCCTGGAGGCGGAAGTTGATGCTAGGACTACAAGGGTACAGAGTCTTCGGAGTGACTTTAGGTAAACTGCTTCAACCTCCTCTTTAAGTGGGCAGAGGGTGGAGCTCAGACCGTGGCAGGCTTGCCCAGCACAAAACGCTGAGTTTGACTCTGAGAACAAAACAGCAAGCTGAAGAACTCAGGAGGGAAGCCTGGTGTTCTGCCCAAAGGCCTTCAGACTATTCATCAATCTTCCCTCCTCTGAAAGGCTGCACTCAAAAGTTTCCGGCAGGCTGGGTGATAACACTCCTGGAGTCTCAGTACTTGGAGGGTCAGAGGCAGGCAGATCAAGGGCATCCTCTGATGCCTAGTAAATTCAGGCCAGCCTGGACTACATCAGACTGAGTCAAAAACTAAACCACACCCAAACCTCCCAGATCTTCTTCTTTTCCCTCCTGCTCCCACCTCCTCCTCTTCTTCATCTGCATAGTCTCCTCTTCTGTTAACACAGAAATTAATATAGAAGACAGTTTCCGGTCCCAGGAACTTCTGAGAGAGAGAGAGAGAGACTGAGAGAGAGAGAGAGAGAGAGAAAGAGAGAGACTGAGAGAGAGAGAGAGAGAGAGACTGAGAGAGACTGAGAGAGAGAGAGAAAGACCAGGCATTTGAGCGATTCACCATGTGTCAGTCAAGTCAAAGGAAAAAGGATCTTCTAAATACAGGTTTTTGGGTTGAAGAGTGACCAAGGGCATTTCTTTTGCTGTCTGCTGTCTATGAAGATGATCTCAGGCGGCTGAGGGAAGTTAGGAGAAGACTGAGCCTGGTGGTCAAGGAGGAAGAAATGACACTGCCAAGCTCCTCCTGTGGGTTTTGTTTGTTTGTAATTTTTTTAGATTTATTTTAATTTTATGTGTATGAGTGTGTGCCTGCCTGTGTATATGTGCACCATACAAGAAAGACAGAGAAAGGGTCAGATTCCTTTGACCTGGCGTTATAGGCGTTTGTGAGCTGCCCACCAGGTAGGTTCTGGGAATCAAACTCTGGTCCTCTGCGTGAGCAGAGAGTGTTCTTAACCATGGAGCCACCGCTCTGGCAACCCCCAAGATGTTTTCTGATCATCCTTCACATGCTAGTGGGGCAGCTGTTGTGACAGCTAAAGTTAAGTTTCAAGTTTTAATTATTGGGACTAAGAGATCTGTGAAACAAAAATGCCTGTAACCTGTAAGCCTCCTGCCTAAGGGCAGATACTTCCTGAAATGCTAGAGGCAATTATTAATGTTTTTGCATCCCCTAAACAATTTTGTTTGACCCAACTGCACCTACCGAATGTGCTGGGTCACATGGAGGAGGGCAGTATGTAAGCAGGAAATATCTATGCCTGCCCCTGATCAGACCTGGTGGGGCAAGTGATGACCTTATGGGTTTGCTCTTTTTTTTTTAATTCTTTTTTTAAAAAATATTTATTTATTTATTATATGTAAGTACACTGTAGTTGTCTTCAGACACTCCAGAACAGGAAATCAGATCTCATTACAGATGGTTGTGAGCCACCATGTGGGTACAGGGATTTGAACTCAGGACCTTTGGGAAAGCAGTCAGTGCTCTTAACCCCTGAGCCATCTCTCCAGCCCCCATGGGTTTGCTCTTTTAAGCCTCTGCAAAATGTCACTCACGGGGCTAAAGAGAAGGCTCAGCGGTTAAGAACACTGACTGTTCTTCCGAAGGTCCTGAGTTCAAATCCCAGCAACCACATGGTGGCTCACAACCATCTGTAATGAGATTTGATGCTCTTTTTCTGGTGTGTCTGAAGATAGCTACAGTGTACTTGCATATAATTAATAAATCTTAGAAAAAATGTCACTCATCACCATTTTTCTGAGAACCCAGGAATGGACTTTGTCAGAGTCCATCATTCTGACCAGGACTTAATTAACTTGCTTCAAATTTGGCTCAAAATTATGGCAACGGTCTTATTCTCGCCTGGCAGGATTAACAGTGTGACACCTCCTCTGGGAAGACATTGGGAAGCAAGGGCTTTCAGTGGCTAGGTGTAGCAAAGTGACTCGGGACAGGCTTGGAACCAGTTCCCTTTCCTCCTTTCTCCTCCTCCTCCCCTCCCCCCCTCCTCTTCCTCTCCTTTTCAAGACTGGCTCTCAGGTGTCTCAGGCTGACCTTGCACTTACTGTTTAGCCTAGGTTGAACCATAAACTCCTGGTCCGCCTTCCTCTATGTCCTGAGTGCTGGGATCACAGGTGAGCATTACCATGTCTGGTGTCCCGGGTGTTAAGGATCACACTCAGGGCTCCGAGTGTGCGGTGTAAGCACTCTGCTGGATGAGCTACATCTCCAGCCTGGAGCCCCTTCTGACTTTCATCAGAGCCAACAACCTCCTAAGAAGCAGGAAAAGACACTGTATGTCACACGGATGGCGGTGTAAGACAGTTTGAAAGGTGTGCACTGTCTTAGCAACTTTTCTGTTGCTGCGGTGAAGCACGATGACCAAGACAACTTACAGAAGGAAGGTTTATTTGGGATAAAGTGCATCGGGCTGAGGAGGCCGGGCAGCAGACAGGCCTGGCGACCGGAGCGGCCAGTAAGAACTCACATCTCAAAACCAACAACCAGAGAAACTGGGAGTGTCGTGAATCTTTGAGTTCTCCAAGCCAGTTCCCAGTGACACACTTCTTCCAAAAAAGGCCACATCTTCTAAGCCTCCTCAAACAACCACCAAAAACTGGGGACCAAGCATTCAAGTGTCTGAGACATATGGGAACATAAGGGGGACATCTCATCCAAACCTCCACATTCAGTAAATCTTTTTATTTTCCTTTTTTACGTTTGTTTCCGTCTTTATCGTGTTTGTACATATGTCCAGTCATGTGAATAGGGTGCTCAAATGGAGGTCAGAAGACAATTTGCAAGAGTCTGTTCTGTCCTCCCACTATGTGGGTCCCAGGAATTGACCCCACTGAGCTGTTTCGTTGCCAGATGTGCAGTTTTAAGCTTGGAAGTTGGTCCTGTTCTTCACCCTCCCTTTTGCAGATGGAAGGCTGAAGGCTTAACAGGTAGAGCAAAGACTGCATCCAAAGTGTGGGCGGGCAGAGCTGGTCGGGGCCCGGTGGCAGTAGAACCCTGAGATGAGAAAATCCCCAAGAGAGAGAAGGCAGAAGAGCAGTGGTGCTCGTTCTTGCCCTTAAGGTGGAAATTCTTTTCCTGAGTCCTAACAATTCCCTAAAGTTTCTGAGTCCTGCTACTCTGGACTGATGGACAAGCACTGCCCTGCCCCCCAGCGCTTAGACGTTACTAGGCAGCAGGTCCCCATGGCTTCAGTCACCTATGGCCCTTAGCAAGCAGTCCAGGTGTTCATGGCCTCACCACTACAAACTGCATTGTCCTCAAACTTCTTCTATGGATAGAATCTCTCCTAAAACATTGTCCTCATGTTTATATTTGTAGACGACGGGCGTTGTTAGAAAGTGCTTCCATGCCTGCTTCGCTTTCTATCTTCCCAACACCCTGATGAGGCAGACAGGGAAGGACTGTTATCCACTGAATACGCTCCATCCTCGTGTCGTCAGTGGGCCCAGCACGACTCACTCGTACACGGTCAATGTGTTCTTTTTCCTTTCTCATTTTCTCCAGAATCCTGATAGAGTCCACTTGGCAGACTCCTTACGGAGGGGTGGAGTCACCTGGTGACTGGGAAGGCTGCAGTCACAGCTTTGTGCTGGAGCTGAAGGGTCTCTCCTACCATTTTGTTTGATTCAAGGACAACACAGTGGGCTGATCTTCCCAGTGTCTGTGGCCTTTCCTGATTATTATGCATCATTCAATCCTACTTTTCAAGGGAGTTGACTCTGGTTTTCTTTGCTGTCTCTTGCCTAAATGTTAGGCATCCAACCAGATGGGTTTTAAAAATTAATATAATTTATTTCCCATCAGGTCAGTGCAAAACAATGGTGTTTTAGGACAAAATGCGGAAACCAAAACTCTCCTCCTCTTTTAGTTCAGTTTCTCAAGTGAGCAACAGTGCAGGGTTCTGTACCGCGTGTGGGCCCGCGTCCCCAGGGCAGAGAGGCTTGTCCGTCCAGGTGGCCTGCTTGCCTTGTTCAAAACGGGGATTCCCGCAGAACCTGGACTTTCATCAAGGCCCGCTTCAGCTGCTCGTAGGTTACAAACATCATCACATTCCAAGCTCCCAAGCGCAGAAAGGAGGGCACAAATCTGAGGAGAGAAACAGTATCACGTGAGCAGGAACAGGTTAGGAGTCACAAGCTCACCTGCGATGCTGTCCCCAGGCTGAAGCTGCTTGTCACAAGTCATTTCTGAGATCTATTTCATCTCTGGTCTCTCTACTGAGGGGATTTTGGCAGAAGTTGGGATCAGAAAAGGAGAGCAAACGTGTTAAGGCAGGTTCCTGTGTAGGAAGCTAATTCTCCCGTCTGTGTGCTCACACTGCTGCCTGCCAGAGCCTTTGCTAGACACTGAGGCCAGAGAAGCTGAGTGACTCAAACCACGAGGCTGCTAAATCCCACCCGTAGGCTGAGACACGCTGCCTGGCCCATCTCAGCCCGTGCTAGCGATGGGCTATGGGCTCCACTGCATTCAGATTCCCACCCAGAGAAGGCCCAGGCTAGGAGCCGAGAAGTGGATGGTGGGCAGGGAGGAGGGAGTATGACCTCAGATTCCTCAGCTTACCTCCAGAAAGCACTCTGGGCTTCCGCCTTGGGAGGGAGTGTGTACCTGTCTGTGCTTCTCAGAGGAAGGGAGGAGCATGGTCCCTCATCTCAGCTACTCTCTAATTGCTCTGGCCCCTTGATTCCTGCCCGACTCAGCAGGATTACCCGCATACTCTGAGGATGCCAGGCCCTCTCCTGTCTCTTTAAGCAGGTGGCTTTTTCTTTAGCTTGGACTATTCCTTATCTTTTTCTGGCCTGGAGGTGGCTCCTCACACTGCAGGACTCAGCCGGGTGTGGCAGCCATTGCTGTGACCTTTTCTTCTGTGGGGAGCGTATGAGATAGAGCCTTACTATGTAGCTCTGGCAGTGTGTGAAGTCAAGGCAACACCCCTGCCTCAGCCTCCACTCCTAACTTGTCACGGCTCTTCTTAAACCTTCACAAGGACTGTGGCATTGTATCTAAACTCTGGAGTCTGGTCAAACCTGGGCTAAACTCCCAGCTCCCCCAGCTTCAGGTGACTCGTCTTGAAAGTGAGGGCAATAAAAGCTGGCATCTGACATATCCCTGTGGTCCTGGTACTTGAGAAATGGGGGCCTGGAGATCAGGAGTTCAAGACCAGTCTGAGCAACCTGAAACCTTGTTTCAAAGAATCTAAAATAAAATAAGAGTGTGGAGCAATATCGCCTTTACACGGTAGCCACATGGTTAGCTGAGTCAGTGGGGGACAGCCCCTAGCACTGCTCCTAATGTCAACTAATTATCTGGGACTCTTTGAGATAGGCATAGGCTAGAGCCTGGCACACAGTAAACTGAGGCACTAGCTGAAGACACTGAGCCAAGCAGTGTCAGGTGACACGTTAAGTATGTTATTCCCAGATAGAGAATCTCCAGTGTCTTTTCTTTGTTAGGTTCAACTTAACATCACACACCAGAAAATACCTGCTAAAGGCCCTGAGGTGGGTGCCCAGCAAAGACCTTCCCACTGGGACCCTCAGCACCGCAGTGGGTGTGGCCTCAGCGTCAGAGCTGTGCCATTTTGTGATCTTGGACAAGTTACAATTTTGAAGTGCAGTGTGGGAGCTACTACCCAGTTCAGAGGATTGTTGGGACCTACGACGTATATAAAGTACCCAGCATAAGGCTCAGTGTGGTTCCTTGGCTTTCAGGACGCTTGTGAGGAACCCACACGACTGAGTGCTTGCCCTGTGTTCGGATCTTCAGATGATAAAAGATGGATGAGCCATGAGCCTCAGCTCCAGGGGCTTGGGAACTAGCGTGTGGATGAACTTAACTCTGTCAGTGGGTCACATGGTGCGCTGAGGCTCATGGGAGGAGGAAAACCTTACAGGTGACAGTGTGAGGGAGGAGTTGGCACTGGGACTAGTCTACAAAGGTGGCTGAGATTTAGATTGTGCAGGTGTTGGGATCCCAGTGGGCTACGATGCTGCAGCAAAGGAGGGATGCCCGTGGTCTGAACTGACCCCTGGAGCCCAGGTAAAGGTGGAGGGAGGGAACCAACCTCACAGAGTTGTCCTCTGTCCCCCACATGTGCTGCAGCAAGGTACCCAGGCACATATCACACACACACACACACACACACACACACACACACACACACATACACGCACGCGCACACACATACACAGACACACAAACACTAATGATTATGGTGACAATGGTAAGTTTTTAAAGGACAGGCCTTCCATGCAAAGGCACAGGAACCCTGAGTGTTGCTGTAGTGATGTGGTGTTTGGCTGTGAGTGTGGTGGAGAATGGTCAGGGCAGCAGGTGGGAAAAGCCTCTTCTGCCCAAAACATTTGAAGACAAATAATAATTTTACCTAGCCTAGGCCGATTTTTCCCTTAGTAAGGCTTCTGTTGTAAGTACTTGGGATGGTGTGTGCCTACGACGCAGTGTTCAGAGGCAGAGGCAGGAGGATTGGATGTCAAGGTCACTGATGGCTACTTAGTGAGTTCTAGGCCAGCCTGAAATTCATGAGACTCAGTCAGAGAGAAAGAAAAAGGCGGAGAAGAAGGGAAGAGAAGGCAAGAAGAGCAAGAACCCGAGTTTTCTGGAGGCAGAGGTGCCAGCTTACCCCTTGTAGAAGGCCGTGGGGCCCTCCTGGGCCACCATCCTCAGCATGCAGTGCAGAGGGCTGCGGTACCTGCCTGGGGGCGCGTTCATGTATCGGGTCTTTACAACATCCACTGGGGAGGCCACCACCGTGGCACAGAAGCCAGCTCCAAAGGCAGACACAAAGTGGCAGGGGAAGTTGTCTGTAGAGGGAGGGGGAAGGACAGATTCCGGGGACGAAGTGTGAGTGCTTGCTGTGCAGATGTGGTCACCGTGTCTGCTTGCTGTGCAGATGTGGCCACTGTGTCTGCTTGCTGTGCAGATGTGGCCACTGTGTCTGCAGAGTGACCTTGGCCTTCTGGAGCACAGTGCTCAAGGCTGAGCTCTTGGTTCATCCAGAACTCAGCAGCTCTAAGTCAGTAGGCAAGTGGCTGTCACAGATACATTGAGTCTGGTGCTGGCCCTCGAACCCAGGGCTCTGCTCTTGCCTAGGCCTCTTTCCTCTTCCCAACCCTGAACTGAGCATGGCTCCCCTCTCTCTCTCTTCAGGGTCCCCGATGCCTCTGGGGGGCCACTCGCTCCTGTTTCCCTACCCAGTCTCACCAGTGAACAGGTGGGAGTCCAGCAGCTTCTCCTTGATGATGTCATAGGTCACCATCTCAGCACAGTTGACAATGGCATTTCTTGTGATGTTGGGCCAAGTCCCTGTTAGGAAGGCAGGGGGACTGATGAATGCCACGCTCCCACTCGGGTGCAGTGTCCTATCGTAATGGTCTCGGCCAGGGGACCGTACCTCAGCCACAGGTGCCACTTTACCTTCTGGAGTTATCAGCTTTAACCACCCCCCCACCCCCGCATCTTCACAAACAGACACTGGGGTTTAGCTACACGCGTGGAGCATAATTTGCACTCTCTGTCAAAATTTCAACACGCCTCCCTCAGACCCAGGAGGAGGGAAGGAGGAGGGAGGCTGGGCCCCAGGACAGTGACAGATATACGGCAGGGCCCTAGGAGGCTGGTTTCACTGAGAAGAGGACAGGCTGGGTATGGGTGGGAAACCAGCGAGGGAATGCCCTGGCAGCTCTGTGCCTGAGGTGTCCTGCCCTTAAACATCACAAGGCCATTTGTCTCCTGCGAGGGATCATGGGAATGGTAGACCAAGTGACTGAGGGATTCTGGCATTTGCCAAGGGCTGAATACATAGGGAGCTCTATAGGCTTCACCCCAGGGAAGTCTCATCACTTGTCTTACCACAACCGGCTCTGCTCCTTCATGCCTCTCTTTTTGTTCTCTGTCCTCTGAGGCCCTCCATCCTTCTAGCTCCACACCTTGGCCTTTGAGACCAGGTACTTTTTGGAGCCAGCACGGCCTTGGGCCTTTCCGCCTCCTGCCTGCGTTCTGGCCCCCTGCCTACGGCATACGCTACATTGGCCTCCTCAGATGCTCAGAAATAAATCCTTGAGGAGTGAATGTCTGTGTTCATTTCTCACTTTGTCCGAGGGAGGCCTGTGCAAGTGATGACTGGTAAGTTGGACACTATCTGACATCCTGTGGCCAGTGTGTGGTGTATTGTATTTGGAGTGTTTTCATGATGTTGACGCATGCTTTGGGAAGTCCTCCCTTTTGGATTCCCTCTTGTCTCAGCCCTCAGGGAGGAAAAGCTCTGCTCTAGAGTGCCAAGCTTACCTTTCCATAGGCCCCTGACTCCTTCCTCTCTGGCGATGGTTCTGTAGGCATCCATAGTCCCTCTGTATTTCCTCTCTCCTCCAGTTCCCAGGCGTACCATGGCTTGAAATCGGACCTTCACCACATCCGTGGGCTGGGCGCAGGTCACAGCCATGGCTCCTGTGGTGCAGCCTGCCAGAATCCTGATGGCGACGCTAGAGTCTGGGGCAGGCAGAGAGAACCAGGAGTCTCTGACACTGTCAGAGTCTCACCAGTGTCTGTCATCAGCTTGCCCCTCCCCTGCTCTGCTCGGTGGACAACTCCATGTCCTTGACCCACACTCAGCTGATAACCAAGTTTCCCACCCCTGGGTGTCCACGGGTGTCCCTCGGTGTCCTCGGGTGCTGGCACTCACGGTCCGCTCCCTTGGGGGTGTAGAATTGCTTGACAGAGTCGTAGAGGCCAATTCGAATGGAGGCAAAGCTCATCTGGCGGTGCAGTCCAGCGACCAGTCCGCTGTAGGGACTGCGGGGACCCTCCGTGCGCACCATAGTCAGGATGGTACCCAGCACGCCGCGGTACTGCACGCTCTGCGCCCCTGGGTTCTCCCCCTGTATCTGGGGATAAGAACAGGGCCCGAGGAGTTGATGGGCGGCGGGGAGGGCAGGGCTGTGTGTGCAGGACGCCTGTAGGGTCTTGTAACTAGCATGGGTATCAAATCAGGGTGAAAATGGCAGTGTGCAGCGCGCTGCGGTTCACAAAGCAGCTCTCGTTCGGTGTGGCATCTCGGCTCACCCACACCAGAGGGGCCGGTTTGCTTTCCCTGTCTTATCAAACATGGTTAGAGGTTCACTCACGCTCACACCGTTACTTCCTTACCTTTATTTTCCACTTTATGGTTTACAAAGCAGGGCTAAGCAGTAAAGAGCCCTGTCACCCCATGTCAAGGCATTTGGATTGTTTGGTCACGAGGGATGGTGGTGGGGACCAAGGGCCGTGTAGGGGGCGGCCTTCCCTCAGCTCTGTGTGAGGAAGAGCACGTTGGCACATGGGCTGCTGCTGTGTAGACGCAGCCCCTTCGTCCTCGTGGATCACAACCACTGTCCAAAAGCACCCACCTGCAGGCGGACCTTGGCGGTGTCCAGGGGGAAGGTGAGGAGGTCAGCAAAGCAGGCGGCGGTGCCGGCCCCCAGGAACTTCACAACTGTGGTGGGAGGCACCTCTGATGGCTGAAGTCCAACCATGGTCCCGGAGGATGGGCCTGGGTCCTGTGCTGCCTCCTGAGGTTCAAGGAGAGAGGTGGCCCTGGCAATCCTTTGTTCGGTTCAGGGAGGAAGCTGCAGGAGATAGACCAGGGGAACAGATGGAGTCCGGGCTGTTTGGCTCTGTCCCATTTCCAGGGACCCACAGCGCTCTGAAGGGGCTTCACAAAGTGAGAGGCCCGGGTACGCTCACATTTAACCTGCCTACATTTGGTTTATATACTGAGGTCATTTCTCATCTCTCACACATAACAATCCCTGTCACCTCTGCACAGTGTTAAGGGGGGAGCAGATAAGGCCTGTGGTGTCACCACTGAATGTCTGAGAAGCTTAGATCCTGGCAGGCAGCAGGCCTGGCCCTGACTGTGTTCTCCCAGGGTTCGATGCCTCCTCACTCACTGGTCAAGTCCTCTGAGGTGAGTGCTTCATGTCTCTTTCCCAAACACGGGGAACATTCCTTGTGACTCCAGAAGACACTCATTCATCCTAGGTGAGGCCATATCCCTTAAAGGTATGTCTGAATATACACCACTACTGAGGTAGGGATTGGATTTAGGGCCTAGGGTAAGGCAAACCCTTATATTTTTTTGAGACAAAAATTATTTATTATTTATTATCTCTTATTTATTATTTTTTTGAGACAAAAATTTCATTAAATTTCCCAGGCTGAGCCAGGCGATGGTGGCGCACGCCTTTAATCCCAGCACTTGGGGAGGCAGAGGCAGGCAGATTTCTGAGTTCAAGGCCAGCCTGGTCTACAGAGTGACTTCCAGGACAGCCAGGGCTACACAGAGAAACCCTGTCTCAACAAAAAAAAAAAAAAAAAAATTTCCCAGGCCAGCCTTGAAATCATCCAGCGCCAGTCTCTCGAATGCTGGGATTGTATGTATGCCTGCACTGCGGGCCTGGTCTCCATATACCTTCCTCTGTATGAGAAGCAGAATTCTCCTCAGTGCCTGTTGTGCCCATCTATGTAAGGCTTCCTGATTGGCGGTGTGTTGGTGGGACTGGGCCTTAGTACTCTGCTGCCCTCCATTTCCCAAAGGGTCTGAGGTTGGTGGACTGACATATGAATGCTTCTGCTATCTGGGGAGGTTTATGGCTATGCTGCCTGGCTTGGATCATGCACTCTCTTGAGTCACTGAGGAGACTCTTAGCTGAAGACAGAATCAGTCTTTTTGTTTGTTTGTTTTGGTTTTTTGGATTTGGTTTTCCTCGAACTCAGAAATCTGCCTGCCTCTGCCTCCCAGAGTGCTGGGATTACAGGTGTGCGCCACCACTGCCGGGCTAGAATCAGTCTTATGGCAAGGCAATACACAAACAATGCCAGGGCAGACATGTGCTTTTGTGTGTGTGTGTGTGTGTGTGTGTGTGTCTGTCTGTCTGTCTCTCTCTCTGTGTGTGTGTCTGTCTCTGTGTGTGTCTGTCTGTCTGTCTCTGTGTGTGTGTCTGTCTCTGTGTGTGTGTGTCTGTGTGTGTGTGTCTGTCTGTCTGTTTATCTGTGTGTATGTGTGTCGACATGTGCACTTTTTGCTGGTTACCCAGGGATCGGTTGATGTGAAGGGCTTGGTTCAGCCTCAGGTATGCTGGGAAACTGGCATACCATCATGTTCTTTTCTTTTTTAATTATTTATTTTATGTATACAAACACACTGTAGCTGTCTTCAGACACACCAGAAGAGAGCATCCAATTCCATTACAGATGGTTGTGAGCCACCATGTGGTTACTAGGAATTGAACTCAGGACCTTTGGAAGAATAGGCAGTGCTCTTAACCACTGAGCCATCTCTCCAGCCATGCCCTATGTTCTTACAACTAGGTTTCTGTGCATCAGGCCTTCTGTGTTCAGGCCATCTCTTGGCAGTGCATATCTGCTGGTTCACCGACTCAGATACTCTCTTGGTGTGCTGAAGTCCTGCATCCTTCAATGGTCCATTCTCAGGGCTAGGGTCAGTCTTGTAGAATTGTAAACAGTGTGCACCCCCTTCCCTACAGGGAAACAGGATTCTGGGCTAGTGGTTAGGAAACCTGGACTCTGGTCCTGTCTTCTAAGGCTTACTTTAGGTGCATTTACCCTTTCTTGGGCCAGTGAGATTATATATACATATATATGCATAGATATATCTATCTCATTGATATATGTCATTAAATTGATAAATATAATATGTAAAAATAACTATATATAAAAATAAAAATATATGAAATTTCAGTTCACCAATTGGAAACATTTAAGTAACAAAGGGTAGGAACCAGGCCAGATGTCTTCTTTCAGGTCTGCCATATATATATATATATATATATATATATACACACACACACACACACACACACACGTACATGTTTATATATACACATATATGTATATATACAGGTACACATACACACATACACACATGCACACACATGTACATGTATATACACACATTTATATATACACACATATGTATATATACATGTATACACATATATGTATATACATGTACACACATATAAACATATGAACACACATGTACATGTATATATACACACATTTATATACACATATGTATATATACATGTATACACACATATATGTATATATATATGGTTTCCTCTGTGATGATTCCTCAACTTCTACTTTCAGAAACCAAGGACTCAGGCTTGCTGTCATCTCTTTCTAAAAAGTCCTGTCACTGGGCAGGTGCTGCTGTACTAACTCATGCTGAGTGAATGACTACTGACTGATCAGCTATTTCTTGACCACTGTACGAGGCACAGGTAAGGCAAGATACGGATGGGAGAGGCTTGGTTGGACTTGTGTTCAAGGAATTTGATTTCTAGTGAGAAAGATGGATAGTGAAGCGAGTGGGGTCAGGTGCGGGGGATGTGGACTGAGGCCAGAGCTCACAGCTGCTGGGCTCCAGTCTGGAAGCTCGGGCCCTAGGGTAGAAGAATGGCTTTTGAACCCTGCCCTGGGAAGGATTGAGGCAAAACTGAAAATCATTTCGTGTTTTTTTTCCCCTCTTTCTCTTTTGCTGGGGTCTCCTGTAGGCCATGGTGGCGTCAAATTCTCTATGTAGTTAACGACAACTTCGAACTTCTGATCTTCCTGCCTTTACTTCCCGAGTCTATCACTACATTCAGTTTACAAGGTGCTGAGGATCAAACAGGGCTTTGTTTATGCTAAGGTGAGCTACCTTCCCAGCCATCTTAAGGACCACTAAACTAGACAGTTATACACCGACTCAGGAAAGTTGGGTCTAAATACCAGAGGCAGGAGGTGTTCTCTTTTGGAGATCTACATCCAAGCCTTTATCATCAGAGCCTGTCACTCTCCTAGGTTTTAGACAGACCACCGACTTTTACCAAAAGGAGAGTTTAACACCCTGGTCAGAGCTCTTTGTGAGGGCTCCCCTCCCCCTCTTCCCCCCCCACTCACTCACTGAGCTTTAGTCATATGGGAGTTCTCGGGTTCCATCATCTGTCTGGAGTACAACTCTCTCAGGCATCTACAGATTGCCTCCTCGCCTCCTTCACATTCCTCCTCAAACATCTCCTCTTCAGAGGTCCTTCCCTGAGCTCAGACGCTAGCTCAGTATCATTCCCAACCACCCCACAGCAACCCCTCAGCCTTGTCTATGTTGTACCTTCCCACTGGGATGTCCTGGCTTCAAGAATAGGGGTCTCACCCGTCAAGAATGCTGCTGTATTTGCCGGGAAAAACAGATGGTGATATTGTCGTAAGGTCTTCTCTTATGTCTAACTCCATCTTCACGTCATGGCACTGAGCTAAGTCAGGGATTTGGCCTGGTAAAATCCAGCACATGCTGAAGAGACCCCATCCTACACAGATCTCTGAGCTTGGCATCCCAGAATAAAAACCCATGTGTGTTTATCTGGAGGGGCTCCAGAAGGCTTTGAGGACTGGCTTAGACAGTGCCCGTAAAGAATTTAGTTCAAGCTGGACTGTGGTCAGTAGAGATGGAGAGGAGCTATCAGGAGGGGATACAGAGGGGACGATCTGACCTTTTGCTTGTAGGGGAAGAAGAGGATCAATGCAGGCTAAGTCTGAAAGGGCTTTTGGCAGGTAGAAAAATGAGGACAGTTCAGGGGAGGCAGGGCCTGAACCTGTGGGGCCGCGGTTCTCACCCTTCCTAATGCTGTGTCTCTTTAATAGAGTTCTTCATGTTGTGCTGACCCCCAACTATAAAATTATTTTTCTTGCTATCTCATAACTGTAATTTGGCTACTGTTATGAATTTTAATGTAAATATTTGATTTGTAGGATATTTGATACTCATCCTCCAAAGGGGTCATAGTACACAAACTGAGAGCCACTGGTGTTGGTTCAGTGGAAGCTCAGAGCAGGAGGGCCTGGTCGCTGGGCTGTGGGGCCCCTGTAGTTGGGGACTTTATACATGCCATCTCCCTTAATCCTCAACACCTGTCAGGAAATGTAGCAGAGGCTTAGAGACATTAGCTTGCTTAGTGTCACCGGCCCCTGGTGTCTAAGCCCGTGTTTAGTCTATTTTAGATTCAAAACCACTTTGGTAAAAGCAGGGCTGTATTTAAAATCCAGTTTACAGATGAGAAAATAGAGCTATAAGATGGAAAGAGGTTGGACTGGTTGGTTTAGCGGTTAAGAGCACTGACTGCTCTTCCAGAGGCCTTGGTTCAATTCCCTGCACTTACCTGGCAACTCACAACTGTCTGTAATTCCAAGCTCTGACACCCTCACACAGACACACATGCAGGCAAAACATCAGTGCATATAAAATAAGTAAATTATTTTAATAAAAGATGGAAAGAGGTTGACTGACCACTGGTCCCAGAACTCCAGTCGGGTTGTTCTGATGGCCAAGCAATAAAGTTGTCATGGCCACACCACCTAAAGTCTAGTCAGTGTGGTGACCTGGCTCCCCAGGGTCTTAGCCTTAGTTACTAAGTGCTTCATAATGCCAGACATGAGCCTGGAGAAGGCTGGGTGCCTACCAAGGTCCTCTAACCACATGGGCTTCCTGGGCCCAGAGAGGCTAGGCTCTGTGCGGGTAGGTGTAGTCAGGCTGTGGCCCTTCTAGGCCCTGTGCGGGTAGGTGTAGTCAGGCCACGGCCCTCCTAGGCCCTGTGCAGGTAGGTGTAGTCAGGCCGTGGCCCTCCTAGGCCCTGTGCGGGTAGGTGTAGTCAGGCCGTGGCCCTCCTAGGCCCTGTGCGGGTAGGTGTAGTCAGGCCGTGGCCCTCCTAGGCCCTGTGCGGGTAGGTGTAGTCAGGCCGTGGCCCTCCTAGGCCCTGTGCGGGTAGGTGTAGTCAGGCCGTGGCCCTCCTAGGCCCTGTGCGGGTAGGTGTAGTCAGGCCGTGGCCCTCCTAGGCCCTGTGCGGGTAGGTGTAGTCAGGCCGTGGCCCTCCTAGGCCCTGTGCGGGCAGGTGTAGTCAGGCCATGGCCCTCCTAGGCCCTGTGCGGGTAGGTGTAGTCAGGCTGCGGCTCTCTCAGGCTCTTCTTTCAGCCAGTCTTCTTGTCTGCCTGAGTTGTAAACCGAGACAAGCCTGAGGAGGGGACAGATTCTTTGGAGATTGAGGCCTGAGGCCCAGAGCCTTTAAAGCCAACTTGGCTGAGCGTGTTTAGAGAAATACTCTCCACTTGTTCAGGCCTCGTTCCCCTTTGCCCTACAGAAGAGCAGCAAGGCCTGGCTCCTGCCCAGCAGGGAGGCACTGGAGTCCCTGCCCAGGCCTGGAATGCACTGTGGGAGCAGCTGACTCTCCTCATGGTATCCTAGCAGCCTCTCTTCTCCCAAGCCTGGCCCCGGAGAGCTTGGCTTCTGGGTAACTTGACAGCCTAAATCTAAGGCTCACCCAGATCTGGAGAGGCCCTTGGGGTTAGTTCTTTAGAATCCCTTCTTCAAAGCCTGTCTGGGGACCACTCAGGAGCTGGGAGAAGAACTCTGTGTTCTGTTCTGCTTTGGAGAGAAACAATGAGGTTAGACAGGCAAAGGGCCCATGTATGGCTGCTGTTGGGGACTGTGGCTTCAGAGTCCTTTCTGCTGGCTGGAACCTCAGGCAATGTTGGTGCTGAGCCAGGTCCTGCAAAGGGCACTGAGGCCACTGAGTGGCCAATTTTCTCCCCACTGAGGCCAGGTGCCTCTCTGGAGTTTTGCTTCCCTGTCAATCTGGCCACCCTCTTGAAGCCACTTCGCCTTCTGCTACTTCCGACCCTACCGTCTTGCAGCATTGCCTCATTATCTGTGACTGTTTTCCAGCTCTTGTCAGAGCCTCCAGACAGGCACGAGATCAACTTATCTGCCTTCTCTGTGAAGACTGTAGAGAAGGCCCTAAGTCAGACCATTCTTACCTAAATGAGGAGGCAGAAAATGAGGTCAAAGATGACCTCAGGGCCCTTTGGTAGAGGGCTGTGAATGCCAAGGCTACACTTAGTCCAGTGGGGGTGGGGGTGGTGGGCGGTCAGAGCATGCTGATACAGGCAGCAAGGAGAGACTGGAAGGGAGTGATGCGGCACAAACACCATTGAGGATACTGCTGGAAAGGTGCTCTCAAGAGACACTGAAGCCTGAACTTGGTTAAGAGTTTGCAATTGGGTGTACCCAAGTTTTGAAGGAGTACCCCTAAGCCATCCATCAGAAATAGAAAGGATGGGCAGACATACTTGAGTATGTGGCTGAGGTACAGCAGGAACCTCCCTGAGGTCCGGGCTTCCCAGCCTCCTTGCTGCACCTCAGTTGTTATTTGAGGAAGCCTGCCAGGCCCTGGTCTGATGCCACCAGCTGGAGGTGGAAGTTGAGGACAATCCTCACCCTTGTAGCTCCAATGGGGTCCCACAACATGAGATACTCTAGCCTACAGGGCCCATTCATGTTTGCTGAGTGTGTCCTGCATTGTCCAAACAAACTCTCCAACAATACACCCGCATCAAGGAAGCCACTAGGCAGAGTGACCACAGGCTTTAGACCAGGCTTTAGGCCAGAGGTGCCCTCACCATCTGTACCCAGGAAGGGCCCCAGGTCCCTTGCTGGAGAGGGCTTTGTGCTCCGCGGGGATCCTGGGCCAAAGGAGAGGGACACTTTTCATCTGGCGTTTGTAAGATCCCAGCAGAGGAGTCAGCAGGACAAGGGAGTCCTGAGGAGTCACAGATGTGGGGGTCAAGGCCCTCCCCAGGGCTGCAGCTCCTTCATCTTTACCAGGCGGGAGCCAGACTGCTTCACTCTCTGTCTCTCACGCAGTGGTGAGCGAGCCCTGGCAGCTCCTGGCTGTGAGCGTCCATGGAAGGGAGTGGTCAGAGGAGCAGGGGGTGAGGGAGAGTGGAGGAGAGGGATGGGGTCTTACCTGTGAGCCTAGCGAAGGTTGGGTAGTGTAGGGGCACCCCAAGCCTCCATTCCCTGAGGTAGCAGGAGGATCTGATGGCCCCTGCTCACCATTCACGGTTGTCTCTGTTGCCTCTGGCTCGGCACCGGCCTTAAGCACCAGCTGACCTGAAACCTAATTCTGAGAAACTAGTTGACAGTCTGATCACTTGACAGAGGCGGGCTGCGGGGAGGGCACAGCGAGTTCCAGATCTGGTTTAGCTTCTGAGACCTCGGGCTCTTTAATGTGGCTCCTTTGAGCTTTCAAGAGGAGGGGACTACCTTGGCGACCAGGAGGTGTGGTGTGTGACAGCCCAAAGGTGTCCTGTGAGCCTAGCCCAAAGGTCAAGGGCATAGGACAGGGGCTCTCCAGGATCCTACGCAATGGCTATAGGTTTGATTTCTTAGAGACCTGACGCTCCTCAAGAGAGGAGAGAAGATGAGGGCCGAGAAGGTTGAGGACATTTTGGCACCAAGATATGCTTGATATTTTGGGCACATCACTTTTACTTCCCATACCCCTAGGAAGCAGGATCCTAAATTTAGAAACAAAGGAAAGCAGGTGTATTTTACATAGTATGCGATTTGCCCACACAGGGCACATGACAGTGTTTAGTACAGTCAGGTTGATCAACCACTACAACTGTTCTACTCAGAACATTTTTATCACAGCTCAAAGACAAAAACAAGGCACCCCTCTTCCCTTCCCCCTCTTCCCCAGCTTCAGGCAACCACTCATCTTTATTCTGCTCCTTAATTTGCTCGTTCTAGAGGTTTTGTTTGAGTAGGATCGTCCAGAATATATGGCCTCTTGTGGCTGGTTTCACAGTGGTATTAACACATTGTACCATATCAGTAGATAAATACTGTGTATAACACACTGTGCTGAACCAGTAGATACATACTGTGTATAGCACACTGTACTGTATCAGTAGATACGTACTGTGTATAACACACTGTACTGAACCAGTAGATACATACTGTGTATAACACACTGTACTGAACCAGTAGATACGTACTGTGTATAACACACTGTACTGAACCAGTAGTTACGTACTGTGTAGAGCCCCGTGTTAATGCTAACTTTACACAGAAAACTGACCATCAAGGACAGTAACTTGCCGAGGTCCCACAGCTAGGATGCTGCAAGTCTGACTCGCCTGTAACTTATAACACACTTCCGATCTATCTGCAGCATTTAGTAATCCTCATGAGGTCCTTGGCACGGAGCTTCTGGGGCCGGAGTGAGATGGGGCCAGGGGAGCAGAATCCCTTGCAGCAACCGCTGTAGGCTGGTCCATCCGCAGGCAGTGAGGTTCAGGACTGGGTGGGTGCATCTCAAGCTGGGAGCCCGTGACACAGAGGGGGACTACCAGGAGAGGGGAGAGGAGATGGGTAGGGCAGAGAAGTGGAGGACAGTTTAGAACCTGAGCACAGAGCCATAGTAGGTGTGTGCATCTAGACTGTCCATCCTCTTTCTTGGACCAGGCCCTGCCCACTGCTTTGGGCTCTGGCTGGAACTATTAAATCTGGAGGTGGGCAGAACTGTGGGAGCCACATGGGGGAGGGGCTACAAGTAGAAGTCTAACTAGAGACACCCAGAGGGAGGAGAGCTCTGCTGACTGGGCCGAGTCAAACTTCTGCTGGAAGTTTTAAGGTTGGCTGCTACAGTCTCTGGGTCAACAGAAATGCTGCTTCCAGGCATCTGTGGAGGGCATGTATAAGGAAGTCAGGGTCATCCTGGTTGTGGTGACGAACACGTACAACCTCGTAAGTCAAGTCGCCTCAGAGCTATCCCGGAGAGAGAGTGGTAAATAACACACTGTGCGAGCATCTGTGTTTCAGACCTTCACCTTGTCTGCAGCCGGTGCCCTCCAGTGGCCCTGTTCTCACTTGACTCCTTCAGGTTATTTACAGGAATAGGACTTGGCACTGATCTTCACCTGAGGCTTTCTGCCCTAGGCCTGGGACCTAGAAGCTTCTTACCCCAGGGGATGTGGAACTCTAGGTACTGGAAGCTCTCTCTGTTCTGGCTGAGTGTGAGGCCCAGGGCAAGGTCAGCCTCTGGGTAGGGATGGGGCAGGTTTGCAGGGTGAAGCTCACAGAGCAGGAATATGAGGGGCAGGCTGAGCTGAGGGAACACGGCCCTTAAAGGGAGGCGGGATGCCCTGCCTTCTGGGTAACCAATGCGCCTACCTCTACTAATCCACTCCAGCGCTTGGGAAGAGTGGGAAGGGCTGACATTTCTCAAGCTTCCAGTATGTGCCAAATGCCAGCGAAGCATTTTCAGAAATGTCCCATTTGCTCTTCACAGCGACCACATGAAGCCAGAGCCACAGACAGCCAGGCTAGACACTGATATGGCCCAGAACATTCTCTGGTTCTCTCTGCAGCTGACTTTCCTGGCCTTGAGTTTAACTGTGGGAGGGGCATCAGAGTTGTGAGGATTCGGTGAAATGACATGCAGGGGTGACAAGCAGGGCCCTCGAGTCAACCTCACTACCAGCTGGCACCGGACATCTGTGCTTCTTCAGAGTCATCCTCAGAGGGTTTTGTCTATGGCAGCTGCCCAAATAGCTGTGTTCTGACAGAAGTACTCACCTGAGTAACACCGGGGACCAGGTCCTAGTCAGACTTTCACTGTGCTGAGAGACTTGAAGGGCCATCAGAGGAAAAGACAAACCAAGCAAGCAAGCAAAAGCCCAAACCATCGAAGAGGACATTAGCATCACTCTAAGGTGGGCCAGTCTGACGCTCGGAAGAAGTCGGAAGTCTTTTGGCGACCCATGTTGAGATGGCTGAGTGACAGGTGTACCCTTCTTTCTGCAGCTAGGAACAAATGAACTCCAACACCTTTTCCCAGTGACCAACCCAAAAATACTTGTACACAAAATACAAATGCCAGACTTTTATTAAAACAAAGGCAAGAACAATGAATTTCAGAGCTGAGTAAAAACAAACATTAAAAACATGGTTAGGTTTCAGACAATCAAATACAGTTTTAAGGGAGGCGATTCCCCTGTTCTATTGATTAATTCATCATAAAAATAATTTATATCTATAAATACCTTACTCCCAAACAAAAAAGCTGGACAGGGCCCTGGAATTTTCTCAGCTATGCCCATACTTACTCCATGCTTCTTCCAATATTTATGGCAAAAATAGCCTGCCCTATTCAAACAGAAGGGCTCTGGTCAGCAGTAGGCTGTGTCAGGACACAGGTGTCTCTGCTCAGAGAGGACTCCCTGGACCTCACAGTCAGAAGATGGGAGGGACACTCGGGTGCTGGAGTCTCATTTCCAACTGCCACCTCATTACAGAAGGAAGCTGAGATCCTGTAGGCAGCTGCTGGGTGGTTTGGGGCACTCCTCTGGTCTCAGCTGATTAGGTCTCAAGAGACCCATGGGATAGGGTGATGGTAGTGGCCTGAGGATGCTGAGGGACCAGAACTGGTGTCACTTGCAAGCTAAACAGAGCCGAAAGGTTGGCTGGTAGCCACTTCCCTCAGGCTTCGTCAGTCTTTTGGGAATACTGGGAAGAAAATATCCGTGCAATCCTGCGAGTCTCTTCCTCAGGAAGGTTGTGAGGGAGGGAGTAAGGTCTGGGGCGGCAAGGCCTTTGGGCAAGGGCTCCCCTGGTGGCTTCACTCTTGTCCTGGAGAAAAGGAAGTCATCTACATTAGCACTGAGGATAGAGTATTGCAGTGGGTGATTTTGGTCCTTGGGCTAACAGTTCTTCAGGTCCCCTGTCTTGTGGAACCCTTGCCATGACGTCACAAGGCAGGGGTTCCTTTCTCCCACAGGTCAGGTGTAATTAGCTCAAGGTTGTGCAGTTCTGAGTGGCAGAGCTGGGGAGGGTTGGAACCCTGCTTGAACAGCTGTCGTAGACAAAACCACATGCTCCTTCCCATCCCCTCCCCACTTTTGTGTCTTGTCTGTGCTAGAGCAAAGCTGCCTGGGAGGTGAGAGTCAGGCCCCTAGGAAGAGCCGGAGGCCAGGAGGCCAGCACAGAGAGGAGGGGAGGCTGTCACCACAGGCGTGTGCTTGGCCTCACAGTGCACAGCCTGCCCCACGGGAAGAGCTCTTTCTTGTTCCCATGCTGATGGCGCCATGAGACTCTACCACACTGCCCCACCTCCCCTGCGTGTACCCTGTGAGCGGGCTAACAGGAGACAGGTCTGGCTAGAGAGGCTCCAGGATGTGCACCCTCAGAATCCTACTGTCGCTTTCTATAGAGCAATAGGTGTCAATAGGAGGCAGAAATGAACAGAACAATTCCTGGCTTCACAGATTAGAGTGAAACAGGAGAGATACAGTGACCTACCGGAAGAATGGGATAAAGGCAACGAGAGCTGGGATCTCTCTCCACTGCCTGGGCAAATAGTCAGGACTATCCCTGTCAGTCCAGGTCTCTAAGCTGGGGAAGGTGGACAAGCAGAGAGGGCCTTAGGCTGGCCTTCCTGTGACCAAGGGTAAGCAGCGTCAGGCCGGGATGCTTGGCAGAGCCTGGAGCTACAGCTCTGTGTTCTGGGAAGGTCTAGGCTAACAGAAAGGGTGTTATTTTTGGTTTGCAGTTCTTCCTTCTAAAATAACAACTCAGGCCAGGAGAGGGCCAAGAGGCCAGTGTCTCCATGCCGTCCTCTGCTCCCGACCACACACTTCTGAGGGCATGAACTAGACCTTCAATGTACAAGTCCAGGGAGGCCAGGCCAAGATGATGGCTTGGAAGCTATGAGACCAGTGAGTGGGTAGGACTAGGTCATGCAGACCTGCTTTAGATCAGGTTGGGGGAGACTGCCTCTGCAGTCAATGCCTCATTCATTCCACTAGAACCACGGGCGTGGTCTACTGCGTACACATCCTTCGGGTGCTCTGCGAGACTTTTAAGCTTCTGTGTGCCTCATCCCGAGATCCTGAGGGTTTGGTGTTTACAGAGGACACTCATCCCATTTGGCGTTCTGGCTGCAGCTACAGACAGATCCTTTGGGTCACTAGTGGCTTACACTACATTTTTTTTTTTAATCCTCTGCTACAGAGAAAGGGAACTAAGAGGCATAAGCAGATGGAAACAGGTCTTGACCTTTATTAGGAGCTAGGTTTTCACTATGTACTTCTGATCAGAGGCACTGGTAGTTGATCACTTGCCAAATCTGAAAGTCAGACCTTTGTTTCCACACCCGCTATAATTTATGTCTGTACTCTGAAGACCTATGTAATTCTGCTCAGTTCATGAAATGACCTTCAAACTTCTGATCAGCTCATGTGGACAATAGACAGTCATGGCTCCTGCCCTCCCAGGTAGAAGGGGAGGGAACACTGACCTACCCAGCAGTCAGAGAGGAGGTTTGGAGCTTGGGAACATGCGGAAGAAGCTGAAATGGCCCAGGCAGGCTTCAGTGGAGCTGGGGTGGGAGTGAGGCCAGCCACAGCAGGAAGGGCGCACACGCAGCCTCTAGCTTCCCCGGGGCCCTATCATCCTCGCAGCTGAAGCTAATGTAGCTGATTCAGCAACCCTCCAGCACCCACACCCAGACTCAGGGACCCAGGGGACCTTATCTGCATAGGCCAGGCCTAGAGTCCAGGGCAGAGAGGGTGGAGATGCATATGTTCAGTAGCACCTGTTCACTAAAGGGTTGAACAAATATCCTGATTAGTAAGTGCTGAAGAATCTCTTTATCTATCAGAGTTGCTACAGCACATAGCCCTGAAGGTCTGGGCAGAAGGAAGCCGTCCAAGGAGGGATAGATATCCCCACGAGTGCTAGCCACTCCTCTCCACGCACCTGTGCTCCTGCATAGGGAGCTGCACAGCAAACAAAGGAGCAAGCGCCGTGCTCTCAGGAGCCATCCACCCTCTCCCGGGGAGACAAGAGGCCCGGACGGCGAGCGGCTCATCAAAGCTTAGGATTCTTCAGGGTCTGGACAGAGGGGCCGTACATGATGGAACCCCTGGAAGGGAACGTCAAGGAGGGACCAGAGAGAAACATGAAGATGCAGTCTGAGCATAGTGTGAAGGGAGAGGATGCCAAATGGAGGCTTGCCTGAGCCGAGGTTCCTGAGCTGAGAGGGAATTTCTCTGCGGACAGCAGGCAGACTGCAGGGCAGGAGCACAAGAGCAGGCAGTCACAGAAGAGAGCTGCCTGAGGCCAACCAAGTTACCTGTAAGACCCTGTCTCAAAACCAACGATCAACTAATCTAAACCATCCACCCACCTACCAAACAAGCAAACAACAAACCACAAAAAAATCTGGGGGAAGTCTGACCTGTTCCTCTTTAACCTCTAGGAGCTGATCTGTAATGAGAGAGAGAGAGAGAGAGAGAGAGAGAGAGAGAGAGAGAGAGAGAGAGAGAGAGAGAGAGAGAGAGAGGCTGGGAGAAGAGGGAGAGGGAGGCTTTGTACAGGTCCCTGTGATGTGTTTTTTTTCCAAAGTGCTATTTGCTCTACAGTGTAGTCTAATCTCAATTCAGAGCCCCTTCATCACACTTGTGAATGTACTTTATTACAGGTTAAGTGCTCTTGGGGAGTGGGGGTGCAGGTGCCTGCCTCTAGCCTTCTGTAAGCTTCTCCGGCCCTTTCTTAGAGGGCATGTAGTGGGATGAATGGAGGGACACTGCTTTGTGGTATAGATGACCCATCTCACTTGCTTACAAATGAGATGGTTTCTGTTTGTGGGTCTCAGTGCTCTCTGCCTAGCAGAGCTAGTAAACTCTGGTTTTCTTTCTCGGGTCTACTATGAAACTCAAAATTCAGATCTCATGGAGGCAACTGAGAGGTATATCAGGCAAAACACAGGAGCTATGCTGGAGCTAGGGGTGACCCTGGCTAAACACCAGAGTAAAACAAAGCTTTTATTCTTATCTCAGGCAAGAAGCTAGGCCTCACAGGCCCTGAGCAGACCCAGGGTTTGGCAACTTTCCTGGGTAGGCTTAGGACTTGGCTAGCAAGTGCTCCACAACTGGCCATGGGACCGACCAAGTGATCCTCTAGACTGGACTCACGGCTGAAGCTGTGTTCTTTTCTAGAGCAGTGCCCTTAAGTGAGAGATAAAACTGAAAGCAAACAGCTGCCCTGCCCAGCGAGCTGCCTGGCCTGCGGCCGCAGGGGTTGTCTGAGGGCTCTACACAGCTGCCACCGCACTCAACTTTCACCCCCTTGGCTGGCTGCCTCTTTCTGGGGTGGCTCCCACTATCCTCTCCTAAGGTAGCAACAAGGACTTCCCAGACAGTGAAGGCAGCAGAGAACTCAGCAGCCACAGCCATGAGTAGGAGGAAACGATGACAGGACACTCAGACCAGAGGTACAGTCGTGGGTAGATCAAATTTAACTAACCCAGCTACAGCTGGCCTACTGCAGCTCACTCTCCGTTCCTGTTAGCACTCTACCACAGGGCTCTTCTGCCCAAGTGTTCCCTCTGTGCCTTCCCACCTGGCACATCTGTCCTTCTGAGAAGCTGTTTCTAACAGGCCCAGCCCATAGGGCTCCTGCTTACACCATCACTGGCCCTCAGTTTCCACAATGAATGGTCCAGGAGAGCCAGACAGACTCCTTAGCCCACTAACCAGTGCTGACTAGTGGGTAGTTTCCAAAGTCCAGCCTCCAGAGAGATGGGTTAGAGTAACTTTCCTGGCAGAGTTCCTGGGTTCTGCTGCACACCAGCCTGCTCAGGTCTTGACAAGCACAGCACATGCCAACAGGTCTCTAGGCCTTCCCTGGGCACCCATCAACTTGTGGTCAGGGTCAGGGTAGGTACCAGCCGGTTCTGGCTCCTTCCCGATCCTGTATATCCTCACCCAGGTTGCTCATCTTCTTTGAAAAGTTTCAGGTAGCCTTTAGCAGAACCTCCTGTGACCTTTAAGTCTATTCTTGGACTCTGCAGAGAGTTAGGGACTTGGTGGATCTAAGAAAATGAAACAGGTCATGATCTTTTGTTTACAAGAGGAACAGCTCAGCCATAAGGCCTGGGCCATAGTCATGAGGGCCCTGGGCTTTAGGAAGTTCCCTTGGACCTGTCTCCTTTCTGGTATGATGTGGTGAACCTCTTCTGGCAGTTATGCTAAAGGCCATAGTTCCAGTTAGGTACAGGGAAGACCTTAGAATCACTGGCCCCTTCCCTGGGGAGCTTGCAGATCCATAGCAGAGCTGGCTCTGGGGACGGACTAGACAGGAGCATGCCTATTAAGCTGTCATCCGTGCTGGCGCAGGCTTTGGTGCTGCCGCTGTCTTTGAGTCATGTCTGCTCCAGTAAGGGGCCCTTCACCCATGTTCCTGTAAGTACCCCCAGTAAAACTCATGGTTCACTAAATTGGACTTTGGTGGTATCTGAGCTTTAGTCTGTTGTAGAATACCTATCTGGGGTGAATAGGTGTGTGTTCTGTCTCCCCAGGAAAAGTTTTGTCACACATAACAGGAGGAGACAGAATGCATGAGATCCACAAATGGAGATTCAAGATTGGATATCTCCCTCCCTTCCCCCTTGCGGTAAGCTGAGCATCGCCTGGAACATTACTGAGAAATTATGTGTTTCCGACAGGTAGGCAATTCTGTCACCAAATCCCAGCTCCTTCCCACCTGCCTCAGCACACTTCCAAGGCCCCACACGCGCTCTGGATCCCACACTTCTCTGACCCAGAGACCGGCCTGCTCCTCTGAACCAGCATCTCCACCTTCAGTTCTCCAGAAGCCTTTCCTTCCCGGCTGCTCTTAAAGATCTCAGGTTTAGCTCGCAGCACTCACATGGTAAGCTCAGAGCACTGTGGTTACAGTTGTAAGGGATCAAATCCCTTCTTCTGACCTCCATGGGCACCGGGCACACATGTGGTATACACACATACATCCATGTAAAACATCTGTACATCTTAAAAAATAAGAAAGTCACTGGGCTGTGGATTTCTGAGTTTGAGGCCAGCCTGGTCTACAGAGTTCAAGAGTTGTCCCAGCCAATCCTATTTCTTTGTTCCAATCTTGCAGCCATTATCATTAAATCCTTAATTACATAAGATTTTGTGACTTCATCACATACCAATGAATCCATGTAAGTAAATAATGCAGCACAATAAAAACAAACTCTAAATCCACAACCCAGCCTAAAGCTACAGTGCTGTCAGTCTTGTTAATGACCTACATGCTCGCACCTGCCCCTCTCATCTCCATACAGAGAACACTGTCGCTCCATCTGTCAGAAGCCGAGACAGATCTCAAAGGTGGCTGAAGGTGAATCAAGGTCACGTAACACCCAGGATGATAATGGAGACATCTACTTGATTTTTTTCTTCCAGAGTCTCAGAGGTTATCCTGAACTTTTTTTGTTTTTTTGTTTTTTCGGCAGGCACTACCATGTTTAGTTTCTGTGGAGCTGGGTCTGAGAGACCCTAGCGAGACATCTCTAAAATGCTAAGATTCAAGTTGGCTTCATTTATTCTATAGTCAGTGAAAATCAGTTTCAAAATGAAGGCAAAATAAAGCAACCTGTGAGCTCTAAAGTGGAGAGGCCTGGTTACCAGCAGGCCCACGAGCTATGAATCCTTAAAGGAAGCCCTCAGGAGAGGGCTGCTCCAGGGGAGCCAGGGTGCGGGAAAATGACATGTAGGAGAAGAACAGTATGTGAGGAATAACTAAGGCTATTCTTTGCTGAAATTCTTCAAAGCGAGGCCATCGTGAGTGTGCATGGTTTGCAGGGGCAGGTGCCCGTGTGTGGAGGCCGCTCTGGGTGCTTTTCTTTATCGACCCTGCCTTATCTTTTCAGACAGAACTGCCCTGAGCCTAGCGTTTGGTTTTGGTTGGCCTTTTATGTGGTGTTGAGCGTCTGAACTCGGTTCCCATGCTTGGGCAACAGGCAATTTTCCATGGAGGCCATTTTTAAGACTTTCAGAGACTTTAAAGTTTGAGATGACTATGCAATTCTCGATTAAATCTAAAGCAAATGTAAGACACTCAAAAGTTCTGATAACCCATGGGGAATTATTTCAGTGCTTAAAATTTTAATTTGAAAAAAAATGTTTCTCTGTTACCTGTATCACTAGTGTCAAACTGCACAGAGATGTTAAAGAATGGCGGTGTTTACCTGGGACTAAGCAGGAAGCCCTGTAATGTGGAGCATGTGTGCCACGGGAACCATGGCATCCAGAGTGGCCTTCCCATAATGGCAGTGCCACTGACAATGCCTGGGAAACAGAAGGATTGCTAGTGGATAAACAAAAGTGTAAAATCAGCTCTCCTTGGAAACTGTGAAGTGGGTGGGTATTTGTCAGAAAAAGCCATTACTTTTCCTTGTGTGCCTCTACAGCCTACAACTTCCAGGGAATGGGGCACCTAGCTCCCTATTAACACACACCTGTAACACACATCAAAGTCCCCACACAGCTCCCGGGCTCTTCCGGAGAACAGCCCCACCCCCACTCTCAGCTATTCCAGCTTCCAGGCTTCCTCCCTTTGCAAACCTCTTTAAAACTGGCGAGGCTTTCCCTGTCCTTGCTATTCTATTCTCTTTGTCTCCCAAGAGATAGCCTTGGCAGCTGAGTAAAGATTTCCACCCACAGAGTGGTCTTGTTTGTGGTTTCACTGCACCCTTGCTTGGGAGCTTCTAAAGGCAACAAAGAAGACATATTCATTCAAAACAATCCTGGCTACAAGGACTAATAACAAAAGGGTGTCTGTCCAAGGACTAAGGCAGCCCCAGTCCATTGCTGACTCGGTGCTGTGCAGATAGCCTCACAGAAGTCTCTCTGTGTGAGCCTGCGCCTCAAGGTTTCCATTTGTGGTAGTTCTTGATATCAGGCACTCATGCGCAAGATCTTGTCTTTAAAATTTTCCACTTTATCATTAACATTGCCGGAGCAAGACATGGCAACTCCATTTTGGTAAGTTTCACACTAGTGCTTAAACACACAGGCAATCTGACCTCAGCACTAGCAGGCTTCCAGTCAAAATCTGTGTCCTGGGGTTTCTCGGTCTGGGACCTCCCAGTCCTGAACCTGGGCAGACTGTGATGACACTGGCTTTCCAACCTGCACCCTGACTGAAGTCCTAAGGACGGAAGTGGTCCAAAGGGCAGCTGTGTTATGGGCAAGCCAAGGAAAGGCAAGAACTGCATAAAGCTCATCTGGTGAAACTCAGTGTGCCCTTTAAGGGAAGAGGATTCTCATCTCTTCCTTTTCCCACTCTGTCTTAAAAAGACCAAAGACAGTCTGTCTCTGGGGGAGGAACCACATTGCAAAGGCACAAATACAGAAACAGGAACATCATTTTTGGCTGGCAGTTTTGTCACAGTGGCTTGTAGAAGTCTTCCTGAGGTGCATGACTCACTGACCCTTCACCCACTTGGCCCAGAGGGCGTCGGGGAGACGGATTCAACTGTGCCTACTTAATTCTCACCCTCATCCTGCTAACCGCCCATTATTAGCTTGATGTTACTTAGAACAAGACTGAGACTCAGAAAGGTCAAGCCCCAAGCCTAAGATCCTTTGCTTACTCACTAGCAGGTCCAGTGTTTTGTTCCAAGAATGTTGTACTCCAAGCTCATCCTCAGTACCTGGGCACAGCCTCCAAAGCCTAGTGCAACTGTCTTAGACATGTGTGTGCACTGTCAGAAGAGGTAAGAGGACAGAGGTGAAGCAGAGAAGACCAAGGCAGGACCCTTGAGGGAGCAGCACCTCTGCCCCTGGAAGCAATCTAGGGAGGAGGGAGGGACCTCAGCCCGAGCTATGCTGCAAACTTTGCTGGAGACACACTGGGGAGGCTGGGGAGAGGCTAGAAAGCCAGGGAATGGCTCAGACGTCTCACGGCTTCTCTTGAGAACTATCACATAACTGTCTCCTGGCCTGTTAGCTGTGACTAAGTACAGAACTCTAACACAGGGCTCTCAGCAATGGTCAGATTGACCCTCTCCTACCAATGCAGGCTCTGGAGAGACATGGGAAATGTTTACATTGTTAACTGCTAAATAAAGTCAATTTAAACCAAGACAGATAGGCTGGGAAAACGTCTCCATGTGCTGGGTGTGGTGGAACACTGTAACTTCAGTACTCAGAAGGCCCTTTAAGTTGCTTCTGTCTGGTAGCCTGACACAGTGCCAACTCTGATGTACCCATTTACTAAATGGAGATGATCATCTGGCTATCCCATCCAGTTGCTCAGAGTTACCAGTCTGACTGTGTACAGTACTTAGAATAATGTCTAAGCGAAGGAAGCACCGAACAGGAGCCATTAGCCACAATGAATAAGCAAACATATTTTGTTTATAACTTATATTTGTCTCTGAAAAAATGTTTTGAGAGCTTTGGGCTGGCTGCTGTGTGTCACCTACATCCCGGTCCCTGGCTCCTTTCTCTACCACACCACGTGGTGCTTCCTTTCACTTAAGTGTGGCACTCTACACACCTGTTATAAATGAGGTCATGCCCTCTCTAGAGGGCATCCAATGAGGTAAAGCAGTCAAGTGGCCCTGGGGACGTGGCAAGGTAGCCTGGGGTAGGGTCATGAGTATGGCTGGTCCTTGCACAGCTCCCTTTCTCTCTTTTCTAAGAAGGATGAGCTCACACAGCCCAGACCAGACCTTCTGACACTTGTTTACATCACATGCTGGCATCATAGCCTCTGACACCATACCTGGCTGGCTGGCTTCTTGTTCGTTTAGAATTTGTATTACACAAAACAGATAATTTATCTATATAACCAGTATGTATAGATTAAGGCCAGGCGCTATGTCAGAGCAGACAGTGTAGAACTAAGAGCTATCCACACGTCCCAACTGCCTGCCGCTCACAAATGATGAAGTTATGACGGTGCTTTGTAAATAGCAACTAGGTACACTGCTTCTATCCTCCAGATCTGACTGGCTGTCACGGCCCTCTAGGGTGCGCCTCCCTCATATTTGTGGAGTCCTCTGCTGTGGGGTACCCCATTTGCTTGGCTGTGCGCTCTTGCTCCCACACTTCTGTGTTCCTTTCCCTTCCATGCCAGTCTTAGCTGACAAGGCTCTGGCTGTCCTCATGTTGTCCGGGCTCCTCACCCAGTGTGGGACCCACAGGATATTTTCCAGGCAAGCATTGAGAGTGACAAATGGAGCAGCTTCTCCAGGACGGCCCAGGGCAGCCTGTGTGTGCATGCTTCTAGGAAAGAGATGCTGATGTGCGAAGAGGGAGGCCAGGGCTGCTCTTACCTGATCAGCTGTGGCTGGGGGTGGCAACCCTGGAGAGTGTGAGATCATGCGGAGAGAGGCCTCTAGTTGTTGGGGAGGCAAAAAGAAGTTGGGCACCACAACAGGTTCTGGGCTGCAATGGTAGTTAAGGAATGAAATACCTAGAAGTCTACCCTCCTACCAGACCAACCCCATGGACCTCAGTCACACCATTTGTGTTCTCCTCATTCTACTCCCCATCCACGAATCCTTGGTACAAGTGGTTCCCTCGTGGTGCCTCCCTCACTGGAAGACCCTACCCGCTCCTGACCCGTCTTTCTTCCTTCCCTCACCACCTCTCTTTCTTTAGTCTCTACTGTAATAGGTTCACATCCCAACCTCCTCCAGGAAGACTTCCTATCTTAGTCACATGGTCCCAGTTTCTTTAATTCTGAAAGTAGTCTAACACAGGAATATTCAATCACTATACCTTTTTCAAACTGTCATTTTCTGTGAATGGGTGTTTTCTCTGTATGCATGTCTGGGTAGCACATGCATGTTTGGTGCTCAAGGAGGCTGGAAGAGAGCATAGATTTCCTAGAACTGTAGTTACAGTTGTGGGCCAATGTGAGGGCTATGAATTGAACCCATTCTTCTGGAGGAGTAGTCTGCTCTTAACCACTGAGCTACCTCTCCAGTCCCTTGATTATTTAGTTTCCTAAGACTTTCACACCTCCTTCAATATTCTTCAAATTTCTCATTAGCATTTTGCTTCAGTTACCCCAGTACCTGCCTAGAGCTTGCAGGTGGCAGGTGGTGGCAAGGGGCGAACACTGGCTGAGGCCTGCTGGTTAATGGTGAGGGGCAGACACAGGGAGTGGAAAGACAGCTCAAGGGCAAAGCCTTGACCACAGAGGTGACTGATACTGGGAAGACCTGCCTACTGGCTGTTCTCTGATCACAGAAAATCCACAACTGGTGCGGGGTGGGGGTATAGCTGGTCTGTCTGATTGGCATGTGAGATCTATAGGGTCTGGGTTATAGCTCTAACTTCAGTACCCTGGTAAGCGGCTGCAGGAAGCACACTGCTCTACAAATATCTGTTGAATCATAGCCTTAATCTGAGGGAGACGGAGGGGGCTGCTGTGGCACTGATTTTTTTAGGGTTTCTATTTAAGCAGATAAGTATGGCTCTGACTTAAATTCATTCACTCAGCTTTCCATTGTATTGTTTTTCTTTTATGAAGGACTGGCATCTAAGAGGGCAGGGATGATATCATTTTCATAACCCCATTCCTATCACCTAACATAGTACTTAGGACAGAATAAATGTTCAATATGTAGCTCCTGGATGGACGACTGCACCTGTGTATACAAGCCTTTGGCTTTTCTAGAGAGGTGGGGTGGAACAGAGGCCCCAGAGGAACAGAACCCTCTGACTCGGGCTGTCTGTGGAATTGGAGTTGGGGCGGGGTCTGTTTGCTGGTGCCACTCTTACCACTCTTAGGCAGCAGTCAGCTGATGTCGGAAGCAGGGGTGCTGCTGGGAGGTGTCAGCTGGCCCTGAACACAGCTCTCCTTAGCTTCCCCCTCTTGCTTGCTCTGCAGGATGACCAGTAAGTTCCAGGCTCTTTTTCCTCAGTGTATGAAAAGACTAACACTGTCCTCTTCCCATCCCCACTGTGAACCCCCTTCTAGTTATAACTCAGCTAACAATCAGGATTAAGGGATTCTACAGAAAACCTGCTGAGAGTGGTAGCAGACATCACCAGCCTGCTGCTCTGTGGTCCCAGTGTGTAGGGGACCAGCGCCCACTAGAGCTGTCTTCTCCGCTAGTCCCCTAAGCCACTGAAATCTCATTTTCTCTAACCACTGCAAGTCGTCCTAAGTTCACAGGTCTCCACGGGACCCATCCCTGCTGTCACACGGCCTCCCTGTGCTCTCACCCCAGCACCTCACAGCTCTGCTCTTTGGCTGTCTTCATATTTAAGATGCTCGCTTGATCCTCTGCCTGTAACCGAGGACTGCATTTCCTCCTGGTTGCCTCTCAGGTACTTGTCTATGTGCGTCCCCATCTAGTAAAGACATTGCCAACTTATAACCTGGGACAGAAATGTCAGCCACACTTCAAATTTCCCTCTCCATCCCTACTCTTCTGTCCAACCCTGTATCTTCTCTCCTCTTCTAACACTCTATGCTTCAGGCCAGATGTTCTCCATCTTTTGTTGGCACAAGTTTCCTGGGTGGTCTCCTGTTGCTTTCTTCTTTTTTGACAGTATTTTCCCCAGACTAACCTTGAACTCTGGACTGTTCTGCAGCAGACCTACCCCTCACATCTCTTCCTGATACCCTGAGCAGCCTAAAGCCCCACTTCCTGCTCCCATCTCTCACCAAAGCACGTGGAGCAACTGCCTGTTTACCTGACTTCCACCAGACAATGGGAGCTGGAGGTAAGGGTTAATTCTAGCCTGTCCTTGGTACTCAGTGCAAAGTCTGGTGAGAAGGCCTGAGCTCAAGCAGCCTGCTGGCCTGGGTACAAGTAGCAGCTCTTTTCCTGACAACATTCTGACCGTAACGACACCGACAGCAGCAGTGTTAGGTGCTCCACCCAACACGAGTCTGGGGAGCACCTCTACCCAGAGAGTTCCCAGCTACAGGCCTTTCCCCACCCCACTACAGTCCTTATGTTTTCCTCTGACCTGTATCATGAATCACAGGTGTGTGTGGGGTTGGGGTATAGCTCAGGTAGCAAAGTGCTCGCTGTGCAGGACCTGAGTTTGGAAGCACAGCACCTAAATAAAAAGTCAGTTATGGTGGTACCTGCTTGTAATCCTAGAGCTGAGGAGATGAAGACAGGAGGAGCCCTGGAGCAGACCTGCTGAGTTGGTTAAGTTCCAGGTTGAGTGCAAGACCCTGTCTCAAAGAATAAGGTGAAGAACATGGAGGTTCTAGTCTTACATGCACCAGCACAAACACGCAGTGAACACACATAGTGTGCATATACATGGACATGCATCTTCAGCACAGACATGCAGTGAACACGCATGGTGTGCATACACATGGACTTGCATCATCAGCAGACATGCCATGCATAGTGTGCATACACATGGACATGCATCATCAGCAGACATGCAGTGAGCATGAATGATGCACATACACATGTACATGTACAATGAATACACCACATGCACACAAACACAAATTAATGATTTATACAAATGTTTCCATTCATCCAATTCTATTTTATAGAAATATGATACTTCAGTTTAACCTGTACTAATGATTTCTATTCTCAATGGTAGATTAGGGTGAATAGGGGGAAAAAAGACATTGACCAGAGGAGCTTGTAAGTCTGGTGGGGCAGGGATCACTTCCCCCATTTGATGTGAGAACAGGCTCAGAAAGGCTAAACCTGAATTCACAGAAGTAGTAAGATGTGGGGCCTGCAGGGTCAAAGTCAGGCCCGCTGACTTTAGGATTTGAAGATCTTCTATCAGAAAGCAGCCAACTTCATTGGCCAGGGGAGCTCAGCTGGTTAAATGCATTTATGAAGGCTGGGGAGATGCTTCAGTGGTTAAGAGCACTGGCTACTTTTCTAGAGGACCTTAGATTCAATTTCCAGCACCTACACAACTATCTGTAAATTCCAGTTTCAGGAGATCCAGCACCCTCTCTGACCTCCATGGGTACTGCATGCACATGGTATACAGACATTCATGCAGACAAAACACACCTATACATAAATGAATAATGAATCTCTAAAAAAAATCAGTAAGCCTGTCTCCTCACATGCAGAGTAGATGACACCCATCTTAAAGACTTGTGACAAATTAAAAAAGAAATTCTTAGCATACAATAAATGCAAATCAATGGTAATATTCTCTCTCTACATGTCCACTTTGCTTACTGTGCTCCTGGGGATAGAACCCAAAGCTAGGCAAGTGCTCTCCCAAGGGTCTATAGCCATAGCTTCAGCCTCCCTGTTTATTTCAACTGAGGTCCTGATCCCTGTCTTCAGGAAGGGAATTGTACATGCTTAAAGTGGAAGTCAGTCAAGTTTATTATGGATGTACTAACACCCAAGCCCCCCCATTGAAGGGGCAGGTGTCAATGGTGGATTCTCTTATTATTATTATTGTTAAAATTGTTATTGTTATTATTGTTGTTATTATTATTATGATGATGACTATGATTATGACAAGGTCTTGCTATGTAGCCTAGACTGATCTAGAACTCACAGTTCTCCTATCTCAGCCTGCCAAGTGCTGGGATTATAGGCATATAGGCATGGGCCGCCAAGCCTGACTTCAGTGGCTGGTCATGCAAGTGAGTTTTCTGAAGGAAGAACCTTCCCATGCCCAACACCCTCCAGTGCATTCCACAAGGGCCACAGGTCACACCCGCTTTCTGTTAGCCTAATACCAGTATCCAAATGCCCAGGGATAGATGGCCTAAGTACCCTCTTGTGGGAAACAGCAAAGGATACAGAAGGAGCTTCTGCCTTGTGGAGCCCTCGGACTCAGTTGGTACCTGCTTCTGCTTCATAGCAGGGGAGTCCATGAGTGGCTTCTTGTGGTCTTCTCTTTTGCTTTGGGAGGGCAGGTGTAGAGGAAACTTCTCAAAGCTCTCTGAAGAGTCACTGAACTCACTGGAGAAAGCCTCACTCTCAGCCAGGATCTCTGGCATGGGCTTCTTATCTCGATTGATCTGGGATGAACGCCATCCAACAGAATCACTGCTCTCTTGGGCTTCTGAGAATGTTAGGTTTGGGACAAGCTGAGGCTTGGTTGAGGCAAGGTCTTCAACCTTAATCTTATAAGCTGCACCCTCACAAACAGCACTTTGGCAAGGGGAGCCCTGTGCAGACAGGGGGCTGACTGCCTTTTGAGGGCTACTTCTGACCTTCAGCTCCTCTCTGGGGAAAGGTTCTGGAGGGCAGGAGGGGCCTTCCCTTTGTACCTCATTAGGCCGAGGGCTAAGGACCTCGCTCATGTCTGACATGAAACTGGACCAGGGGCTAGTTTTGTCTGTCACTGTGGTTATTTCATTTAGGGTCCTAGGCTCAATAATGTCTTCCTCATAGTCTTCATCACTGTAGTCTGGGCCCGCCTCCGTGTCATCGCTGCTCTGCACCCTCGTGATGGGCACTGTCTGCGCCAGTGACTCATGGAACATCCCTCCTCCCTTTGAACAGGGGGAGGGCTCTTCAACAGCGGGAGGCAGGGAATCTGTGCTCGCCTCTACAGCTCCTGCCAATGGCTCCCCTGGACTGGGGCTTCCTTCTCGCGCAGCTCCGGTGTCCTGAGCATCTGGGAGGGTGGTGACTGTTCTGCTTCGACTCCTGGCTTGGTGAGAAGTCAAAGCTGCTTGTGACTCTCTGGTGATAGTCTGCAGATCTGAATAGCAACAGATATCACTCTTACTATAAGGCAGGGCTGCAGACCACTCAGCTTCCCAAGTATCCTTGTGATCGGACATTAAATGAACCTCACGATAGTTAATTCACCCAGGAGTCAGTGAAACTATGTTCACAGCAGTACAATTTCTAGTACTTTATTCTAATGTTAGAGGACTGCAATCTAATCTATTTGTGGTTGTGGAGACACCTGTGGAAGTGCTCATGCTCAGATCTCTCGGGAGCTGGGTCCTGACGGGCATGCTCACGCCGCCATTTACTTCAGTAATCACCTATATTAAAACCAAAACGAGAAGCCACTCATTCACCTATTCAATGACAGTTATTAAAACTATCTATTTTACTTCGAAAATAAAAGCAAGGAAATCTTATTAAGGTATAACAAAAGGAAAGAATGGGGCAGTGGGGCTTCGGAAAGAACATGGGCATTGTTCCTATAGTTGTGGTCATGAGCAAACTGCCCCCTCTGAGCCTGTTTTTCTTTCATATGTGACCAATACCACAGTCACTCCACAGGCTTGACTGAGAGAGGCGGCATACCCTGCATGGTGCACGTGCAGGCACTTAAGGAGAAGGTACTAATCAACTCTATTTTTGGGTGAAATGAGGATAGATACATTAATGAACAAGTTGGCATAATAGTTCACGCCTTCAGTTTTAGTGATTCTGAAAGCTGAGGCAAGAGAATCACTTCATGAGTTTGGAACTAGCCTGGGCAACGCAACAAAACAAAGGCATAGTAAATAACACGTCTGCATGATTATTTAGAGAAAGTGTCAGAAACTAGTGACGAATTTGATTTCAGGGCTAAGGGCTATCACTTCTCATTGACAGAGGGGTAACTAACAGGAGGGCCTTGTTTAGTACAGCTGTGGTGTTCAGACATCAGGAGAGTGTTCCTATGTGAGAGTGTGTCTGTAAGCAGAACAGGCCAGGCAGACTTACGTGGCCCTGGTCTTTTGGTCTTAACTATCTTGGAACAATTCTCTTTTTATAAGCCCGTTTATCTCAATGCTTCTTGCCCATTGCATCTCTAGGAAGCCTGCCCAGATGGACCAGCAGTGAAAGCTCCACTATGTGGCCACGCCCATGAGATGCACATGAGAACACACTACTGTGCACAGCTGTTCCCCTATCAGCTTGTGAGTCTCTGGCAAGGTCCACATGTCTGCCAGCAAAGGCTCACCACACAGATGCAGGCTGCAGGGGGCCTCACCGGTGACCCCCTCATACCCTCCCCCTCATAAGAGCCTCTTCAGAACAGTGTCCTGAAGCACGATGAACAGAGGGCAGACTTCTGTTACGTTTCAACTGTTTCCCTGAGTAATCAGTTCTTATTCTGTTATTTCCTTGCTAAGAACTCCCTTAGCTTTCTCCCTCTCTTTCTTTCTGAGGTACTAGGTAGGGTGTAACTTAGGGGCATACACATGTTTGGCCACTGGGTTGAATCCATATTTTCTTTCTGGGTAAGCATTAAATCCAATTTGACTTTAAGGCCAGTTTTAATCCTTCTCTTACTACAGCTCTATAAGGGGGTCCTCCTATTAGTAGTCACGTATATCCTGATAAAGCCCCTCTCTTTTTTTCTCAACATAATGTTTGTATTGATTATTTGGGAATTTCACATCATGTACCCCAATCACATTCACTTCCCAGTTCTCCCAGGCTGCCTACCCTCGAGACTTCCCCACATCAAAAAGAAGGAAAAACAAAAACCAAAAAACGAGTCCAATTTGTGTTGCCTGTATACTCACTGGAGCACGGTCAAACTCCGGTGGACAGTCCCTTAAAGAAAACTGAGTCCTTCCTCACCCTCAGCCCCGCCAGAAACCATCAATTGGGGAGAGCTACACTCCAGTATCCTTATCATAGTTTTAAAGAGTTCTCTGTGATGGAAGCCTCGCTTTTGATTCATCTTCATGGTTTCTTTCTTGGGAGAAATTTCTTTGGCTCACTACAGAGTATAAGTTTATGATGGCAGAGACAACCAACTGCCTGGCCTAGCTGAGGTGGTGATGGATATGTAGTGAGTAAGTGGAGGTCCACTACAGAGCAAACACAGATGACTTTCTGGACAAGTAGGGTTTTAGCCTCCTGTACCACCAACATGTAAGCAAAGTGAGCATGGCTCTAAGGGACTTTTTGGAAAGGTAAACTATATATAGAGCCATCCTGAATCTTCTGCAGTGCTTTTTAAGTGTGCACTTTGTTCTGGATATGTGGCCACACACCTGTTATCCAGCATTTGGAAGGACAATGCAGGAAGATTACTGTGAATCTGAGGCCACCTGAACTACAGTGAGGCCCTGCCTCAAAGTCAGCTAATCAAGAAAGCAAGCAAGCAAAAACAAACCCCTGAGCATTCTGGACTCTGGGATTAGAGTTTCAAGGAGCCATCATCTAACCCAGCCTGTTGCTTTTGGTTACGGGAAATCCCAAGAAAGGAATGCACAGGCCAAGTGTCAATAGCAAGGCGATGTCAGAAACTAGGCACCTGAGAGGCTCCCTGTCTCTCAGCCCAGGCTCTTCCATTGTCCCATGCTCCTGTCCACACCACTGTCCTTTCCATTAAAGGAAGATGGCAAAGAAAAAAATAAGATGTGAAACCTGTTGTCTGTCTCCGTCATGGAGGCCTATCTGAGGGTAGACATTCAGCAGGCCTTTGACCTGGCATCTACTGCCCAAAGCTGACGAGCAGAAGCAGCTCTGAGCCGTACCTGAGATTAAGGAGCTGACTTGTAACACCAGATTGCTGGATTTCTCCAGGATGCACTGGCTCTCGGGGTCTTGGTGGCTGGCTCCTGTGCCCACAGGGTCCCTCTGGCTCTCCTGGCTCTGTGAGACAGCAGGGGAGCTCTGGGAGGTGAAGGGCACGAAAGGCTTGCTGAGCTTCTGGCTGAAGTACTTCTGGATCTCATCCAGCTCACTCAGATTCTTCCTGGGGAAAGGGGAGGGTGACAGGTCATTCACAGCCATTACAAGAATCGTCATGTGACACTTGAGCAGGGCTGTATACTGCTCCCTCAACTTAGTACTGAAAAGACCTACTCTCCTCTTCAACCTGTCACTTACCCTTCACCCTGCCACTGCCAGAGCCAACTTTGTTCCCTCTGTCTGACTCATTCTTCTGATATCTAGCAACGTTCTCAGAAGGAACCATCTTTTTGCTAGGGTATTTATTTCATTTTTTCAAAGACAAGGTCCTAGAATTTGCTAGTCCTGCCTCAGCTGAGAGACCAAGCAAGCGTGACTTGTCACAGGTGGCACACAGCCATCCTTCTTAGTCGCCTGACCCCTGCTACCTCTCAGCTGCTCCTGACCCTGCCGAGCCAGCCTTCCACGACACCCCAGGGCGGCTCCGACTCCATCTCAGATTCTCCTGTTTCTCAATCACTGCACCTGCTGATTTCCATGCACTGTGACTCAGGGATAACTTCCTACACCCACCATACCCACTCATCATAGTGCTTAGCACAAAACAAATGACTATGGAATGAACGAGTAACATTAAAAAACAAACAAACTCATTTTCTTCTCACCACTTTCCAATAAGGAATCATACCAACCTTCATTTGTATAGCATTTTGTTTTCAAAACACTACCTTGGTAATTCTCAGCTAGACACTTGAAATCAGTAATTATTACTTTTTCTTGGTGAAGGTTCATTCATTCATTTATTCATTCATTCATTCAATGTATGTGAGCACACTGTAGCTGTCTTCAGACACACCGGAAGAGGGCATTGGATCCCATTACAGATGGTTGTAAGCCGCCATGTGGTTACTGGGAATTGAACTTAGGACTTCTGGAAGAGCAGTCAGTGCTCTTAATCCCTGAGCCATCTCTCCAGCCTTAGTAATTATTACTTTACAAATAAAGACTTTCAGGCTCTGAGGATTTTAGTGGTTTGTCTAGGTAAGAAGTAGCATATGGCTATCCTGACTCTGGGACTGCAGGTCTCAGGCTTTGCTGCAACACTAGACAGGCTCTGTCCCACCCTGGTCCATTCCTGCTCATTCTCCTGCAGCTCATCAAAGTGGAGTCAAGCTGCTCTCTGCTCTCTCGTCTTTGCATTCATCCTTTAAGGTTGCTGTTCATAGCTTTCTTTTTAAAGTCTACTATTTGAAATCCCTGGGCTACCCACCTACCTCCTAAATTCCTTTACTCTCAGCTCTAGCACATGACCTTGGTCGTGTCAGTTTTTTCATTACTTGGCATTCCATCCACTGTCTCTAGCTAGGCCACAAGAGCCTGGGAACAGATACTCGAGGAGGCACATCTGCTGCCTTGAACATGCTCATGAGGATTGCCACAGCTGGCTGAGTCAGACCCAAATGACAGTGCACATCCTTGTTCTATCCCTAGAGGATTCGTCTATCAGATGGTGGAGGTGTCCAGCACATCATTTACATGGCTACGCCCAGAACAGGCGAGGAAACGCAAGCAGAGGTCCACTTGGCACAGCTTTAGAAAACCTGCAAACCCAGGAGTTCTCTTGGTGGCTCTGGCGCAGAATGAGGGCACACACACTTGCTGACAACACATTGTGCTTCTTCACTAGTGACATATGCAAGTCTATCAATACTTGTGCTACAGGTCACACATGGGTCTCCAGTCTATTCAGGGCCTTTCATGAGCTAACTTCTGAAGAACTGCTCTGTTCTCTGCACTTAAATTTTTATTTAGTGTGTGTGTGTGTGTGTGTGTGTGCTGAGGACAACTTTAGGGAGTTGTCTCTCTCCTGTTGCAGTATGAGTTCCTGGCACTGAACTCAGGATGTGAGGCCTGTGTGCAGGAGCCTCTACTTGCTAAGGGATCTTGGGGGCCTACCCCTTCTATCTTTTGTTCAACTTTCTCGGACTGTATAGTCAGTATTTTCCTAGTCTTGACATACTCTATGCCTCAAGGATTTGGAGATGTTCTTACTGCACAGAATTGCCTTCACATTTATTAGCTTTTTTTTTTTTAAAGCCCACACGTGCTGTTTTAACTCCATGTCTACGTTTCTGGATTTCTCATTCTTCTGTCTGCTTTTGCATAGGAAGTGCAGCAGTCACTACCCTGTACTGTCATTATCTGGCCATGGCTATCTCCTGCACTGGGGCTGGCAGGGTTAGAGGTTAAACCTATTTAACTGTAAAATCAAGTCCTTTCCACTGCACCAGATTTCTTACGTGATACCCTAGAGCTGACAGTATGTTTCAATTCTCACAGTGAGTCTTTGATAACTAGACCAACACACGACAGGATAGTAGAATAAGGATGTGGTTGTGAAGATAAGGCCATGGCCAGGAATGAGGTTTTCTAAGTTGTAACAATGTGATGCTTTGTAGATGTGAGGGTAGCTATCGTTAAGTTCTGGTGAACAGGCTTAAGTCCCTGGGTTTACAGGTTGATCAATACCAGAGTCTTTTGAAGGAATATAGGGTACCAACTGATAGATTCATCCATGAGAAAGTCAACACTAATGCACGAGACCCCATTCCATATAACCTTCCAGAGAAGGGACAATTAACAGGAACGATACTCCATGTTGTCATTGCTCATTCACCTGTGCCACATACAATGGTTCCCCGTGTCTCTTCTCACTCCAAGTCCTCACCTGAGAGAAGTCAGGATGGAGGTGTGGGAGGATGAAGGCACCGTGGCCACTTTCTCATCACTTGTCAAGACTGCCTCTCCGTGCTGTAGGGACTCGTGAAAGCGGCGGATATTCTGCACATGCTCTTCATGGCGAGCGGCCTGGCTTCTTATGGTACCATTTCTGTCACAGGGAAATCGGGAGTGAAGTCAATTCCTAACCAAGGAGAGAACTCTCAGTGTGATAACTGAGTCATTTTTTTGAAACGATACTGCAGACCTGTCCCACCACCACTGCAACCAGTTCTGGCTTGCTTAGCTCTTGCTTGGATCACACAGGTCTTTCTTCTTTTCTTTCTTTTCTCTCTCTCTCTCTCTCTCCTCCCTCCCTCCTCCCTCTCTCTCTCTCTCTCTCCTCTCTCTCTCTCTCTCTCTCTCTCTCTCTCTCTCCCTCCCTTTCTTCCTTTAAAGATTTATTTATGTAAATACACTGTAGCTGTCTTCAGACACACCAGAAGAGGGCATCGGATCTCATTGTGGATGGTTGTGAGCCACCATGTGGTTGCTGGGATTGAACTCAGGACCTCCAAAAGAACAGTCAGTGCTCTTAACCGCTGAGTCATCTCTCCAGCGCCCCCACAGGTTTCTTAAATAAACTCACTTTCAGTCCTACCCACTCCACACTTCCTTCTAGTCTCCACATTTGGGCAGGAGTACTTTCCTAATACACACCACATGTGGAGCCTTCCTGAAGGATTCAACAGAGATTAATCTATTCACCATTACCATTCCTTTCTAGCTCTGCCTTTTTTAATTTATAGAACAACCTCTAATTCCTAAGCATGGTATTCAAGAATGTGACCACAACGGCCTTTCTTTTCTCTTTTACTAAGGCAGCCTAATTGAGGTGTAATTCATACAGCATTCAGTTAGCCCAATTAAAATATATAATCTGGTGATTTTAGTATATTCAGTTATCTACTTTTTTTTCAAAAATCAGTTTTAGAACATTTTATTACCCCTAAAACCAAACTCTACACCCATTAATTAGCAATCACTTCCATTTCTTATCGAAATTCACAAGCTGAGGCAACTACTCATTTATTTCCTTTCTGTCTATTCTTATTTCATATGAATGGAATCACACACACACTTCTCTTTTATGTCGTTATATATATATATATATATATATATATATATATATATATGTATATGTATATATATAACAGTACCTTATTTCCTTTATAATTATTCATTTGTATTCAGAATTTTACAAAGTATTTGTGTGTGTGCATGAGTGTGTGTGTGTGTGTGTGTGTGAGCACACTTTGAGTGTGGAGACTAGAAGAGGGTGTCTGATCCCTTGAAGCTGGAGTTAGCAGCAGCTGTAAGCCACAGGCTGTGGATACTCAGGAGGAAGAGCTCTGTCCTCTGGAAGAGCAGCAGTTCCCCTTAACGGCTCACACATTTCTCCAGCCCCTATATTTAAACTTTTAAAGAACTACTAAACAGTTTTGCAAAGTACTTAGACAACGTTACCATCTCTCCCCATTCTTCCTTCCTAGCACTTTTGATACTGCCTTTGTTTCTTTTTTCTTTTTTTTCCTTTTTCCAGTTACTGCAGTGGGTATGAAACTGCACCTCATTTTGGTTTGATTTGCAGTTTTCATCATCATTTGTATATCTTCTTTGGAGAATTGTCTATCCAGCTACTTTGTTTTAAAATTGTATTATTTAAGCCCCTCTACCAGTGTTGGGGGATCAAACCTAGACAGACAAGTGCTTCTAATAGAAACACAACAGATGGGATATTTGCTTCATATTATTGCCAGAGTTCTATTTATGGTTTAGTCATATATTAGATCTAGGTTTTGAAGTTTTTCTTCTATGAGTTTCCTTTTTACTTTCTATTTTTAGATTTTCTTCAAAAATTATTTTTATTTTATTTTATTGTGTGTGTGTGTGTGTGTAAGTATGTTGTGTGTGGTGCCTTGGAGGCCAGAGGATGACAATGGATACTGAGGACTTGGAGTTATAAGTTGCTATGAGCCCTAAGATGGTGTGTGTTGGCAGGTGAACTTGGGTCCCCAGGAGTCGCTCCCACCTGCTGAGCCATCTTCCCAGCCCCTTCCCTTTCCTGATGACATCACTCACAACATTCAAGTCTTTACTTCTGGTCAATCAGTTTTTCTTTTGCTGCTTGTGCCTTTGTTGACATATTTAGGGAATCAATAATTCACAAAAATTTACACCAATTACACACTTTCTTTGAAGAGTTTCTTGTTTTGCTACTATGTTAACTCCAATCTGGGGCTGTTTTGTGTATGGCACTAGGAGGGGCCTGAATTCAGCCTGCACTGGGGTGTCAAGCTGCTGAAGCTCCATTCGAAGCCTGTTCTTTCCTCAGTGAACTCCTGGAACCCCTGCTAAAATTCAGTTGACATACTTTACCTTTGGAATATTCACTTTATTTCATTGATCTGTATTTCTAGCCTGTGCTGTGCTTTTGATTACTGTAGCATTGTGGAATTGGGAACTTTGTTCTTTTAAAAGTTTGTTTTGTTTGCATTTCTTGAATTTCCATATGCATTTGAGAATTGGTTTATTCATTTCTAGAAAGAAACCATCAGGGATTTTGATATTATGTTGAACCTACAAAAGAATTTTGGAAGTACTATAATCTTAAAAATGTTAAATTCATGAATCCATGAACATGGGATTAGATTATTACTGTCTGTGAGCTCAGCTGGCTTCAGCTCTCGGTGTATGCCAAGTTGCTCAGACTCACAGAGACTTGCCTGCCTCTGCCCTTCTAGTTCTGGGATTAAGGCATGAGCACCAGGCCTGGCCTGGGTCATCATTTTTAATAGTACAAAGGAGTTCCTACGTAGGAATGTTTAAGAACCACTGTTTTACTATGATGTAACCAAACAGACAAAACATCATATTTAAGTTGCACAATCTGATGAGTTCTGACATTAAGTCTTAATGTAAGAAATCTGATGATTTCTACATTAAGAAAAGTTTCACACGGTAATATTCAATCCCCCTTCAACCTTCTTCCTTCTGAGACTCCTTCCGCCTCCCGCTAGGCCTCCACTAATTTGCTTTCTGCCACTATAGATCAGTATGCATTTTCCAGAATTTTGTATAAATGGAATTTTCACACTGCACTCTTTTATTCTAACTTTTATTTCTCAGCATAACGATTTTGAGATTCAGCTTTTATCTTTACAATATATTTCTTTTTGTGCTACATTCTGTTTTATGATCATGCCACAATCCGGCCATCTGCTTACCTAGCTGATGGCTATCTGAGTTGTTTAGTTTTCAGTTATAACAGACAAAAAAAAAAAATGTAGAAAAAGGCTGCTCTAGGCATTTGCTGTGTATTATTAGGAATTAAACCTCTTGTTTAAGATTGCTGTGAAAACAACCAGCTGACATATACAAAGTGTACCAAAATGAGTTTATTTCTACTTTTGTTTACTTTTGCTAACAATCCTTGAGCTGATCTATTGCTTTCATTGAGTAAATAAGAAAGCTGAGCCCTAGGACACAGATTCAATTTCTAGCACCCACATGGTGGCTCACAGCCGTCTGTCTATAACTCTTGTTCCAGGGGATCCCACACCCCTCCTCTGGACTCCAAGGGCATAAACACCGTGTGACATACATACAGGCAAAACATCCACACATATTTACATAAAGTAAATAAAATGAAAAAAGAAACAAAGTAATTAGCATAAATCATCTGCTAGTCCAGGCTACAGCTAGGCTAGGACTCAATCCTCAAACACAGTCCATGCCCTGTCCCTGGAGGAATGCAGGCTCAGAAACAACTGAAGGAGGTTAGGGAGGGACTAGAGCCCAACCTAGAATGGATGGTTGGATCAGAATAAGGACATAGCTGGCATAGCCTTTCTGAAGTAACTAGGGCATTTTTATGTGGATAGAAAGCAAATCACTAAATTCTTAGCTTTAAAATTACTAAATACTGGACACTTAGAAACAAACCTAAAACCCTCAGCGTTATTGACTGGCTATGGTCAAAGCAAGGCTTGGAGCCTAGAATGTTGAATGTTGAGACACAGAGCTAGACAGAGGATTATCTGCCACATGGTGACCAAGGAAACACTACGAAGCACTAAAACACACACTCGGGCAAGCAGCGTGGAGAGTCTGTTTCTGAATAAGGGCCCACTTAGTAAAGGCCACTGCAGGAGCAGCTGCCTGGAGTGATCCTCCTTCTGTTTCAGACAGGGCTTAGCTCTGCAGTCCTGGCTGGCCTGGAGTTCCCTATGGAGACCAGGCTGGTCTTGAACTCAGAAATCTACTGCCTCTGCCCCTTGTGTGCTTAGATTAAAAGCGTGTGCCCCATGAGAGACTATTTTTTTTTTTTTTTGTCTCTTTGCTGAGGTGTGAGAAAGCAGTGACACCAAGGCCTGAAAGGAAGTGAGGGAGAAACAGTGATCTTACTTTGGACCCTGCCCTCTAACAGGATGGGGCAAACTCGTGCAGAAACCCATATGTGCTGCTCATGGCTAGCTTAGTGCATGGCATGGACCAATCATGTATGTGGCTTTGGATTTTTTAAATCTATTTTAATTTTTTTAGGCAGGGTCTCATGTAGTCTAGGTTGCTTCTGAACTCACAATGTAAGACAGGATGGCTTGGTCTTCTGATCCTCCTGCCTCCACAACCCTAGAGCTGGGATCTCAGGTGTGCAACACCACTGCTGTTTACACAGTGCTAAGGACTCTCAGGCCCTGCACACACACACTACCAACTGAGCTACAGCTCTGTTTTTGTTTTTATTTTTTTCGAGGCAGGGTTTCTCTGTGTAGCCCTGGGTGTCCTGGAACTCACTCTGTGGACCAGGCTGGCTTCAAACTCAGAAATCCACCTGCCTCTGCCTCCCATGTGCTGGGAATAAAGGCGGGTGCCACCATTGCCCAGCACAGCCCTGGTTTTTAAACAAAACCTGACATGTAGCTTTTTTCTTTGTGGGGTGGGGATGGATGGAGATGATATAATTTTCATAAAAGGCTAAAGGGATCTCAGGACAAGAGAGAAGTGTTTCTTCGTTGAATGGCAGTAAAAATATTCTAATTCATATTTTACAAAGTTGTTTTCAGAAATCTGTGTGTGAATTTTTCCCTGTCTCTAGTTTCTTCCTCTAATGAAGGAAAGAGAAGTGACAGGAGAGTCCGCATGCGTCTTTTCTTTGACCTCCTCTCTCCCACAAACATTACCTTGCAGGAGAGGAGAAATCCTCCTCCTTTGAAGAAGTGTGAACAAGCTGTCCTTGGATGTGCCTTGCAATGGGACCAGGGAATGCATCACATATAGTAGAGGCAGGGAAGGAAAGGGGGCTGAACAACGGGATCTGGAGCAGCAATGAGAAAAATGGTGCACTGGTTACCACTAAGCCGTTCAGAACAGAGCTGTACATAAATGTCAGGACTGTCATGAGCAATATGCACTGCCTATTAAACGTAATAATCATAGGCACTGATATTATTTCACCACCGAGCCCTCAGACTGCCTTTAAGTTGCTTTTCTTATATTTATGTTCTTATTCTTTCAGGTCCTAGGCTGGACAGGATTTTCTATTGTCACATCAGGATAACTACCAGACCCGATGAGGAGGCTTCTTACAAAGGGACCACTGAACTCTTGGTCACTTCCTCATGTACTCACTCATTTATTAATATCCACTGACTCCATGCTGTGCCAGGCAAACACAAATGAGACCTATTACGGCAATACAGTTCCCCTCTCTGGACATTCTGAAAACTTTCCTTTCTTTTACCAACTCCCCTCATCCCCCACCCCAAGCCAGGAGGCTGTTGTATGTATGAAACATGGGCTATAAGCTCAAGGTGCCAAAGAGTATCGTCAAAGTACAAAGGATCGTCTTATAGGAGAACCCTTAACTAGGTGTGGACAAGGAAACCTACCAGTGATCCTGGAGTCTCTATCCCACGTCTTGCTTGTCTTTCTTCTTTTAGGTGCACTAGGCTCTCCATAGGTGAAACAGCAACTTTGATCTGCCCCTGGCACTCTCCACTGAAGTCTGTAATATTGTACCAGCCACAGATGAACTGAAAGCCTGACAGGAGTGGGGAGAGGTCCACCGAGGCAAAGCCAACCACCCTCTCTTCATCTGTGGGAGAAGAGAAGAGAAGAGCTGGGTAGTGTGGCTGGGTGTGTCCTCCTGTTGAGGTGAGAGGCTGCAAATGGAGAAGCTGTTTTATGTGACTAGAGCCGCCGAACAAGACTGGCAATGAGGCCAGGAGCCAGAACCTGTCACACAGTCATTTTCTGAGCTGTGGTTAACTGGGACGCCATTTCCTTTTTTAAGAGTTTTCATGTATCCCAGGCTGCTCTTGAACTTGCTATGTAGTCAAGGGTGACCTTGAACTTCTGATCTTGCTACCTCTTATCTCCTGAGTTTAGGATACAGGTATGTGCTGGAATACAGCTGTGTCACCATGCTATATTTATGTGCACTGGGGACTGAACCCAGGACTTCATACATGTTCAGCAAGCATTCTACACACTGAGCTACATCTCAGCCCCATGTTTTGGTGTGTCAGAGACTCCTGGAAGAGGTGTGCTTTGTATTCTTGATATAAATAACTAGAAAAAATTCCAAACCCATATACTACTTTCCATAGACTTAGTGTGTCTCCATGATTTTTCTCAGGGGTTTGTGTGTGCATGCAGGCACGCACATGAGGGGTATTCTTGAAATTATGAAATTAAAAAAAAATTTATATTTCCTTATTTATAGTTGCCTGTATCTCTCACATTTTCAAAGACATACATACGTATCATAGTTAATTAAGAACCGACTAAGTCAGCTATAAAAGAAAGACAACCCCTTGGAATACTGTTTGCTGTCCCTTTGATCCAGCTTTAGCTCAGGTATGGTCCAGGAAGCCACTTCGATATCCTAAGTTTGCATGCGCTGTATTTGTCCAAGCATGCTATCCTGCATTTCTTGTGTCTTCCATAGCTGTGAGGGCCACCTGTCCTCTTTTACTTTCGTGTCCCTGTCACTTAGAACAGTGCCTGGCAGGGTAGGAAATCACTACTTGCTGAACACAGAAAGAGGTACTCTGGATGCCCCCGTAGACTATCTGCTGGGTCTGCGTGGCAGGCCTTAGTGGGGAGAGCTACTTCCACGTGCTGAAGACACTTACTGGGCCTTAGCTGTCTGGTTTAGGTATACCCTCACCTCCATTTATAACAAGAGCTTACAGGGCCCTCCAGAGCTGGATTTACAGGCACGATTTAATGAGGCAGAATTTACTATGCTGTGTGAAGATAGGGTGTCCTGGTCATCTTATTCATCTGCGACATCCAACCTTAATTGCATAGGGAAGAATACACAGCAATAGCTCTATAGTCAGTCAGAACTGTGTTCAAATCCTGACTCTAGCAATGTGTGCGTCAGCACTCCCTCCCCTGTGTGGAAGTGTTAGGCCAGAGATCGAGGCTCGAGCTGCTCAATGACTTTCCACCTTGCTCCTTGAGACAGGATCTCTCCAAACCTGGAGCTCTCCAATTTGGCTGGGCTGGCAGGGCCACACCATCCCCTCCTCTCCAGTGCTATGAGCCGCTTCTCTGTAGGGGCTGGGGATCCAAACTAGCTTCTCATGCTTGCATAGCACTTTTGTGACTAAGCCATGTCCCACTTATATTTATAAAGGCAGACTATATTTTTATCTTGCAGGATTAGAGATGTTTGTTATGCTTATATATAGAATATTGCCATTCACTACACAGGTACAAGAGAATCATCAGCACATGTACTGTCTGGACTTTATTTACATTTCTGTAAACCTCAGGACGGATGCACTGCTGTTATCCCTACTCTACAGACATGACAAGTCAAGTCACTGTCCAAGATCACACTGCAACATTAAGAGGAGAACTGATGTTTGTATGAGTCTGGCTTCAGAATCAATGCCCCTAGCAATACTCTTTTTATTTTCTTGACATTTTACAAGTTATATTTATTTATGTTTTGAGGGTGGGGATGCATGCATGTGCCACACCTTGCATGTGGAGAACAGGCAGAGCACAACTGTGGGAACTGGGTCTCTTCTTCCACCATGTGGGTTGTCAGTTTTATGGCAACTTTACCCACTGAGCCGTCTATCTCATCACCCTGGGTTATGCCTCTGGAGAGGTGGTAATCCCAGCACTTGGGAGCTGGACTCAAGAGAGCAGTGAGTTCAAGAGCAGACCAGATTACAGTGAGACCTTGCTTCAAGACAATCAAAAGACCCATAGTAAAGGTAGGTTCAAGGACCATGATATCAGCATTTCCTCTTAGGGAAGCTTTTAAAAGAAGGAAGGAGAAGCTGTCAGCCTCTGGCCTCTATACCTCTAAGCCAGAACCAACAGAAGGCCTAACATCATATGATGTGGAGGAAACTGTACATTGTAGTCTGTTGGACATAATCCTGTGGTCATCAATAGTCAAAGACAGATACAATCAGAAAGGCTCAGATGTAACTGGATTCCTACATTAAGCACGTAGTCCAAAAAAGAAAAAGTTCCAAACATTAAAATTTCACAAGAGAATAATGTAGTATTCTGTATGGCTCTCCTCTAGCAGACACCATGGCTTTGCTTAGCTGGAAAAGAAAACCACAGACTAGGGCTCATACCTCCTTTATGCCACACCTTGAAGACCAGGGTTTGATGTGGGTCCAGAAGCAGCTCTTTTGATAACCTGTTAGAAAAGAACACCAGTAACCATGAGTTAGCTATAGGAACCGTCTACAATCAGAATGTAGACCTGCAGATGAAATGTTTTCATTAGACGTTCTCAAGGAGACACAAAGAATATTAGAAGAAGCAAAGAAAACTTTGCAAGAAGAAATCAGTGCCTTAGAATCCAGAGTGTCATTCATTTAGTGGGTGTGAGAAGATTCGACAGATTGATACGATGCAAAATTTGGCCACAACATAAACCCTTATAATACTTAAAAAGCTTGTTTAATAAACCTGAATATAAATGATTTCATTTCATCAAATGATGAGAAGGAAAAAACCTCTTACATTCAATGGAAAACAGCACCCCCCACCTTGGTGTGTGTGTGTGTGTGGGTGTGCTTTAGACAGTCTTACTATGTGTCTATGGCTGGTCTAAGACTTGCTGTGTATACCAGCTGACCTCAAATGCAGAGTTATGCCTGCCTCCGCTTCCTGACTGCTAGGATTAAAGGGATATACTATGCATGAGGACTGGCAACTTTACATTTTAAAAGCCAGTATTTTATATAATGATTACATCAACCTGAGCTTTATGTCTGTTATTAAAATTGGTTAAGCAATCTTCAAAAAAACCTCATCTAATTTAGATTTTTACAGTGACCTATAAGATCATATCCATCTTAAGATAAAGAATCAGATGTTCGGAGATACCAGGTAACTTAGTGATTCACATATCTAGTATGTCAGGGATGTGTCTGGATGCAGAGTTTCTCTGGTTACACAAACCAGGTTCCTTCCTCTGCACTAAAGAAAGGTCTTTTCCTTTACTGCGATTAACTCTCTGCCACCCATGTCCCTGACTTCTTCATCTACATAATTTATGTATACAACTTTCTTTATTTAGTCAAGGAGTTTTATTTATGAAGCACACTCTGACTTCCAGGTTGGCCTACATAATCTTTTTTCCCCAGAGCCTTCTTACTACCAGCATCCGACTTACTTCTTTTCCAGCACTGCCACACTTGAGGATAATCTATTTTTTATTTCATTTTTTTCCGAGACAGGGTTTCTCTGTATAGCCGTGGCTGTCCTGGAACTTACTCTGTAGACCAGGCTGGCCTCGAACTCAGAAATCCACCTGCCTCTGCCTCCCAAGTGCTGGGACTAAAGGTGTGTGCCACCACTGTCTGGTTGAGCATAACCTCTAATGTTTGTGGTTCTTCCCAGGGATGATTGCAACTTAATGGTAGACAAAATTTTACTCATCTTCGTTCCCAGTGTATCCAACAGAGCAAAACATATGTCTGTCTCTCACTATTTTTTTGAGCAATAATTAGAACTAAAAACTTCGGTAACAAGTTAAGCAAGCTAGCTTAGCAAGTAAAAGCACTTTCCACCAAGCTTGACAACTCAACTTGTTCCTGGTAACCACTGGGGAGGACTGAACCAACTCTCACAATTTGTCCTATGACCTCCACACACTTGCCATGGTATACGTATGAGTGCCTGAGCTTGTGTACAGACACACACACACACACACACACACACACAGGCACACACACACATACACAGAGGCACACACACATACAGGGGCACACACACATACACACACACACACACACACACACACACACACACACACACACACACACAAATGTGATAAACCTTTTAAGTACTGGTAGCCATGAATTAAAAAACACTGGGATTAAATAACTTCATAAAGATGGTGCTTTGTAGTTCAGCTCAAAAATTATTATATCTATTATATTTTTGGCTCTGAGGTGGTCTCCTGGGACAAGAGCTGATTCTAAACAGGTGGTAAACATCAAAAAATACAAACCTTGACTGCTGGTGAAAATTCCAGATGGGGGAATCGGTGTTTTCAACCACATGGGTGTAGACAGGAGATGGCTCAGTGGCTGTGGCAAAGGACACACAGCAACTGGGTACAGATACTTTCCGATCTGTCAAGGGGCTCCCTGAAAGAAAACACAGTGGGGGGGGGTTGTATTTTAGGGCAGAAAATTCTAAACTATCTACTTGGGACCACTTTTTATCTGAAGAAATTTATATGCGACTTGGGTGGGAAGGTATATCCATTTAAAACATCCACAGAAATCAACATTTACTCAGAGCAAACTATAAAAATTCATTTAAAAATAAAATTTAAAAAACACATAAATTTACTGTCTATAAAAGATAAAAGCAGTTTGTATACTAGTGAGACAGAGGTGCTTATTTTTACATAAAGAATTAAATCTTGGTTGAATATTTGATACTGCAGGATGTGGTTAATTTAGTCTGATTTTGCATAGATATATACACTCTATAAAATGGCAGAAATATGTAGGGCCATTTCAGAAAAATGTTGGAAATTCTGTCCTAATTCCAAGCTAAAACTCATAGAAAGATTCTTCCTTCTTTCCTTCCTTTTCTCCTTTACAATTCAGCAATTAAGAAAACAAGCCATAGGCAGGCAGATTTCTGAGTTCAAGGACAGCCTGGTCTACAAAGTGAGTTCCAGGACAGCCAGGGCTACAGAGAAACCTGTCTTGGGGGGAAAAAAAAGCCAAATATTCTACTAAAATGTAGAGATAATATTTTGATACATGCTGAGGAACAATGATGAGAAAATATTAAAAGTTTGTTTTTCTCAATTAAATTGTTGGGTGTCGTAGCTCAGGCCTTTAAATCTCAGCACATGGGAGGGAGACAGAGGCAGGTGGGTTTCTGTGAGTTCAAGGCCAGCCAAGGTTACATAGTGAGAACCTATCTCAAAATTAACAACCTAGAAAACTTTGTATAGACATTGTATCTTTTCTCAGGCTGTGTAACTGCACTGGCCCTGAGTGCTGACTGCATATGCAGTGTGAAGTGTGTGTGCTGTGAGTCCAGCACCAAGGTTGCTATCAAGTCAAGCATTTTACATTGCCAGAAACTCCTGAGATTTGCTAATGCTTGATTCTGAATTAGCTTCTGGTCTCTGCAGGACAGAAACCATTGCTGTCGACGTTCCATGGCTCCAGTACTGTTATGCAACCACATTAGCTGTGACCCACAGGCCAAGAAGCTCCTGGGTATGAGGGAGCTGAAGGGGCCTCACATTGTGTAAGCAGGACTATGTCTAGCTCTCTTACCGCTTGTCGGTCTTTGTCTGGCCTACTCTTTCTGTCATGTTGTCATGCCCCCTCCCCTCATTCCCTTTGTCCTCCCTTATTACTGAGTAGCCCAAGCTGGCCTCAAATTTACAGTCCTCCTGCCTCAGCCTTAGTATTGGCATCACGGGCATATGCCACCAAGCCTAGCTCACTAGTGACCTTTCTACTACTGCCATTTCACTCTGGCTCCCTGGCCTCATGTTTCTCCTCTGGACACATGCTATCAAATCATTTCCCATAATAAAAGTCTAATTCTAGATGGACGCAAACACTGCTCTGACCCATCTCACGCCACTGCCTGCGCTCTATCCTGAACTTACTTGTGAAGCTACTATTTGTAGAGCTCTTGAAATAAAACTACTGTTTTGACTTTGGAGAAACAAAGTCAGTTCAGGAGCTTTTGGCCCAACAGTCAGTGTTAAAAGAATCAGTTGGCAGTAACTCAGAGCCAGAAACATAATAGATACAATAATGTTTGAGCAGAACTGCAAAGTGCATCTTTATGCAGGTATTTAGTCCTACCATGACATCATGCAGAGGGCTGAGCCTCCCCCCCCCTCGCTGATGCACACACACAAGTGTATGGTGAAGAGACAACAAGCGACCATCACTACAAGAGCAGATACCCGAGTGCGAATAAAGTCTCCTAAAGCCAGGGGTCTGCCCTGATGGGTCAGGAGCTGGCTGTTACAGGAGGCCAAGTAACAAATGATTTACAAGTTGTTAACTCGGTCAGAAATATGAGAGGCTATGCCTGACAGTCACAGGCAGGAGATTATGTTTGCTTAGCTTCATCATGAGAGTCAGGATGCTAGGGCACAGAAATAAGTAACACACTCACTGACCTGAAGACTGGAACCAGAGACAGTATTTAGTACAAAATGCTATGACTTGTGAGAATGTGGGACAGGCCGGCTCTGGATGCAGAGGCAGGTGTACTGCTAATAGGTGACAGGGTGGCTTAGAGTGATGGCATCATTTTAAGAAGAGGAAACAAGCCATACGTGTGTGTAAGTGTGTGTGAGTGTGTGTGTGTGTGTGTGAGAGAGAGAGAGAGAGAGAGAGAGAGAGAGACAGAGAGAGAGAGAGACAGAGAGAGACAGAGGGGGGGAGAGAGGCGGGGGGGGGGAGAGGCATTTTTAGCAAAAGAAATGGCACAAGGCTCGACAGACAGGGCACTGGCACAACTGTGCCAGTTGTCGACTGGGTTGTCGACTGTGAGTGAACACGGTGAGAACTAAAGCTGGTAAAGCTGACAAGACCGGATGCAGACTTTGTGTACTGTTGCCAGGATTGCAAGTGACATAAAGCCAACCAAGTATTTTAACTGATGGGGAGACAAGGTCAGGTTTTTGGCCAGACATACAGTCTTGGTAGCAGAATGAGAAAGACACTGGAGGGGAGCACTGGAAGCCACAACCAGGGCCAAGCCGTCAGGGTTTGAGAATGAAGGCCCTTCCACAGGCTCATGTGCTGTGTGCCCGGCTCCCACTTAGAGGGGCTACTTTTGGAGGTTGGGCCTAGTTAGAGGAGGTGGATGTGATCTGGGGCATGTCCCTGAGGGTTGAGGGTTGTTCTAGGCTCCTCTTTCCCACTCTCGTATCTTCTGCCAAGAACTGAAGAAAAGCCTGTGCTACACACTCTGCCCTCTATGGCCACGCAGCCATGACTGAACCTTTAAAATCATGAGCAGAAGTCCTTCCTTTTCTTCCAGCCATGTGTCGGGGACTTGAGATGAATCCATGACTGCTTACCTGTTTGCCACTCTATCCCTGGCACTAAGCCTGCTTACTGCACAGCAAACCCTACTGTTCATTTTGCTGCTAAATGAATGAATGCAGAGTAAACAAATACAAGGCCTTACTCTTGAAAGGGTTTATTTGGCAGAGAAGAAAAACACAGGGAAAATGACTACCATCTGGCCAATAGATAGTAGAAAGGTGCTGAGGGAATAGACAGGGGGCCTTCTGCCAAGCAGCCCTCTGGCCCATAGTAATGCTAGACCACAGAGCCTGGGGGGGGGGGTGCGGAGCCGGAGTGAGCAGCCTAAAGAGGAAGATGAAAGTGAAGCCAACCCGGCTGAGCAAGGCCAGGGGAGGAAGGCTGTTTACAGAGACTCCTTCACAGTCTGGTGAAGGGGTTGGGCCTCTTCGTTTCTTTAAAACTTTGTAATGCAAAACACATCAGATTATAACAAAATCCAATTATACCGGTAGCTATCAAAACATAGAAGAACTTTGTGATATAAAAGTATATGCTTTATTGGTAAGGCCTAGCTGTAAGCCCTATAAATTCTAAGAGCTGATAAGAATAAAGTGGTATTCTGAGATACAAAATGACACAAGATGCTGTGATTTCTGTGGCTGTCAGTACTGGAGGCATCGCCATTAAAACAAATCTTTTTGTATATAGTAGCATCACCAGCTCTTGAGTTTTCCTCATGAATCTCCGAGGCCCTGGCAGACCACCCAGTGCTAAGCCTTGCACATCCAGTGCTAAGAACATCCAGTCCACCAGCACTAAGAACACCAGCAGGATGCATACTGCTGACCTGACTGGATGGAATAGAGGAGGAGGAAGAGAGTTGTGGGAAGTTTGAGAACAGAACCATTTATTTGCCCTGGAGAGTGGACATTGGATAAGGGAGAGGAAGCACTGAGGGTAACACCTGGGTTTCTGGATGGGAATTTATGATCTGCAGCATTAATACAAGTAATGAAGTTAGCTTTAACTGTAGAAAGGTTTACATATTACTTCAGTCTTTAGGTTTGGCAAATATAACTATCAACTAAGAAAATTAACCACATTTGCAGGTTTTGGCATAACTGGAAAGTTCTGTGAAGACAGAGGGTTCCCTGAGGAAGTGGACGCCTGCTTTGGGTAAGGATGTGGAACATACCTTTCAAGCTCAGGTGCATGGCTCTTTCTACCAGGATGCTGACCGCAAAAGTCCCATCCAACTCGGGAGGGCCCTCTGGGGCGGGGCTCACTTCGGCCACAGAGTTGTTGGCCTGGACCTGGGTGGAGGTGGGAGACGCCTGGAGCGCGCAGGGTGGAGAGAGCTGGCGGTCGTCGCTCTTTCGGGGGAGCTGCTCAGACTCACTGTGGCTGCTGCAGTCCATGGAGTCCAGCGCACGCGCGGTCCCAGCGTGCGGGAGAAGCGGGGAAAGAACCACATGAATGCGCAGAGCAGCTCCAGAGAGATCAGAAGCATTTCTTCCAAAGAGAGGATACACACCTACAAGAGAACGAGGTAAAAAGGCCTGTGTGAGGAAGAATACCTCCTGCAGGCTGTTCACGGGCCTCTTTCCTGTGATAGGCCACAGGTCTCAACACAATTTGCCAAAGGAACCTGAAGTTGGTATATAGAAATATTTTGTCCTTGCCCCTACTATGTCCAGTAACATTCAATAATACTAAGTGGCCACATTTCTGATTTGAAACCAGAACCACATGCTTTGCCGGCAGGCAGCACTGCAGTGGGAGAGAATTCATACAGGGAGGGAACTAGGTAAAGACAGGAGGGACCCTTTCTGCATGCATACATGGTCCCACTTAGATTTCTCCCACTGGAAGCTATCCAGGCCTCACATCAGCCTCTTACCACCTGTGTATGACCTGGCACCACCATCTGCATATGACCAAGGATCCGCTAGGAGGGAGGCAGGAGCAGGAGCAGGAGCAGGAGCAGGAGCAGGAGCAGGAGCAGGAGCAGGAGCAGGAGCAGGAGCAGGAGCAGGAGCAGGGAGGGGGAGGGATACTAGTGGCTAAGTCCTTTCTGAGCCAGAATTTCAGATGGGTCAATAAACCTGTCAAGATCATTCTCCCAATAATCAGTGGATTTGAACTTTACCGGCTTGCTGGATCTTAAAATGAGATTTTTACTTAGAGCCCTAATAATTCCTTGTGAGTCTCAACGATTGCTTTGCTAGATTCATTCCTAAGAAGAGAAAGATGCTACTATGTCATAGATGGCAAAAAGACTGAAATTTTTTGTCTTTTTTTTAGCCTCTTTTTTTCTTGACATAAAGATTATCATAGCTCTCAAAAGCACACAGTGAGAGTCATTACAGAGCGAGGACACCCATATGCAACCCAGTGGGTCATTCCCCTCAGAAAGTATAAACAGTATGTGGAAACAGGTTGGCTGCTTAGCGGATGTGGGCTGACACATTTAACAAACACATCAAATGTATAAGGCTTTTGTACAAGAGAATATGAACCTTAAACTAGTAGGATATGATTGACAGAGACAATCTGAAAAGTTCAATAGCCCCTTTGGAAACAATAAAAAGGGATCTGTGATAGAATTCTAACCCTTGACCTATATTCTGTGTCCCAGATTTGTTTTCTTCCGCAGTGAAGTTGAAAGCCTATCTTTAAAAAAAGTTAGTTCAAGTGAGCCTGGACTGCTTCAAAGACTTTTTCTCTAGTTTTGATAAAGTGACCTGAACTGGCCTATCTAAAATAGGCAATGTAGCATTTGATGAGACACTTCCTAGGGTTAGATTTATATCTGGTGGGCCTCAAAAGAACCCAACAAATTGGGAAGTTACCCAAACTCACCCATTTTTCCTTTTTTAGAGGGCCATCTGTCCAACAAAAGGGTTACAATTATATGCCTATAATTTCAGCAGTTGGGAAGCTCAAGTAGGAAGATTGTGAGTTCAAGGCCAGTTAGAGATACATCACAACTTCCATGCCAATCTAGCCCGTACTGTGAGACCTTGTTTCAAAGACACTAAACAAGAAGGCAAGTAACCAAAAACAAAATCAAAACCCAAACCACACATCCACAACAAAAGCCAAACAAAGAAACAAACAAAAAGAACAAACCAAAACAGAAGTAAAACAGGGTCTTGACCTCATTCCTTTAACTGCACAGAGAAGGGAACTAACTCACCTCTGGGCATGTTCAACTGAGCAAGGGCCACACTTGTACAGACTCTAGTCATGGCTGGAGTGCACCCGTTGGAACAGTGCTTGCCAGGCTTATGACAAACCCATTTGATCTCCAACACCACAGGGGGGGCACAGGTAACCCTGGTATTCTGGAGAGGCAGGAGGACTGGAGTTCAAAGTCATCCTTGGCTACATAGTGAATCTGAGGTGCCTTGGGCTATGTAATGATACAGGAGACTCAAAAACCCAACAAAAACACGTGTGGTTGGCTCCGTTCAATTCATTACAGCCACTAGACTCACTTTCTAGAGTGCAAAGCTCTGACTTCCCATTCCAGAACATATTGTAAGAACCTTCTACAATTCTTGTAAGAAAGACCAAATACTTTTGCTTTGATGGAACTAGCTCTGTCGGCCACTGTCCTGGCTTTATCGCAGTGCTGTGTAACCTGTGCACCCTGAGCAGATCCAGGTTGCTTATAGCATCTGTAATACACCTAACCACTTCACGCTTCTGTGTTTGCACACTTGTTCTTCCTGTCTTTAGAACACGTAGCTGGGTGTGGTGGTGCACACCTTTGATCCCAGCATTCTGGAGGCAGAGGCAGGTGGATGAGGCCAGCCTGGTCTACAAAGTGAGTTCTAGGACAGCCAGGGCTACACAGAGAGACCCTGTTTCAAACAAACAAACAAACAAACAAACAAGCAAGCAAACAAACAAAACAAAAACTTTTCTTTTCCCCTTTCTCTTGTTTTTCCCCAAATCCTTTGAAAATATCACTTCAGATGAGTGATACTTCTGTCCTTTAATCAAACCTCCAGGACTGTGAATGGCACCGTCCACTGAGCACACCTCTGCTGTAATTTTTATGCTTCACATTCATTGTTTACAACTGTATTCTCCTACTAGATTATACATAAAGTCAGGCTAGGAATGAATTCTTTCTCATATTTGAATTCCTAGGGTCAAGTGAATGCATTAAACACCAAAGGAGTATAACAGGAGCAAGCAGTGCATTCTGTTTGTAAAATCCAACTTTTTCTTTTTGCCTCTGAACCAGTTAGTAGCATGTGGATTTTCTTTATTTCAGCACTGGGCCAGGGTAGTGGGGAATCTGAGATGTGGAGAGGCTCTGTGTTTTCTCTTTGAAGACAGAGATTGAACCTCTTCCCTTTTCCCGTGAGGGATTTCAGGATGATGCCCTGTCGTTTGCTAGCTCTAAGAGGTGCTCACCAGAAAAGATGAATGTCCTGAGAAATACCCAGGGAAAAGAATTTACATGGAAGGTATTCTTTCCAATGCAGCAAATAAACCATCACCCTCAATGATCACATAGGCTCTGACAACTCTGTCAGTCAAGGAGATTCACTCAACCTTATTCTGTACACGTTAACTAAGGGCTATAATAATTTAGGTACCACATTACATGTACAAATCCAATGAATTTATGTACAGAGAAGGTACTCAAACGGAGTTAACCCTGAATCGTCACTCACCACTGACAGTTAGTGTCCTTGATGATTTTTCCCCAAGTCTAGACAGGTCGACATAGGCTGAGCCAATCCAGCTGTCGGTCTGGTGTGGCCTCTCTAAATTATCGTTGCCATAAGCCCGCCACACTTGGATCTCTAACTTTTCCTCCCTGAAGTACCAAAGCAGTGACTGGCTCCGAGTGACTTCTGCTCTTTTGGATGCCTTGAAAGTAATCAGGACCTGGTTTTTGTTTGTTGACTCCTTAGGTTTCCTGAGAGGAGTCCAAAAGGCTTCTTGATTGTACAACTTGTAGCGAAGGTAACAATATGTATTCTTATGAATGTTCTTATGACCAGCAAGCAGCACACAGTGGGTAGGAAGCCAGAGTCTTGGGGTAGAGATGGTGACAGTGGCTGGCACTTCTTCCATCTTGTCAAGATCCTTTGGGGTATTCTCAAAGCTCCAACCCAGCAGCTCAGCCGCTTCCAACACCCGCTCTCTATCTCCAGGATGCGTGAAGGAAACAGAAAGCTCCAGGCCTCCTACAATCTTCTGCATAAATTCCAGGTCCTGAGACAGGCCTTCGTCTTCCGGTAAAATGACAGGATACCATCCTGAGATCCCTTACGGGGAAAAGGAGAGAGTTTCAATCACTGTCTTCAAAGAGAAGACACACAGGCTCTTTACATCTCAGATTCCCTACTACCCTGGCCCAGTGCTGAATAGAAAATACACCCACACTGGATTGGGAGCCTGCCTTTTTCTGACCACTGAGATCCAGTGAGATTAGACAGGAAGGATAAAGCTAGAAATTGGAAGATATGAGTTCTTTTCTTGGTTTAGACTCCAAACTAATGGTTTGTTCTGGATAAGTTATTATTCCCCCATGGTGATCATATTTACTGAAGTTAATATACTGCTAAATGAAACAATGGTTGAGGAAGTGCTCTGAAGTGAAGTGCTATAGAAATCTGAAACCTGCCCTGGTATTCTGAGTGCAAAGGAAAGGGAATGGAGCAAGAAGCTGCACCCTGGGCCCAGTGCCAGGCCGGGCCTGCTTGTTCAGGCCTCTCCGCAGTTATCTTTATTCCACTCTAGTGGAGGACAGGAGAGTCAAAGGAACGGGTAAATGATGAGTACGCTGTAAACTGTGAAACGAAATAGCTGTGATTTTGGCCAATCAGCTTCTTTGAGATCATCTCATCTGCCAAATGAAAACAGTGCTTCTCTATCCTGCTGGAAGCTCACTGTGAGGTCAAACAAAGCCTGAGGAAAGATGTTACATCATGTCGTATATCCACAAGCACTGCCTCTGTCTTCTCAGCATGTTGCTGGTTTTCCTAAAGTAGGGTGACCTCTGTCACCATGACAGTTTTTACCATGCCTGAGAGAACCCAGGAGGTACCTGGGGAGTGCACAGCATGTCTTAGGGACAGGCTTCCTTGTGTATTTGCATGGGCGCTAGACAGGATTACCTCATCATGGCGGCATCCTTACCAGATCTCTTGACCAGCAGATCTTTGGTTGGAACCTTTACTACTCCAAGCAGATAATCTTTGCATGACTGGATACTGGTTATATCACTTACTGTTAAGTGAAGCAAAAATGAGGAGTTACTGGTGGGCACTGAGGCCTGATTATGATAGAGTCCTAGAACACTTAAATTTTACACATACATCAGGGCTGAGCTGATGCACTAGGGAATATCCTGCTTACATGCTAGTCAGAGTCGGAAGGTCTTTCAGACTGTTAATCAAACCTTCCTTTGCAGATATATGAGAGAGTAAGCAAACCTCCTGAGCACAGATCCGCTCGCTCACTCCCTCACCCACTAACATCTCAACACAACTGCTGCTTCTCCCTTGCTCTACCATCAACATGTCACATCTTATTTTTGCTCTGCCTTTTGGAAGTTGTAAAGATTATAACTCCTGTCAACCAATAGACTGAGCACAGGGTCCCCAATGGAAGAGCTAGAGACAGGACCCAGGAGCTGAAAAGGTTTGCAGTCCCATAGGAGGAACAACAATATGAGCCACCCAGTACCCCCAGAGCTCCCAGGGACTAAACCACCAACTAAAGAGAACAACACATGGAGGGACCCATGGCTCCAGCAGCATATGCAGCAGAGGATGGCCTTTTCAGACATGAATGAGAGGAGAAGCCTTTGGTTCTGTGAAGGCTCGATGCCCCAGTATAGGGAAATGCCAGGTTAGGAAAGTGGGGAGTATTTTTTTCCCTTTCTCAGAGGAACCAAAGCACTACCACTTGAGCTTCCTGTGGTCTCTGAATTATAACTTGCTTATTTTGAGCTTTTGGGCTAACATCCACTTATCAGTGAGTTCTTTTGTGACTGGGTTACCTCGTTCAGGATGACACTTTCTAGTTCCATCCATTGGCCTAAGAATTTCATGAACTCATTGTTTTTAATAGCTGAATAGTACTCCACTGTGTATAATATATCACAATTTCTGTATCCATTCCTCTGTTGAAGGACATCTGGGTTCTTTCCAGCTTCTGGCTATTATAAATAAGGCTGCCATGAACATAGTGGAGCATGTGTCCTTATTAAATGTTGGAGAATCTTCTGAGTATATGGCCAGGAGTGGTATAGCCGGGTCCTCAGGTAGTACTATGTCTAATTTTCTGAGGAATCACCAAACTGGTTTCCAGAGTGGTTGTACCAGCTTGCAATCCCACCAACAATGGAGAAGTGTTCCTCTTTCCCTACATCCTTTCCAGTATCTGCTGTCCCCTGAGCTTTTCATCTTAGCCATTCTGACTGGTGTGATTATGGACAAGAAGTGCATACCAAAAGGAGCATGTCATGGTTGTCTCCGGAGGGGCTCTGTCAGTGCCTTACACATACAGAGGCAGATGCTAGCAGCCAACCATTGGACTGGCCGTGGGGTCCCCAAGGGAGGAGTTGGAGGGCGGTCTGGAGGAGCTGAAGGGGTTTGCAGTCCCATGGGAAGAATGACGATGTTGGCCACCCAAATGCCCCATGACTCCCAGGGACTAAACCATAAACCAAGGGGTACACATGGTTCCAGTCAAAAATGTGATAGAGGAATGCCTTGCCGGGCATCAGTGGGAGGAGTGGTCCTTGGTCTGGTGAAGGCTCAATAGGTGTCCAAACAAAGGGAAATCAAGGGGTGGGGGGAGGTGGGAGTGGGTCGGGTGGAGGGGCATATACTTGGAGGCAGGAGGTGGGAGGGGTTGGGGGCTTTAGGGGAGGGGGAAACCGGGAAAGGTTTTAGCATATGAAATGTAAATGAAGAATATATTCTATAAAAAAAAGGGAGTGGGGGGAAGGTAAGCAGGGGGAGGGGGAACGAATAGGGGGTTTTGGGAGGGATAACAAGGAAAGGGGATACCATTTGAAATATAAAGCAAATATCTAATAAAATTAAAAAAAAAGATTATAATTCCTACTTCTCAAGTATTCAAGTACTGCCTAGGAAGGAATACACCATCCGAGAGAGAGCCTCATGTGGTTCTGAACGTGACCAGTCATGTGGTGCTTACCTGATTTGGTATTTTCATGATAGATAGCAAAAATAATTTCTGCAAACTCCAACAGCTCTGCCAGGAAGCAGGCTTCTCCACTGCAGTGCTGAGTCACCAGGTTACATGGGAACTCAATGTGATGGGAGAACTCGGGGCAGAAGGAACAGGCCACAGGGCGGGTTTGGCGCTGTTCCCCCTTGGGCAGAAATGAGAGATGGGTGGTGACAGAAGCATTGACTCCAACGGTGGCACTGAACTGTAAAGCGGGCTCCTGCTCAGCCAATGCCCTGTAGGGGACGAGAGGAAATGAGAAGGAACCTCAACAGATTAGAAATCAGCTGTGTGCACAGGAACTATCTCTGCTATTCTCATGAGATCCTGAGCACGCTTATCCTCAGCTCTTTCCCTAGGTTTTAGCAGTGCCATAATGTGCTTTCTTAGCAACCTAGACATCACTGCACATTTGCATGGAGGTTCATGGGGTTAAAAATTGGAAAAAAATATTAAAACTTGTTATTATATGTACTAAAGTTTTTCTATCTGTAAGACATTTTTCATAATGTATTTACCATATTAATAAAGAATACCTGAAGATAATTTATACATTAAAAAAAGCACACCCCAACTTGAAAATATACTAACTTTTAAATTCAAATGCTGAGTTAAAGCTGGGATATCACTGCTACCGACAATGGGAAACTCGACTGTTTTAATGTATGGAGTAACCTGATTAAAAACCATGCTGAGGTGCTGGATGTAAAGTTACTGTCACCCCAATAAAGTGAGGCAAACACCAGACTTCTTTACTATCTTACTTTAGAACACACTAAAGCAAGATCACTCTGTAAACCTAACTCTCTTGCATAGACTGGGTGACCTTTGTAGCTTAACAGGTTCAACATTGACTCTAGTCTTGCCTGCCCTCCTCCTAGATCCAATTTAGTAAGAAAGACGATGCAGCAAAGTCTTGTTCTTTTGAGCCCTTTCCCAGATGAGCGAATCCCAGCTGGTGGCTCCAAGGCCTCTGTGGCCTTCTTGCTAAGACGCTCTCTGCAACCCCCCCCCCCGCCCCCCCCCCCCCCCCCCCCCCGCCATGTTTCCTTCCTGTCATTACAACTAGCCACAAACCCAACTTGTTCAATGAGACTGATACCCGTGATCTTAGTGCAGGGCCCTTAGTGTCATTTGTTATTGGTAGATGAATATTACCAATTTTATTAGCTTTGGTATTTGGGGGTCAGAGAAGGCTCATCAAGCTCTTATAGAGAACCCTGGCTCTGTTCTTGGAACCCACACTGAGTGGTCCATAACTGCCTAACTAACTGTAGTTTGGATACCTTCTTCTAGATTCTAAGGGTATTTGAATGAACATGAACATGGTACACACACACACACACACACACATACACAGAGAGAGAGAGAGAGAGAGAGAGATTAAAGTAAAATTTATAAATATTGCCTGAAGAAGTTCTTTTTAGTACATTTTCATTATCTATTTTTGTGTGTCACTCATGGAGGACAACTTCTAGTGGTTGTTTTCTTCTTCTGTATGGTAGATCCCAGGGATTAAATTCAGATCATCAGGCTTGGTAACAAGCACCTTAACTGACTGAGCCATTTTACTGCCCCCTGAAAGTGTTTTGACGACCACTAAGATGTTGCTGCGTACTTGGAGAGTTTGGTAAGGAGTGCTTTACTAGACTGACCTTTATCAGCCGCTTCAGGATCAGATCTCACATGGGCAGGGACCCAAAATAACATATATGGAGACCAGTAAAGTTCAAGATGAACAGTCTGACCCAGTCACAAAAAGAGAAGGAGTTAGGGGAACCCGGTTTCTTCTTGAAGCCATACCTGAAGTGAGCTAGTTTGAGGCAAAAGCCTGGTCTACTTGTATCAGTGCCTGCTGCTGCTAGAGCTCATCTCCGTGATATGTAGGCTGCAGAGAGGATTTCAGAAAGTACATAACTAGAGGACCTGACAGTCTAGTGTGGGAAAATGCATACCCGATAGAAACAGGTCGCATTTCTACCTAGGTGCTAACAGGAAAGGAGGGCTTTCATCAAGGAAAGTGAGAGTTTAAACAGGTAAGAAGAATATTTAAGGCCAAGAGAAAGAACAGCAAAGAGCTGAAGGAGACAGCCACACTGTTTCCCCACAGAGAGAGACTGGGCCTGAGTGTGGAATGTGCTTAATGTGTTCAGAAGCAACAGGAGAGAGGAGGAAGCAGAGGTTACAAAGGGAACAGGTGGTCAAGCTGTGTGGACCCTTACAAATACTGCTAGGGCTGTGGCTTCCTTCCTTCCTTCTTTCTTTTTATTTTTAAGATTTTATTGATTTTATGTATATGAGTACACTGTGGCTATCTTCAGACACACCAGAAGAGGGCATCAGATCCCATTAGAGATAGTTGTGAGCCACCATGTGGTTGCTGGGAATTGACCTCAGGACCTCTGGAAGAGAAACCAGTGTTCTTAACTGCTGAGCCATCTTTCTAACCCAAAGTTAGCCCTGTGGCTTTTAGTAGATATGTGGTCAAAATTGGAGTTAGTTTTAATAGGTCATCGGTCATTATGTTGAGAACAGATGGAAGAGGTAAAGGTGGGGAAAAAGGATGTGATATAGAGGTGGACATGCAGCAAGTGCACAGCATGGTTTGAGGGGACAGAGCATAACCATGGGAGTAGGGGACTCAGAAGGGAGAACACAAAGTCATTGTGAAGTGAAGATACAAATTTGCAATAACAGTAAGAGTCTACAAGTGATTTCCTAAAATTCTGAAATGCTTTCTTTAACAGAAAGTCATGATTAGTGAAATGGAAAATTTTCACAACACAGTTACCAATTGGGAGCATCACACTATACAGACCGCACCACAGGAAGGTCTCAGTCAGTCACCCACATGGCAGCATCACGCTGTATAGACTGCACCACAGGAAGGTTTAAGAAGTACTTTTCTAAGGTGGACTCACCTGGCTGCTGCCTGAAGGCCACAGGCTCTGATAATCTGGACTGAGATGGAGACAGCTCGGGCAGCAAGAACTCCCTCTACTGTTCTTGGGCTACGCCGGTACCTCAAACTCACATCCAGGAAACCTGATGAATGAAAACAGGAAGAAAAAGACTACCAGGTTAGCTGGAACAATCTCTGTTCCTCTAAACCATCAGCTCCTAGCCAGGGAGACAGGAGGATGACTGCAATCACAGTGAGGAACAAAAGTAATAGCATTGTGTAGAGGGCTTCACATCACGCTACACACGTCATCTTTTCAAAAAGTCTGCCACACTACAGCCGCATCCCAGAGACAGTGTTAAGGAAGAATTCAAGAAGCTGAATCGTGGGGCTCAGGAGGAACAACTCAATCTTAATTAAGGAACGATAAAACCTTTGGTTTTGGCAGATAGTCTTCAATGGAAACTAGCAGTTTATAATGCCTTTCTGAAAACTAGCAGTTTATAATGCCATTTAAAATTCTAAATTCTTATTAAGCTCTTTCAAGTTCTATCTAATCTTTCAAGATCTCTCTCTCTCTCTCTCTCTCTCTCTCTCTCTTGCTCTCTCTCCATCCATCCACATCCATCCATCCATCCATCCATCCATCCACCCACCCACATCTATCCATCCATCCACATCCATCTATCCACATCCATCCACATCCATCTATCCATCCACATCCATCCATCCACATCCATCTATTCACATCCATCCATTCATCCATCCATCCATCCATCTATCCATATCCATCCACATCCATCCATCCATCCATCCATCCACATCCATCTATTCACATCCATCCATCCATCCATCCATCCATCCATCCATCCATCTATCCACATCCATCCATCCATCCATCCACATCCATCTATCCACATCCATCCATCCATCCATCCACCCACATCCATCCATCCACATCCATCTATCCACATCCATCTATTCACATCCATCCATCTATCCACATCCATCTATCCACATCCATCCATCCATCCATCCATCCATCCATCCATCCATCCACATCATCCATCCATCCATGCACATCCATCTATCCACCCATCCATCCATCCACATCCATCCATCCATCCATCCATCCATCCATCCATCCATATCCATAGATCCATCCATCGATATCCATCCACATCCATCCATCCACATCCATCCATCCATCCATCCATCCATCCATCTGGGGTGGGAGAGATTCAGTGTGAAAGTCAGAGGACAACTTGTGGGAGTTGGTTTTCTCCATCTACCAAGTAGGTCCTGGGAATGACTCAACCACATGCCAGCTAGAACAATTAGGTGGAAAAACTGCAATCTTCCCCAGGTTATCAGACTTGGCAGCAGATGCTGAGCCAGCGTGTTGGCCTCTTGAGGCTGGAGAGATGGCTCAACATTTGTTGCTCTTGCTGAGAACCTACATTTAGTTCTCAGATCCACATAGAGGCTCTCAACTACCTAATTCTATTTTCAAAGGATCTGATACCCTCCTCTGACCTTGGAGGGTTCTGCATGCACATGGTGCACCTATTGATGCATAAATAGTCATACACATAAAATAAAATCTTAACTCCCACACATGTTCCATGGCAGGTGTAACCTTCCCACGTGTGAATATGTACATCAAAAATGTTATTTAACCTTCTCCATAACAGTCAATTCCCAGTCCAAACTCATCATATCCCATCAGTCCCACTTCTGCTCATGTTGGCTTAGAATAATTTACTTGTGTACCTAGAAAGTCTTTAGCAGTTATGCTAAGAGGGCTTTTTTTTTTAAATGCTTAAGATTTCAAGGTAAAATGAGACAAGCAACATTTATATAGAGCCCACATAACTGTGCGTTTTCTAAAATTACGTGCAAAGTTGCAATATATATTTACACTCATCTTTCTAAAAGTGGGTGAGATTCAAAAAGGTAAATACCCTCAAAATGAAGACTCATTAATTCAGAAAGAAAAAGAATATTTATATACACTGTCTTCAAAAAGGAAAGGCATATTAAGTCTTCAATTACCTGATGACTGGCTCTTCAATTCTTTGCTGTTCTCAAGTCTGGGAGTTAACGGGAGATTAAAGTTCTGCATTCCCACATCTTCACGGTGCTGCATGGTTACCATGGCACAGATCCTTGATAATGGCAAGGTTCCTTTGGCAACCATCTGGTCCCTTACATTAGGGTAATAGTACCTGAAAACCACAAAAGCACAACATGTCAGCTAGAAAGATCAGGTGGATAAATTGCAGTCTGCCCCAGTAACCAGTTTTCAGTAGCTAGTTATCTTTGGAGGCCAGCTGTTTGGGATTGGTGGTATATGACAGTGGCTGGGTTGGCTGGATACACTGCCCATCACATGGAAGCAACCTTATAAATCCACACCCTAGGTTCAGGGTGACAAAGCTCTGCTTCTTATAGGTTTTCTGCATGAGAATCTGTATGTGCCCTGGGCCTTCCTCAGGGCAGGGTGGTCGCTCCCTTGTTCCTACGGTTCATCGTTGTTTCTAAGCCTATGATGTTCTAATTTGCAGCAGGATGAGACTTTGTGGGTAGCCACTCTGTTTCCTTTCCATGTCACACTAGTCCCTTCTAGGTCATAAAGCTATACACCAGAGCTAGGCAGCTGTCTACGAACCAGTGCCTGTAACATTAATGCTTTGTGAAGACTGTTTTCTCTAATGGTGGAAAGAGCTGTTTATAAAGAGCTGTTTAGAAGTGGGGAGAACAGCTGGGAGGCTGTCACAGTAGTTAGGCCTCATATAATAACCCCACGTAAACACAGTGGTGAAAGAATACCAAAAATGGTGAACGCTGTCCGTAAAGGGAAGGGGGGGGCAAGTAGGCTTTTGCTCTTACTTTAAGGGTACAAGTATAGACACAACTGCTCAGAAGAGCCTAACAAATTGTAAATTCCAGTCACAAGCTACTGTCAGATAGAAACGATATAAAACAAGGGGGTTTTGCTAGGCTTCTTAGAATAGTTCCACCTGGCCAAGGACAGGGCTTCTGACTGGACACTTCCCCCCTATCTGTGTAGGGACTGGTTGTCCATACTGTACCTGCACCAGATTTCAAACTGCACTCCACCACCAGGCAGCAGTCCCTGGGAGGAGAAGGCACTCAACAGGAGCCTTTGCACTGGAACCTCAGTCGGCAACAGCAGAGAGTGATGGTGCTCACTGTTAAAGATGGGATCTGGGACACACAGTGTGGTTGAGGTTCTAAAGGGCTTCAGAGTAATTCCTTTGGGAAAGAAAAGCAGTTGAGAATATTGAACGTGTTAATGGGTGGTTATGTGCAGCACACTGACTTACATATATATCAACTATCCTCACGCTATTTCTGTGAGGATACATACAGATGAAGATATAGACACCTTGAAGGTATTAGACAGTAGGTCCCAGTTCTGCTACAAATGCACCTTCCAACTAACATTTTTCAACGGCTATGGTCCAGTAAGTACGTGATAATACTGAACAGAACCCTTTTCTGGTGGACAGTATACGAGGTTCAAATTTCCCATATCCTTTCAGACACTTAGTCTGTTAAGCAGTTATCCCTGTCCCTGTGGGTAGGAGTGTTCATGAAGGCTTTCATTTGCATTCTTTAAAAGACTGGTCATGCTCATTGTCTGGCCAAAGCTTCGTGTGCTGCAGACTGAGCCCTACTGTGGCCATGCTGCGAGGTGGTGGAACTTGTAGGAGACAGAATCTGGAAGGAAGTGGCAAGCCCACTGATGCTGCTTCTCACTGAAGGGGCCAATGCCAGTTTTTTGGACTTCTCTCAAGAATAAGTTGGTACAAAGTGATATGATCCTATGGGCTTGGCCTTTCTGGCACATGGCCTTCTGATTTGACTTATCAATCATTGTGACACAACGAAGGGGGTCCTCAGCAAAGGTCAAAGCAATGCGGGATATGCCACACCTAATTGAGCTAGATTAACCTCTTTTATTTTCTGAAAGTTTGAGTCTTAGACATCTTGTTCTATCACCAAAACAGACTAATACAGTATTTTTCTAAGCACTTATTTGTGTATCTCTGGATAAATTTCTAATCAGTGGGCTCGTTAGCATATTCTTAATTAATTAACTAATTCATTTATTCACTGTGGTCCTGGGGTTAAATCCGAGGCCTTCTACATGCTGGCTCTGTTCAGCTGAGGTGTAACGCCAGACTATTTATCTGGAGACAGTCTCACACCAAGTGACCAAGGATGACCTTGATCTTCTGATCCTCCTTCTTCCATCTCCCAAATGTTGGGATTACTTATGAGTATCACCATGTCTGACACACATGGTGCTGAGGATCAAACCCAGGGCTCTGTGTACACTAGGCAAGCAAGCACTCTACTAATTGGGCTACATCCCTAGCCCTGGTTTGCTAAATACCATTTTAAAGAGTTTCTAATATATTCTGTATATAAGTCTCTTCTTTGAACTCTGAAATAATATTGGTAGCATTGGGTAGACAGACACACAGAATGAAGAATACTCTTTCCTATCAGATGAGATCAAACAAGGCAAAATCCAGCCTTGGTGAGTTAGTTCTTGGAGATGATCAGAAAACAGATGAAAGGGTGGGGCAGTATAGTGAGCGAAACACACACACACACACACACACACACACACACACACACACACACACACACGCGCACAAGCACACACACACACACACACACACACACACACACACGCACATACACACACACGCACATACACACACACACACATACGCACACACGCACGCGTGTGTGCATATAAAGAAGGACTTATAAGTAAATAACTGGTAGATTTAGGGAATCCATGTTTTGCTATTTGCGCTGAAGCAATGGTCAGAGGGCACCTGGAAGACACTTTGCTTGAGAAATTTTGCCCAAATCTTCCAAAACCAGAGATTAGGGAAACCCTGGCATATTCTCTAACTCAGCCCAAGCTGCAAAGTACACAAAGAAAAGGTACAGTGTATGAATGTATTAGTCCAGGCTATTAGTGCACATGAAAACATACTGTGAATACTATGACAATATCAAAAAGGTAATTAGTTAAAAAGCAAAATGAAATTTGGGCCACTTCTTATGCATTATCGAAGTAAGGTTGAGAACAACTAACAAGACAAAATCCACTCAGGAAAAACAAAATTCCTAAGTAAGTGCAATAAAAGGACCAAGCACAGATGACAAGACGCAGTCTCCCAGCCTACCATTTTCAAGGCAGTCAGGTCCTTGGAGCACACTGGGTTGGTTGTCTTGAAATGGAAAGCAGTACTGGACATAACAATCTGCTTCTCCCCAGACTGTTGCCTGAAGGGGCATGAGCCCTTTGACCATCACCACATGGAACTCAAAGTGGTGCTCCATCAATCGGGTTCCTTGTTTTTCTGGCTATGAGATGAAACAGATTCTGGTCAGCTTTGAAGATAATCATGTTTAGAATACCTTTGCTTGCCTACAAAGAAACCTAACAGAAATCTACATGTAACTCTCATGTAAAATATACTGGTTTAAAAGTTCTCTTTGGGAAATAGAGAGATAACAATTTCAATTTGATCCTCAGAGGGGGAAAAATGGCAGAGTGGAACCCTGTTAGAGTCACGAAGGATAGCTCCTTAATTTGGCCATATGGCATTAGAGCAAACTTAACAGCCTTCTCAACTGTACAGCAATGTATAAAATAAATTACTTGCTGGTTACTAGAGAAAAGCAAGGCACTTCACTTGTTACTTTACCACACAGATATGGTAAGAGGTACAGTCGTGTATTTGGGTGCTCTCTGTTTCTCCTAAGACAATTTAGTACACTGGAGATTAATACTTGGTTGTCCAGATTTTCTTTTCTTTTCTTCCTTTTTTTTTTGTACTGAGATCAAAACCAGTCTTTTACATATTAAAGATTTGTTTATATTTTATATGTGTGTGTATGTATCTACATATATATGTGTGCAGGGTATTGGACACCCTGGAAGCAGAGTTATGGGAGTTATGAGCTGTTGTATGTGCTAGGAAGTGAATCTGAGACTTCTGCAAGAGCAGCAAGTACTTTTAACCACTGAGCCATCTCTCCAACTCCAAAGTCTTGAGCAGGCTTGTGGGGCTGGGGAGACGGCTTAATGTGGGGGCCTGTGGTTGGAATCCAAGTGCTCAAGAGGGAGAGACAGACGGATCCCTGGCTTGACTGGCTAGTCAGCCTAGCCCAACTGCTGAGACCCCAGGCCCACTGAGAAAAGCCTGTCTTAAAAACAAAACTAAACAAAGCAAAACAACAACAATAAGGTAAAGTGGGCTTGGATGATGGCTCAGTAGTTACGAACACTCGATGCTCTTCTAGAGGGCTAGGGTGATTCCTAACACCCACCCAGGAGCTCACAATGTCTGTAACTCCAGTTCTGGCGGGGGTGGGAGGGGGGTGGTGGTGTCAAATGCCTTCTTCTGAAATAAGGTACACAGACAGAGCCCAGATATACATGCAAGCAAAACACTCATACATAGAAGATGAAAAAATTACAAAATTAAAGTAGAGAGCAATAGAGAAACAGCCTGTGCTGACCTCTGGCCTCTACCTGGACATGCAGCATACCCACATGTACACCACACACAACCATGCATAAAAGGTAGAGGGCTCCTGAAGAATGACACCTGAGCTTAAGCACTTATACAGGTAATGTGCACATGCATACACAGACTATGCCCCCCACAAAATACAGCAAGTACTGGGCGCAAGTTTTATCATTTACTGGAGCCTTTCATTGGGTAATGGTTTGACTAAAATGTTTAAGAGAAAATGAGATAGTTCTTGTGAATTATAGTGTTGGATCATTACCATAGCAACAGATGCTACAGGTGGCTGGTCCAGGAAATGGGCTGGCCTAGGGCTGAAGGGAGGTAGTGTTCCTTCTTCATTCTTTAATCTTTGCAGCATCATTATCTGATCTGAAGAACCCATGGCTAAAAAGACTCGAAGACTCCCATTTTGGTGGCCTGAGAACACATCAATCACAGGCATATAGCTGTCCACAGCAACAACTGGGTACCTGGCATCAAGCAGCAGGCGAGAAATCTTGGGGTCTCTAGAGAGTAAGATATTGAATGAGCAAATAACAGTCACCAGGAGCACATAACAGCCATCAGAGGCGCTTACGTGGCTCATCTCAGTTTGTTAGAAACGGATTGATGACCAGAGAAATAAATCAATGGACTTAAAAAACATGATTCTGTCAGTAATCAAACTAAAATTACAAGGCAGGTAAATTCAATCCACAGTAATTACAGGGCTGCTAATAAGTCCAATTTATCTCTGTACCATGGTGGCACTAAGTCCAAGTCCAGCGTGTGCAATGCAACAGTATTTCAGAGGGGTTTGTTAAATTAACAAGAGAGTTGTTAGCACTAAATGGAGATAACCCATGTAAAATGCCAACAAGGCACTTGGCACACAGCAGGTGCTCAGTAATTGGTAGCTACTACTGTTTTATACTTGATCAACAAAGCATGGGATCTAACGGGATAAGAAGGGAAGGGAACGAAGAATAACAGGTCAGATAAGTTTCACAACTAAAAAGTGATGTTGTGTATGTGTGTTTGTGTCCATGTGCACTAGTGGTGGTGGTGAGCTGAGAGGTGAGAACAGATACTGGCATCCATGGTTTCAGCAGTATTCCTCAGCTTGGTTATGGTCGTTGTAACCATCTTAACCACTTACCTATTCTGGAAGGCAAACCCATGCATTTCCTCACTAGATCCTCATGACTGCTGCACAAGTGAGCCAGGAGACCCAAATCCACCCTCATTTTAGAGAAGAGGAAAAAGAAGCCAGAGACAGCTTCTTTGTAAAATAAGGACCATAATAATATTCATGAGGTAACAGTGAAACTGTAGTGAGATAATGCACATAAAAGTGTTGTTATAAAACATAAAACATTTACAACACAGCCATGCCTAGTGTTAAAGCAATTAGAAATCTGTACTTAGAATCAAACAATTCTTGAATCAAATCTGTATGAACAGAAATAACTTTCAGGTTAATCAACGTTTTACCAGTTATTAAAGAGAGTACATATAGTTAGCAAATCTCAACTTGTCACAGAAGTCTTGACAACAGCTGCCACGGACATATGGCCCCTTCCTGATGGGAAGTCAACCATTAGCTTGAAAGCTACCTGTGACTGAAGAGCTTTGGCGTAGAGTGGAGTGGAGGGCCAGGCTATCTGGTCCACTCTTACTACTTCTGCAACAAGTAATGTAACTCCTTTAAATCTTCATTCACTTTTCTACACCTGCACCAGAGGTTGCTATAAAGTTAACTACTTAAAAGTCCTAAGGCTCTTAACAAACACCTGACTGGGGGATGCAGGGTCTGACAGAGGACAGGAGAGCGGGAGGTGGCTAAACCTGAGAAAGGCCCTTTGAGGGATTCTACTCATGCTGGCATATCTAAACAATTCATCCTCAGTCTTTATAAAGTTAAAGATGCAAAATAAAGAATACTCCAAAAGGTCCTATTTACTTGAATGACATGTAAAACTGATGGAGCGGGAGTTTCACCAGCCCGAGCAGCTTGTCCTGTCCTGGGCTCCGCACCTTGTTCCAAGTTTCAATTATCATCACATTGTTCTTAAGTCTTTCCAGGCATTTGGAAGACAGAGAAACAGGAATCACCTGGGGAGAACAATCAGGAAAAAAATCTCCACAGCTGAAACAATTAATCTATACCTTTATTCAGCAAGTGTTTACTGAAAGCCTACTATGTGCACACACAGTACTATGCTGAAGATATTAAAATCAAACCTAGTCTGTATCCTCATAGAAACACATCTGCTCTAAGAGACGAACACACCAAAGACAGCGTGGGCTCTCTCTGATGGCAGGGCTCATGTAGGGACTCATTGTCCAGCAAGTCAATTATGCTGCCAACCAAACTTACCCAACCTTCTAAGGCAACTGGATCCCTCTGTTTAGCATATGTATGGCAAATAGCAAAGGCAGCTGCTCATCTGGCTTTTCCATGAAAAGGTATTTCAGAATAAGCTAGCTGGTAGATGAACCAGGGATCTACAGGCAAGAGCTGTTCCGTTAATTAATAATTGTGCCAAGAGGCCACCGATTTGAAGGACCCCAAGTGGTTAGACATTTTTGAATTCTTTCCTTTGCACATCCGTGTAAAGTGCTGACATTCAACCAACAATCAGAGTAGACCCCGAAGCAGGGTCTGACTGCATTAGTTTGTTTTATTAACTGCTGTCCAGGCACTGGATTGGCAACCCTTTGATAAAGGGTTCACTCTTTTTCCAGATAGTAGACCTCTTTGTTGCAAACAACTCTTTCTCCAGACTGCAAAGAGGACTTTTGTTAAGACATCGCAGTGCTCCTGCAGAAAATCTGAGTTTGGTTCCTAACACCCTCATCAGGCGGTATGGCCTATAACTCCCAGGCCTCTGCCCTCCTTAGTAGCTGCACACATGTACATATACCACACAGAAAATATGGACATACACTTAATTGAAAATTATAAAAATTAAAAATTTTAAAGTATACACATCTTTCAGCAGGATTTAAAAATGGATCCAGTTAGTGCTTGCCTAACACATGAGAGCCTTAGGTTCAATCATTAGTGTCAAAAAGAAAAGAAAAAAAAAAAGAAAAAAAAGAAAAAAGAAAAGAAGGGCATCAGCATTAAATTCTACAGAAAATCCACAGATGGATATTAAAATAGAGAATAAATGAGAAAAAAATATATAACTCAAAAAACAAACCAACAAACAAATAAAACTGAAGAGCTTAGAGAGCAGAGAAAGGTGGCGAATATAATTGATAACGTTTTAAAAGCAGCAGAAAGGAACAGAATCTAGATCTTGGAAAATCAGAACAGCGGCAGGGATCAAAACTTTGGGCCATGTCCTTGACTCCTCCCCTCACTACCAGTTCGCCACAAGAGTGTCTTCTAGTATGAAGCCTCGATGCTTAAACAGAAGCATTAGTTAGGAGACATTTGTCTCTTGCCTCCATAAATCACTAATGGATACAAAACATACATTACCTGAGAAAAATTAAAGACAGGCTGTGTTGTGCCCCATGAGACCACAGATCTGGTGACTTCCTCTGTGCTGAAAAATTTGCAATTCAAATAAACATTGCATGGTGGTTGTTTCTCTGGTTCTCCAAAAACAAAATCTTTCCCATCTGGCACCATCAACAGCACATGTAACAGCAAACCACTTTCTTTGGTTGAGCCACTTATTTGATGGACTAAATTGCGAGATGGCACAGTCATGAACATTGAAGAGTTTGAGGCTACAGAGCTTGCCGACTCTGGGTTGGGTTGCACTAACTTCTGTGTTTTCTTTGTAGTTCCCTCGTGAGTTTTATTTGAGCTCTGTGGGTTTTTGGTACAGGTGGTATCTTGGCCTGTCTCTGGTCGCATCATATCTGAACTTGTTGCAGCAGAGACTGGAGTAGGTTGGGTGCTGCTACTTAACTTAGCACTGATACCAGTGAAGTCCTTGTTGCCTAACACAAGCTCCATGGTGACCTAGAAAACACCAAAGGAGGGACATCAGTGAGAATGTCTTACAGAACTGCAGCCTGAATGTTTGGAGTTGAGCTGACAGCAAGTTAAAGAATGAATCCATCCATATTCAAATACTAACATATATACATACATACATACATATACATACATACATATGTATGCATGTATATGTATATATATTAGCTTGCCAGGCAGAATATTTATCAATACGTGATGACCTGGAAAATCATCTTTTACCAGAAAACAAGGAACTGCTAAAGAAAGGGTGGAGCCATGTACAACGACAGACTCCAGCTAAAGAGGCTCCTATTGGCTAAGTCAGAATTAGTAAGAGCAATGGATTATATAACCTGTTGAAAAATGTCAGAATCTATGAGTCCACAGTAACACAAAATTAACCAGGAAAGGAGCAGTAACCTGCCTTTATCATCATGAGAATAATGTCAATCAATAAATGTTGGGAAAGCTGGATGCAGCTCCATGGGAAAGCGTGTGCCTACTGGGCACAAAGCTCCAAGTGCCACACTTTTTTCTCCCACCACTGGAGGAAAAATAAAAAGTACAGGAACAGGAAGTCAGAGACCAGCAGCCTAAGCCAGGCATCGTGGCACACATCTTTAATTCCAGTCCCCGGTAGCAGAGGCAGTCTGTGAGCTTGAGGCTAGCCTGGTCTACATAGTGAGTTCTAAGACAGTCAGGACTACATAGTGAGACCCTGTCTCAAAACAAAATAAAACCAACAAGCAAACAACAAAGAAACCATTTGACATTTGTCTTAATACCATGATTCAGGCCTAGTTACTTCGAGCACACCTGTAATTCTTGGACTTGGGGAGACTAAGGTAGGAAGATCAAGAGTTTGAGACTGACTACATAATGAAACCATTTCCAAAAACACAGCAAAATAAAAAATTAATTTAGGTAAACCAGTAGAGGGATAATCTACAAAATAACTGGCTTACCTTAAAAATTACTAAAATTCTGAAATAAGAAGGGCTACGGAACCCTTTCAACCACAGGGAACCGGAGAGAAATTAAAATTAATTCTCCTTTGGAAGAACCTGCTAGAAAGGAAAAAAGTATTGACGCACCTGGTGAAATGAGTCCAGGCTGTAGATAAGATATCTACACATGTTAAATCGAGGCTTTAAAACTCAAGTGCAATATGACATTGTTTTCAGGAAATACATGGAATCCATGAGAAGGACTCAGAGGGAAAGAGCCATGGTGTAACTTAAATAGTTCAGAAACTCTTCATGTGTGCACAGTCACACTACATATTTGTGCATATATGGAGAGAGAAAAGAAAGCGAAGGAGCGATGGGGAGTGAGCTCCAAGCCAGCTACAATGAGAGCCTGCCTCCAGCAGAGCAGGGCCAGTGCTTATGATGTGAATGGCTCTCCAGACCAGGGGTGGCTGGGCGGTCACTGCTTATAACAGTGAATGGTTCTCAAGACCAGGGGTGGCCACTGGCTACAACTGTGAATTACTGAGGAGAGAGTGCACACTGTTTCTTTTCTCTGAAACCCTTGTTTCCCACAGCCAAGCTCTGTCAAGTTTCATTCTTGTTTGGTACTTCTCAGTTCTTACTGTCTAGAACACTGGTTCCCAACCTTCATAATGCTGCAACCCATCTACACAATTCCTTGTGTTGTGATGACCCCCAACTATAAAAGTACTTTCGTTGCTACTTCATAACTGTAATTTTGCTAATGTTATAAATGGAAGTGTAACATCATTACACTACCTACGGATCAGCCTTAATGGGGTCAGGAGCCACAGGTTAAGAACCATCAGTGCAGAGCATGGACAGTTTCTAGCCTATCAGTCTAATGTACTGTCCTTCTTAGACTCTGTAGTCAAGAAGGAACCAAGCAGGTGAGAAGTAAAACTTGATGAGGATGGCTGTGGACAGACATGGCCAGTCACGTTCGCCTGACCACGGCTGTGGACAGACATGGCCAGTCACGTTTGCCTGACCACGGCTGTGGACAGACATGGCCAGTCACGTTCGCCTGACCTGGCTATCTGCAGAGAAGGGGGAGGGAGAAGGGAGGTGATACGCTGGGGTTTATACTTTATCCTTTGTGTAGTTAGAAGCAAAGAGAAGGTTTTTAGGTTCTGAGTATGCAAAACTCACTGGAGTTTTGCATGGTGGCCAGTGTTCAGTAGTATGAGGCAGGAGGATTGCAGGTTTTAAAGGAAGCTTGTACTACATAGTGACTTTCTAGCCACCTTGGGCTACATTTTGAGATGTTGTCTCAAAAACCAAAACAAAAAAACTTTATGCAATAGATAATGAAGTTGTTTGTGTTGAAGCCACAGAGTCAAGGTCTGCCTCGGACACCTGGATGTTGGACCGGGAAAGGGCCGAGCCTTCCTCAGGGCATGCGCCTCCACGCACGCACGCACTGCTGTTCCTTTGTTCCTGCCACAACTCTGCTCTAAGCCACATCCAGCATTCCTTTTCAGAGGGAAGGCTTCAGTGTTCATTCCCTCCACACTCCCCGGAGTGTACCATCCATACAGAAAGATTTACAAATCAAAGATGTCACTCGATGCTTTGGTGCCTTTTCCTTGGCTCTCAGGCTCAAATCTGAACATTGCCTTGACTTAAAAAGATCTGACTTTCCCTCTGGCCTACCTGTACAACTCTGTTTTCTACCACCTCACTCTTGCTCTCTATCCTATGGTAACAATTATTAGTTTCACATGTGCATTTCTTTTCAGAAATCACTGTAAACGTCAGCTCCTTAGCGAGAGCTTGTCGGCCATCTTGCAGCCTCCCTGACATTGCACTCTGCTGCAGTTCAACAGAGGTTTCCCAGCTGCAGGAAACTTGTTCACAGCTGTATTCTCAGTGCCAGGCAATAGTTCCTGAGATCAGGCAATGCCAGTGGCTTACTGGATGGATACTCACGTACCTTTAGTGGGCCAAGGGAAGACAGACCATTTTCCTGTTGCACCGGAAGCTGGCTACTGAAAGAAAGCAGCTCCGACTCAATGACAGCTCGCAAAGGGAGAGACGCAGATCCAATGACTTCTGGCTGACGGGAAAAGGAAAGAGAAAGCGTAAGGAGGAGCTGCGGGGGTGGGGAGGTTGACTGAAGTGACCCTGTGATGGCTTGTGAGAGAACAGTGCCTTATGCAGTCCAGAGCTCCATTATGATGTGACTGACAAGGCTTCCACAGCCTGCCAGCCTCCACCCTCCCTTCTGGATTTAACTATTTTCCCCTAGAAGATTACAGAGGATTCTGTAAGCCACAAAAAATATCTTTCTCTATTAAAACCTACATACTGATTTCTTCAATAAGATTCCTTAGCTAATATTTTAAGACTAGGAAAACAACACGCCCGATGCTATCGAGGCTATGAAGGAGCAGGAGCAGAGTGCTAACACACCTCCACACAGCACACTGGAAGGAATATGAAAAGCTTTCTATTTTTTGCTGCAATTATTTTCCAATTCAGGAATTTACACTAGAGAAATAACATATATAAACTATGTATAAATCGCGTATGTTAAAAGTAGTTAATTAGAAACAACTAAATATCTAATGTGACAATTTTCAATCTGTGTATTGTAACCCCTTTGGGGGTCACATATCAGAGATGTATGATTCATAACAACAGCAAAATTACAGTTATGAAGTAGCAATGAAATAATTTCATGGTTTGGATCACTATGACATGAGGAACTAACTATATTAAAGGGTCTTAGTATTAGGAAGGTTGAAACTGCTCTAATACATAACAATTAAGCTAATTTTAGCATATCCATATGTAGTTATATGGCAGGCAGTTTAAGTCATCACTTCACAAAGAGTTTAATTTGGTGGTTGTTTTTTGCTTTTGCTTGTTTTTAGATAGGGTCTTACTTTGTAACTGTGTCTGTCCTGGACTTGCTATGCACACCAGAAGATCTTTCTAACCCCCACCTGCTAGCATTATAGGAATGCACCACTTCTGCCAGCTCACTAAAAGCTTAATATGAACAACACTTGTTATGCTTGACAAATTACATATATTATATAAATCCCCAAACATAAAATATGTGGAAATTATTTTACTAAAAATGAAATAAAAGCCCCTATTACACCCCATTGAAACACACATTAGCAGGGCCTGGGCTACAGGTCTGAGACCTTCAGTTTCTCAGGAGGCTCAGAAGCACAGAAAGCTCAGTGCCTCCTGGATGACAGAGTGAGTTCATGACCAGCCTGGGTAACCTAGTGAGAACCTGACCAAGATAAAAAGTAAAACTAGGTCTAGGGCTCAGTAAAGAGAGTACTTATCAACTATTTTTGAGGTCCTAGTTGAGTTCAATCCTCAGTAACACACTCACATACACACACAATAAATAATGCCAGAGATCCACACGTTTCTACGTTGGCTATGGGCAAATTCTGCCTTCTTGGTGGGTGAAATTCAAAGGGGAAAACTTTTTGAGTTTCTTAAAATAATGTAAAATTATTTCATAATTAAAAAGAAAGCCATTAACTAGGTTTAGGTAAATGCAATATAGATATATTAAAATGTTTGCAGAGGTTGTCTTGAAGTTTTCTGTGAGAAAACTTCAAGACAACCTCTGCAAAAACTCTGTGGGATTTTTTTTACTCCCCCTTCTTTCTGTTTTGCTGTTTTCCAAGAAGAGCTTCTATTTATATTTTTGGGGTGGGGGAACCACTAAACAAAAGAAAAGGTGCATTTACTCTATTCACATCAAAGATGGACCAACTGGGCTGCTCTTCCAGTGAAGGAGCTGTGCACAGCCTACGTTACTCATTTCCACGAGGTCACCTGCAAGTGAACTTTATAAACTGGAACTCTGGGTGGGCTGGGTAATTCAAGTACTTTGCCCACAAATGAAAATGAGAACTTTAAATTAAGCCTATATAAAACCTATACTCATACTGTCACTGTGAACGGCACTCAGGACATGCGCTCTGTCAGTTGTGGTTGGCTCACACCTGCAATCCTAGCACTTGGAAGACTGAGGCAGGAGGACTACAAGTTCAAGACTAGCCTGGGGTACATTAATGAGACCTTGTCTCAAAAAACAAAAACAAAACAAAACACCAAACCAGAGCAGAGCAGACTGACAGGACCAAAGAACTTGCATGATGCTCTGGTTCTGTTTTTGTTATAGAAGGATTCTCAGACAAGTCAATGAACTTTGCTGAGTCTCAGTTTCTTCTATGAAATGAAGGTGATAACCTAATTCACAGAGCTGTTGTGATTATAGATTTGACAGTATTGAGCCCCAAGATCTGGTTTATCTAGGAAAGTGTCTGATGTAAATGTAAGCCTCAAATGAATTACCTTTTTCTGTGGGGTTTTCTTTGCATAAACTTGGAAGGCGAGGTTAGAATTCCACCAGTGCTCTATCATCGGGCCACCAAACTCGACTGGACACACAAATCGCTGCTGGAATTTTACCACTGTGAAAGAGAACAGGCACATGTCACACAGCCCAACCAGAGTCATCACTAACCCATGTGTTGACTCCACCCACCCTTTCCAAGTTCTTTCAGTTGACTCCACACAGTAGTGGACGATAAGCAGTAATGCTGTTCAGATTTGCTAAGAGAAATGATCATCAAATGTGAACACAGGGTACGAAGGACTCATCCACACACTTCACTGAGGCCACAGCAATGGTTATTTATTTTGAGATCGGGTCTCACTATGTAGCCCTGGCTGGCTTTGATATCACGGAGATCTGCCTCCCTCTGCCTCTTAGGTGCTGAGATTGAAGGTGTACCTTACTATGGCTTGGCAAACATGACTGTTTTTGGAAGACAGGCAGGTAAGTGGCTCAACAGAAAAAGTACATTAACTAGATAGAGGATGAAGGATGAATAAATTCATAGAAGAATCAAACTGTAAATTCCATCAATAAGACTAAGCTCATTTTCTGGCTAATGGACAGATAATCTGAATGCTGATATTCAGATATCAACTACTCATGCTAGTCAGCCACGTCAGGTGGAATGTCTGCCTCTGAACACAGGGATCTCTGTGACAAAGGGGACCAAGTGTCTGTTTACTTTGTCTTCTCTGACATGCAGCTTCGTCTAGGAAATAAAAGGAATAAAAAGAATCTGAGAATGAAACCAAAAGTGTGCTCCTTTCACAACCCAGCAGGTCACCCAGAAGATGTTCTTCTTGTTCAGTCCCTGCCAAGCATCCCTAACAGGTCTGCAGGAACATCAACAGCCCGGTTATGCAGAGAATCTGGCATTGAATATTCATTTATTAAAATCGCCTCTGACCTCATTTCTCTGTTGATCTCTGACAATCTTAATTCTTGACTCTCATCTTTTCATTGCTCTTAGGGAGGATATGGGTCTTGCTATCTGCATCCACACGGGTCAAAAGGCCTGTGCCCAGAAAATTGACAGTCATCATGACTCGCATGAGATCAATTTCTCTGTGACAACTGGGAAAAGGTAGAGAACACTTATAGCTCTTTGGGGCAGCAGGACAGCCAACTGAGGTGACAGATGGAAAGACACTCTGGGTACAGTATTAGTTCTTATGTACAAACTGAATTCTGATGCCATTTGGTGTAAAGAATGCTCCTTTCTACCCAGGCACATTCCTAAGATCACACAATTAGTATTTGGTGTGGTCACACTGAGGCCCCAGTCTTCCCAGCAGACAGTGTCAGGAAGGCAGCTGCAGGGCTGGCTGATAGATGGCTTCAAAGCTGGAGCAGGTGCCGCCAAGCCCAGTGACCTGAGCTTGGTTCCTGGAGCCCACACCAGAAGTAGAGACATCAGAGCTGACACCTGCTGCTGTACCTCACACCCACCTTCACACAAAACTAAATTTTGAAAAAATGTAAATAAAAAAAGCAGCTGTAATATCAGGTTACAGGAACATATTTTTTGGTATTGTAAATATTTACAACAAAAAAGAAAATAAAAAGTATCCAAAGTACAAGCAACAAAAGAAAAGTAGATAAAGTTAATCACATACAAACAGAAAACTTAGCTAGGAGGTGGTGGTGCACACCTTTTGTCCCAGCACTCGAGGGAGGAAGAGGCCAGCCTGGTCTACAGAGTGAGTTCCAGGACAGGCAAGCCTACAGAGAGAAACCCTGTCATGAAAACCCAAAAACCAAACCAAACAAACCTCAAAACACCAACCACCACCAACAAACTTTTATAGTTGTGTTGGTTAGTTTTGTGTCATTTTGACACGTGCTTGAGTGTCAAACTGTATGTCCTGGGGTATGTCCTGGAATTCTTGGGGGCACTTGTTCGTCAACTGGATTTCTCCAAGTTCACAGACAGGTAGGCAGGAGTCAGAGGCCCGATTTGGAACAATCCAGTTACACAGGAGGAAAGAGGACTGGAATAGAGGATTTCTGTTCAAAGTTAAGTGGGAACAGCTCTATGTTTCCCTTTGAGACAAGTAAACACCCCTCTATGTCCTCTGCGACAGCTCCTGCCTCCAGGTTCTTATCCTGCTTCAGCTCCTGTCCCCACTTCTTTTGGTGATGGACTAAAATGTGGAAGAATAAGTCAAATAAACCCTTTCTTCCCCAACAGAAGTTTCACCATAGCAATACAAACTCTAACTAAGACATTACTATAAACATATCTACAACTAGGCATGGCCGTATTCCTAAAATCCCAGCCCTAGGGAGGCCAAGACAGGATGACTGAAAGTTTGAGGCCGACCTAGTCTACAGAGTGAGACCATGTCGGCCTTGGAATGGTGTCACACTGGCCAGAGGCAGCAGACAGCAGAAAAACAGCTTCTTACCTCCATCTGTGATTTTACTGGAGGCAAGTCGAACAGCCTCAGTGATCAAAGATGTCTTTCCCACTCCACTTTTGGAAAAGCCCACAGGAAAGTGATACTCCACAAAGAAAGTGCTGGAAGAAAAAAATTAAGAGAATTTGTTGCTTTTGCAGAGGACGTAAGTTCGGTTCCCAGCATTTGCATGGATGCTCACAACTGTCTTTAAGGCCAACTAGAGGGGAGCCAATGAATGTCCTCTTCTGATCTCCTTGGGCACCAGACACACATACAGGGCACACATACAGGGTAAATACCCATACACATAAAAAAGAAAAAAAAAGATCTAGAAACAAAACAAAAGGTAGCTATATTTCTGCCTCTCTATCTTTTGAAGTTACCATTTTCAGGATTGAATTGCCTCAGAGGTCACTTTGAGATCCTGTCTGTTCCTCAGAGCTTTCACCATCTGCCATGTGGGACAGAGCTTGTTTCTGAGAGGACCCACAGCACTTTCAATATAAACTCTGCCTCTGGGCTCTGAGGCGCTAAGCTACAACCACCTTAGGTGTTCACTGCTCTTGCTCTAATTGTAAGGGCTACAGGAGGGCTTCCACCCCACTTTCCTTTATTCCAAATTTATCCTCATTCTTGGGAACTTCAAACCATTTTTACTGATCTAAAAATGTACAAGAAAACAAATCATAAGTTATACTTCCTGTATCAGCCACACCATCCCCAATGCCACATTTAGCTTTCTCATTTAGCTGTACCGCTTTTTTGCTGCTGCTGGCTTTGGTGGTTTCCCGGCAAAGCTCTTCCTGTTTGGTGTCATGTGGGGACTATCTGGAGGGACTCCCATGGTTTCAATGATGATTCTGACCGAATGTACTCTACCCAGGAGAGCCAGTCTATCCACACTTAGCGACATCGCTGGAGTATGTCCTGGAATTCTTGAGAGCTCTTGCTGGTCAACTGGATTTCTGCAAGTTCACAGACAGGCAGGCAGGAGTAAGAGGCCCGATTTGGAACAATCAGAACACAGGAGGAAAGAGGATGGGAGTAGAGGATTTCTGTTCAAAGTGAAGCAGGAACAGCTCTGTGTTTTCCTTTGAGACAAGACTGGTCTGAGACCCCTGATCCTCCTTTGACTTCCATGCTGGGTCAGAAAACAGCCTCTGTGAAGTGAATTTGGTCCTCATCTAAAAGTGTGTAAAAATATTCTTTAATCCATCCAAGTACAGGAATGGATAATACAGAATTAGAGTTTTCTAGAAGGGAAGTCTACCTTATTCTGGTTTGCCCACTGTCTTAACCTCGTTATTAGGCCATTGTGTGTCCCCTTTCATGGTTCCATATAGGAACCATCACAGTCAACACACTGCAACCATTACTGTTTTCTCCATACCCATCTTCTCATGCTGGGTTTTGGGTTTTTGTTTTTTCACTTTTTGAGACAGGGTTTCTCTGTGTAGCCCTGGCTGTCCTAGAACTCATTATTCATACAGCTGGTTGGCCTTGAACTCACAAAGACCCGATCTACCTACCTCTGCCTGCTGAGCTGTGTATTACCTTTTAAAGGACTGAAATTCTTCAGTGAGTTGCTATAACAAATCACTTGGGCAGCCTTGGCCAAATCAAGGCCATTTTCCTCGAGGAAAGGCCCCTGATGTTCTACCCTGAGTCAACACTCACAGCTCACCTGCTTCCCTTGACAGCTGCTCTTTTCTTCAGCTTGTGCTCACTTGACCCTACAACCTTAGCTCTGCCAGAGGCTTCTGACCAGCTCACTGTTTTAGAAGGCTCCATGCCATCATCTTCACTGGGGAAATCACTGGTGCCGACATCAGATTTCTAGGGAAAGACAAACAGAAAACATGGCACTGAAAGACGCTTGCTTTAGGGGAGGCAGGTACAATTGTTTCTACAAAAGCAAGTGCAATTTCTTTTCATAAACACCGTTCTATTACAGAGATAACTGACAGCAGGGGCCTATTCCATATTGTTCTTGGTTATACAGAAGTAATCTGCACTTCACAAAGATAGGCTCTAAGTCCATTCAGAGTAAGCAAGGGAAAACATGAAAGTTCTCGGGGAGATACTGCACTGCCTGTCTGCTGTGTTCCGCACTGTGCTAGGGGTTGCACATGCAGCTGAGTATCCAGCACGCTCCTGTTAGGTGCTTTATCTTGTCTTTACAACTGGAAAAAGCCAGGTAGCTTTTTGTGGTTGCCAGCTACAAGGGGTGAATCCACATTTTTATTTCCACGAATTCTGAAGCCTGGTTTTCTATGACAGTAGAACTGAGATAGAATGGTTGTTACGATGTCACAAAAGACTGTCTTTCCTCCTACTACCCATTCTGATTTTAATTGTGCTTAAGATGAATGATATTTCACAGACTGCCTTCATGAAAGAAATAAGTTGAAAAATTCCCTTTATTTTTTTGCTTTTGAGGCTAATTGACTAGCCTCTTGTATCACAAAATGCAAAATAAACAGAAAGGGACATGACGATTATTTGGCTTCAAATAAAGAGGGGCACTCAGTGTGCTAACGCTGTGTGATTAGGAAGCCGGGCCGGCCGTTCAGGCCTGTTCTCTAGCTTCCACCTTTTGGCACTTTTGGGGACAAACTCTGTTGACCATGGTCAAGAGGACAAATTATCTCAAAGACCAAAGTAGAAAGCTTTTTGCTCTTAAGTTTTCTTTTAGTAGCATCTTTTACAAATGAGTACAGATGCCTGGCATGGTAACATATGCTTTTAATTCCAGCAGCCAAGAGGCAGAGACAGGTGGATCGCTATGAGTGCAAGGCCAGCTTTGTCTACAGAGTGAGTTCCAGGACAGCCAGGGCTACATAATGGGACCCTGGACTCAAACAAAACAAAACAAACAAAAATGGTTACAGATAAGACAATCAAAATCTAAGTAGGTTCATAGTTTAAAATTAATTAGGGCAAATAGAAATTGGATTGTTAAGAAGCTTTGAATACCAGGAACCAAAACCACACATTGATAATGCTGAATTTCTGAGCTGTGACTACTACTCAATATTAGAATGTCAAACATTGCCCTTGGAGCAGAACATGAACCTGTTAAGTTCTTGGTCTTCCTGATGTGTCATGACCAAGTTGGTAATGTCTAGGTAAAATATTAAAGCCTACATGGAATGTTAAGGCCAAGGTAAAATGTTAAGGCCTAGGTAGGTAACTGTTACCTGGCTAGCCCACCATTATGAGGATACTCATATGTTTCTGCTATTACTAGAAAACTTTCTTTTTTTTAATTAGATATTTTCTTTATTTACATTTCAAATGCTATCCTTTTTCATTTCCCCTCTTAAAACCACCTATCTCATCCCCTCCCCCTGCTCACTAACCCACCCACTCCCACTTTTCAGACCTGGCATTCCCCTACCCTGAGGCAAGGAGCCTCCTTGGGTCCAAGGGCCTCTCCTCTCATTGATGTCTGACAAGGCCATCCTCTGCTACATATGCAGCGGGAGCCATGGGTCCCTCCACGTGTACTCTTTGGTTGATGGTTAAGACCCAGGGAGCTTTGGGGGTACTGGTTGGTTCATTTTGTTGTTCTTCATATCGGGCTATTCCTGCCCTGAGTTCCCTCAGTGATAGAAGATGTAAGCTGTAAGCTGAAATAAATCTTTTCTTCTCCAAGTTGCTTTTGGTCATAGTGTTACATCAACAGAAAGCACACTAAGACAGCCTTTCTCTGCCTTTAAAAACTCTCAAGTCTGTTAAGCCTTTTGTGCCTACTTATGCTCTGCCTGACAATATCACATAATTTCGCCCTCCTTTGTCTCAATTCTGGCAGCCCTCCCTGACTTACTAACCAATCCAGAATAATCTACCTTGTATTTCAGTCATTTTCACCCCTGATATACAAAAAAGAAAACTCAGAAGTGTGATGGTCTGAATACGGTCAGAATGCATCCCCAAGAGCTTCTATAGTGAAAGCCTGGTCCTCAGTGACCAGTAAGATGTCAGGCATCATGGGAAGAGATGCTTAGTTCTGTCAGGACAAGTCTTTAGAAGGTATGATGGTAGAACCTGGTCTTGCCACGATGGCTTCCTGTTTGGTGATGTGATCTCTCTCTCATATATGCCATGAGATGGTGCAGCCAATGTGGTCCTTACCAGAGTTTACACTGAGCTACACAAACTTCTCTTTTTTATAAAGTTAGCCTACCTTATGTATTCTGTTAAAGTAACAAAAACTGGACTTATACCAGGAACATGACAGCAGCCTTCAGGACCGACTTGTGGAAAGCGATTAGGCTCATTAGGTTCAGGGTCTAGAAGATGCTAAACCAGAAACAGATCATGTGGCTTCACACACACACACACACACACACACACACACACACACACACACACACACACAGAGGTTGGAATAAAGCAGAACTACCTGAAAGGAATTCCCTATCTTATAAGTCAACAGAGGATTTTGTCACCCATGAGATGAGAAGAAATGTTCTGGACTCTTCTGTGTAGATGTCAAGTGTGTTCTGAGGCATGCCTGTACTAGCTATTTCTTAGAAGTGCTGTGAGGAAGCCTGGGACATACTGAACACAGGCTCTGGGTGCAGGGACACTCCATCTGATTCTGGCTCTGACACTCGCTATGTATCCTTGGGACAAAAGACTGGTGCCCTCTAGGCCCGTCTCTTTATCATAAAACGATACTTCCTTCCTCTCAGCTGTAATTATTATTAAATAAGTTATATGTAAAATGAATAGCTTCCTGCAAGTATTAGGACTGGCTACTACAGGCTGTGTTCTCCATTTGTAGAGCTTCATATTCAATGACTTACAGGCACTGTGTAAAACAAGTTCTCCAGGAGACTCTGGTCATACTGAGGATCATTCAGGTCACTGCTGCAATACACATCACTCCCAGGAGACGGGGAATCTGGAGGAGAGCCTAATCCATTCCAGAAATGACCTTGGGATAATTCAGCACTGGAGACAGGAAAAACAAAGCAGACTTAACAGATTCAGCAGAACTCTTCAAAAGTTCCTAACATTCTAAATTTGAAAGAACGTATGCTACGGACGCACTCTAAACTGTCTACTGGGTGACATTTTCCAACTCTATTACCTCTCTCTTAGGATGATGTCAACTAGTACTCAAACCCCACTACTGACTCACACTGTGCTCTCATTCAGCAAGTGGCTGTTGGCCATTGTGTGTTATGGTTGCCATAGAGATGGCTAACCTGGATGCAGCTGTGCTCCTACAGTGTCTGTGCTCTGACAGGCAGAAAAAAATGGTACCTATCATTTTGTAAAGCAAGTGTTTTTGTCAAAAAATGGCTAATTTACAAAAACACCTTCTTCAATTAAGCAAACACATATATTTTGGAATTATTATGACATGGTTAATTTTATATTGAACATAAAAATGAATAAAACATTACAAGGAGGTTATAAACTAAGGAGGTAAGTATATAAACTATAAACCCATATTTTAGGGAATAATTGATTTTTTTATTTTTCTCTTATAGTAACTAATACTTAATATTACTGGAATTATATTTCAATGAACATTTATTAATAATAAAGCAGTAATGGTAAATAGTGTGCTGACCCCTGACCCAGTGCTTACTCTTCCTCAGCTTCCTTTTTAAGCTACCACTGTTTTCCTGTAATTTCTAAAGAAATATGCATAGTCATCACTTTCAAATAAGACAATATTTGTATATTATTTAAAAAACTTTTTATTTTTACTCTTTAGAGGCCCGTGTGTGTGTGTGTGTGTGTGTGTGTGTGTGTGAGAGAGAGAGAGAGAGAGAGAGAGAGAGAGAGAGAGAGAGACAGAGAGAGACAGAGAGAGAGAGAGAGAGACAGAGAGAAGAAGAAAGAGAGAGAGAGAGAAAGAGAGAGAGAGAGAGAAAGAGAGCACAGTACATGCATTTGCAAACTACTTGTAGGAGTGGGTTTTCTCCTACCACACGGGCTCCAGGGACAGAACTCAGGCTGTCAGGCTTGGTAAGAGCCTTTATCTGCTGAGCTGTCTTGCTAGCCTATTGGAACTTTACAACTGCTCTTTTTATTTTTTAAAGTATTCTTTTTATATAATGGCTTTTTTAAAAAAATAAATATTTTATTTTATGTCTGGTAAGTGTTTGACTGCATGTCTGTGGAGGTGAGAAGAGGGAATCATGTCCTTTGGAACCTGCCTAACAGTGGCTTGTGACCTACAAGGGCGATGCTGGGAGCAACCCAGGTTGCAACAGTAGCAAGTGCTTTAAACAGCTTAGCCATCTCTGCAGCCCATCTTTACTAAGGACCGAGGGTCTACACTGCCCACCTGTCTCCAGTCCATCTTTACTAAGCACTGAGGGTCTACACTGCTCACCATAGTTGTTTGCTATGCCATCTATTCTGCACACAAATCTAGAGTCAGGTGGGCAGCACAAACCCTCAGTCTTTAGTAAAGATGGGCAGGAGACAAGTGGGCAGCGTCTTCTGTAAGGTCTCATCAGCATGGCTGGTCAGTTACCCTCGTCCTCTGCCTTCTAATCTCAGTTTTACTGACACTTTCACTGCTCTCGTCTCCTTTCCAATTCTTTGATTTCTGGCCTCTTCTAGTCTTTGACACCATCAGACTATGGTTTAACAGTAAGTGAACAAGTAGTGTGGCTGTTCTCACCTTCACTCTGCTGTGCACTCCCTGGGTGACCTTCCTTGTGTGCCCTCCAGCTTTCAGTTACTGCTGTGGAGCTAACAGATACTCGATTCTAGCCTCCTTCCTGAGCATCAGCTCTGTTGTCCTGTTGTTTACTGAACAACTGCATTTGAATGTCCCACAGGCAAGTTGGGTTTACAGACTTTCAGGCTCAAATGCGAGCCACCTTTAAATCATTGCCTTATAGCCAAGGGGACTTATATTTCTCATTATGACACACAGGAGAATAATCACTAGGGTTGTGCTTTGCTCACTGCCTTTTTCTAAACAGCCAGGACTATACAGAAAAATCCTATCTCAAAAACCAACCAACCAACACACACCTCAAATCAAACCAAACCAAACCAAACCAAACCAAACCAAACCAAACCAAACCAAACCAAACCAAACCAAAAGTGTGTATTCCCTCTTCCCTACAGGGTTACTCTGTGTAGCCCTGGCTGTCCTAGAACTCACTTTTATAGACCAGAGATCTATAAAATATAGATCTCTGGCCACGAACTCAGAGATCTGCCTGCCTCTGCCTCCTGAGTGCTACACTTAAAGGCGTATACGTCACCTCTTGGCAAGTGTGCATTCTTTTTTTTTTTTAACTTTTAAAGAAGTATTTATTTATTTAAAATATTTTTTATTAGATATATTTTTTATTTACATTTCAAATGTCGTCCCCTTTCCTGGTCACCCCTTGCCCCAAAGGTCTCATAACCTATCTCCCCTCCCCCTGTTCTGCAATCAACCCTCTCCCGCTTCCCTGTCCTGGTATTCCCCTACACTGCTGCATCGAGCCTTCCCCAGACCAGGGGCCTCTCCTCCCTTTGATGTCCAACAAGGCCATCCTCTGATGCCTATTCAGCTGGAGCCACAGGTAACTCCATGTTTACTCTTTGGTTGTCCCTGGGACCTCTGGGAGTACTAGGTGGCTCATATTGTTGTTCCTCCTATGATGCTGCAAACCCCTTCAGCTCCTTGGGTCCTTTCTCTAGCTCCTCCATTGGGGACCTTGTGCTCAGTTCAGTGGCCGGCTGAGAGTGGCCCCCTCTGTATTTGTCATGTACTACTAGGGCCTCCCAGGTGACAGCTATTTCCGGCTCCAGTCAGCAAGCACTTGTGGGCATCCACAATAGTGTCTGGGTTTTGTAGCTGTATATGGGATGGATCCCTGGGTGGGGCAGTCTCTGGATGATCTCTGCTCCACACTTTATCTCTGTATCTCTTTCTGTGGGTATTTTGTTCTCCCTTCTAAGAAGGACCAGAGTATCCATACTTTGTTTTTCCTTCTTCTTGGGCATCATTTGATATGTGAATTGTGTCTTGGGTATTCCAAGCTTCTGGACTAATATCCACTTATAGGTGAGTGCATACCATGTGTGTTATTTTGTGACTGGGTTACCTCACTCAGGATGATATTTTCCAGTTCCACCCATTTGCCTAAGAATTTCATGAATTCATTGTTTTTAATAGCTGAGTAGTATTCCATTGTGTAAATATATCATATTTTCTGTATCCATTCCTCCGTTGAGAGACATCTGGGTTCTTTCTAGCTTTTGGCTATTATAAATAGGGCTGCTATGAACATAATGGAGCATATGTCCTTATTACATGCTGGAGAATCCTCTGTATATGATCAGGAGTAGTATAGCAGGGTCTTCCAGTATTATTATACCCAATTTTGTGAGAAACCAAAGTGGTTGGACCAGCTTGCAATCCCACCAGCAATGGAGGAGTGCTCCTTTTTTTCCACATCCTCTCCAGCATTTGCTGTACCCTGAATTCTAACCTGTGTGAGGTGAAATCTCAGGGTTGTTTTGATTTGCATTTCCCTGATGACTAAGGATGTTGAACATTTCTTTAGGTGTTTCTCAGCCATTCCATATTTCTCAGTTGAAAATTCTTGGTTTAACTCTGTACCCCATTTTTTAAATAGGGTTATTTGGTTCTCTGGAGTCTAACTTCTTAAGTTCTTTGTATATATTGGATATTAGCCCTCTCTCAGATGTAGGGTTGGTAAAGATCTTTACCCAATTTGTTGGTTGCTGTTTTGTCCTACTGACAGTGTCTTTTGCCTTACAGAAACTTTGTAATTTTATGAGGTCCCATTTGTCAATTCTTTATCTTAGAGCATAAGCTATTGGTGTTCTGTTCAGGAACTTTTCCCCTGTGCCCATGTGCTCAATGCTCTTCCCCAGTTTCTTTTCTATTTGTTTCAGTGTGTCTGGTTTTATATAGAGGTCCTTGATCCACTAGGACTTGAGCTTTGCATAAGGAGATTAAGAATGGATAGATTTGCATGCTATCTCTCAGTAGAACCAGCACCATTTGATTCAAAATGATGTCTTTTTTCCACTGGTTGGTTTTATTCATAAGGGAAATTGGTCTGAAGTTCTCTTTCTTTGTTTTGTGGTCTCTTTCTGTGGTTTTGGTATCGGCTTCATAGAATGAGTTGGGTAATGTTCCTTCTGTTTCCATTTTGTGGAATAGTTTGAAGAGTATTGGTGCTAGGTCTTCTTTAAGATCTGATAGAATTCTGCACTAACACCACCTGGTCCTGTGCTTTTTTTTTTTTTTTTTTTTTTTTTTGGTTGAGAGACTTTCAATGATGGCTTCTATTTTTTTTTTTTTTTTTTTTTTAGGGGTCATGGGACTGTTTACGTGGCCTATCTGATCCTGATTTAACTTTGGTATTTGGTAGCTGTCCAGAAAATTGTCCATTTCATCCAGATTTTCCAGTTGTGTTGAGTATTGACTTTTGTAGTAGGATCTGATGATTTTTTTTTAATTTCCTCAGTTTCTGCTATATCTCCCTTTTCATTTCTAAGTTTGTTAATTTGGATACTGTCTCTGTACCCTTTGGTTAGTCTGGCTAGAGGTTTATCTATCTTGTTGATTTTATCAAAGAACCAGCTCCTGGTTTTGTTGATTCTTTGTATAGTTCTTTTTGTTTCTACTTGGTTGATTTTAGCCCTGAGTTGGATGATTTCCTGCCTTCTACTCCTCTTGGGTGTATTAGCTTTTTTCTGTCCTAGAGCTTTCAGGTGTGCTGTTAAGCTGCTAGTGTATGTTCTCTCCAACTTCTTTTTGGAGGCACTCAGAACTATGAGTTTTCCTCTTAGCACTGCTTTCATTGTGTCATGTTGTGCCCTCATTTTCATTAAATTCTAAAACGTCTTTGATTTCTTTCCTTATTTCTTCCTTGACCAAGGTATCACTGAGTAGAACATTGTTCAGCTTCCATGTGTATGTAGGCTTTCTGTTGTTTTTGTTGCTGTTGAAGACTACCACCCTTACTCCACAGTGATCTGATAGGAGGCATGGGATTAGTTCAATCTTATATCTGTTGAGGTCTGTTTTGTGACCAATTATATGGTCAGTTTTGGAGAATGTACCATGAGGTGCTGAGAAGTATATTCTTTTGATTTAGAATGAAATGTTCTATAGATATCTGTTAAATCCATTTGGTCCAAAATTTGTAAGTTTCATGGTGTCTCTGTTTAGTTTGTGCTTCCTTGATCTGTCCATTGATGAGAGTGGGGTGGTGAAGTCATCCACAATTATTGTGTGAGGTGCAATGTGTGCTTTGAGCTTTAGTAAAGTTTCTTTTACAAATGAGGATGCCCTAGCATTTGGAGCAGAGATGTTCAGAACTGAGAGTTCTTCTTGGTATATTTTTCCTTTGATGAGTATGAAGTGTCCTTCCGTGTCTTTTTTGATGACTTTTGATTGAAAGTCCAAATTATCTGATATCAGAATGGCTATTCCGGCTTGTTTCCTGGAACCATTTGCTTGGAAAATTGTTTTCTAGCCTTTTACTCTGAGGTAGTGTTTGTCTTTGACACTGAGGTGTGTTTCCTGTATGCAGCAAAATGCTGGGTCCTGTTTACGTATCCAGTCTGTTAGTCTATGTCTTTTTATTGGGGAATTGAGTCCATTGATGTTAAGAGATATAAAGGAATAGTGATTGTTGCTTCCTGTTATTTTTTTGAAGTCTTTAATTTTTTTCCTGTAAGCTTTTTTTTTTTATTCAATATATTTTATATATCTATTTTTATTTTCTATATTCTTTGTTTATATTCCAAATGATTTCCCCTTTCCCAGATTTCCCCCTCCCCATATGTCCCATAAACCTTCTTCTCTCCACCCATTCTCCAATCACCTCTTTCCTTATTCTCTGTCCTGATACTCTTCTCCAATGCTAGATCAATCCTTTCCAGGATCAGGACCCTCTCCATACTTCTTCATGGGAGTCATTTGTTATGCTAATTTGTGCCTTGGGTATTCAGAGCTTCTGGGCTAATTAATATCCACTTATCAGAGATTGCATTCCTTGTGTATTCTTTTGTGATTGGGTTACTTCACTTAGGATGATATTTTCCAGATCAAACCATTTGCCTAAAAATTTTGTGAATTCATTGTTTCTAATTGCTGAGTAGTATTCCATTGTGTAAATATACATTTTCTGTATCCATTCCTCCTTTGAGGGACATCTGGGTTCTTTCCAGCTTCTGGCTATTATAAATAAGGCTGCTATGAACATAATGGAGCATGTGTCTTTATTGCATGCCAAGAAATCCTTTGGGTATATGCCCAAGAGAGGTATAGCAGGGTCCTCTGGAAGTGTCATGTCCAGTTTTCGGAGGAACCGCCAGACTGATTTCTAAAGTGGATGTACCATCATACAGTCCTACCAGCAGTGGAGGAGTGTTCCTCTTTCTCCACATCCTCGCCAACACCTGCTGTCTCCTGAGTTTTTGACCTTAGCCATTCTGACTGGTGTAAGGTGAAATTTCAGGGTTGTTTTGATTTGCATTTCCCTAATGACTAATGATGTTGAGCACTTCTTAAGGTGCCTCTCGGCCATCCGAATTTCTTCAGGTGAAAATTCTTTGTTTAGATCTGTACCCCATTTTTTAATAGGGTTATTTGGTTCCCTTGGAACTCTAACTTCTTGAGTTCTTTGTATATATTGGATATTAGCCGTCTATCAGATGTAGGGTTGGTGAATATCCTTTCCCAATTTGTTGGTTGCCGTTTTGTCCTTTTAACTGTGTCCTTTGCCTTACAGAAACTTTGTAATTTTATGAGGTCCCATTTGTCAATTCTTGATCTTAGAGCCTAAGCTATTGGTGTTCTGTTCAGGAACTTTCCCCCTGTGCCCATGTCCTCAAGGGTTTTCCCCAGTTTCTTTTTTTTTTTTTTTTTTTTTTTTTTTTTAAAGATTTATTTATTATTATGTGTAAGTACACTGTAGCTGTCTTCAGACACACCAGAAGAGGGCGTCAGATCTCATTGGGGATGGTTGTGAACCACCATGTGGTTGCTGGGATTTGAACTCAGGACCTTTGGAAGAACAGTCAGTGCTCTTCCCCGCTGAGCCATCTCACCAGCCCCCAGTTTCTTTTCTATTAGTTTCAGTGTGTCTGGTTTTACGTGGAGGTCCTTGATCCACTTGGAGTGGAGTTTAGTACAAGGAGATAAGAATGGATCAATTCGCATTCTTCTGCATGCTGACCTCCAATTGAACCAGCACCATTTGTTGAAAAGGCTATCTTTTTTCCACTGGATGTTTTCAGCTCCTTTGTCGAAGATCAAGTGACCATAGGTGTGTGGATTCATTTCTGGGTCTTCAATTCTATTCCATTGGTCCACTTGTCTGTCACTATGCCAATACCATGCAGTTTTTAACACTATTGCTCTGTAGTATTGCTTGAAGTCTGGGATACTGACTCCCCCAGAATTTCTTTTGTTGTTGAGAATAGTTTTAGCTATCCTGGGTTTTTTGTTATTCCAGATGAATTTGAGAATTGCTTTTTCTAACTCTGTGAAGAACTGAGTTGGGATTTTGATGGGGATTGTGTTGAATCTGCAGATCGCTTTTGGCAAGATGGCCATTTTAACTATATTAATCCTGCCAATCCACGAGCATGGCAGATTTTTTCCATTTTCTGAGGTCTTCTTCTATTTCCTTCTTCAGAGACCTGAAGTTCTTGTCGAATAGATCTTTCACTTGTTTGGTTAGAGTCACACCAAGATACTTTATATTGTTTGTGGCTATTGTGAAGGGTGTCATTTCCCTAACTTCTTTCTCAGCCTGCCTATCCTTTGAGTATAGAAAGGCAACTGATTTGCTTGAGTTGATTTTATAACCAATCACTTTGCTGAAGCTATTTATCAGCTGTAGGAGTTTCTCTGGGTGGAGGTTTTCCGGTCACTTAAGTAGACTATCATGTCATCTGCGAATAGTGATAATTTGACTTCTTCCTTTCCAATTTGTATCCCCTTAACCTCATTATGTTGTTTAATTGCTCTAGCTAGAACTTCAAGCACTATATTGAAAAGATATGGAGAGAGAGGACAGCCTTGTCTAGTCCCTGATTTTAGTGGGATTGCTTCAAGTTTCTCGCCGTTTAGTTTGATGTTAGCTATAGGTTTGCTGTATATTGCTTTAATGATGTTTAGGTATGGGCCTTGAATTCCTGTTCTTTCCAAGACTTTTAGCATGAAAGGATGCTGAATTTTGTCAAATGCTTTTTTCTGCATCTAATGAGATGATCATATGGTTCTTTTCTTTCTTTGAGTTTGTTTATGTAGTGGATTGCGTTGATGGATTTCCTTATATTGAACCATCTCTGAATCCCTGGGATGAAGCCTACTTGATCATGGTGGATGATCGTTTTGATGTGCTTTTGGATTCGGTTGGCAATAATTTTATTAAGTATTTTTGCATCAATATTCATAAGGGAAACTGGCTTGAAGTTCTCTTTCTTTGTTGGATCTTTGTGTGGTTTTGGTATCAGCGTAATTGTGGCTTCATAGAATGAGTTGGGTAGAGTTCCTTCTGTTTCTATTTTGTGGAATAGTTTGAAGGGTATTGGTGTTAGGTCTTCTATGAAGGTCTGATAGAATTCTGCACTGAAGCCATCTGGTCCCGTGCTTTTTTTGGTTTGGAGACTTTCTATGACCCTTTTTATTTCTTCAGGTGTTATGGGACTGTTTAGATGATCTATTTGATCCTGATTTAGTTTTGGTGTCTGATATCTGTCTAGGAAACTGTCCATTTCCTCCAGATTCTCCAGTTCTGTTGAGTATAGGCTTTTGTAGTAGGATCCAATGATTTTTTTGAATTTCCTCAGTTTCTGTTGTTATATCTCCCTTTTCATTTCTAAGTTTGTTAATCTGTATACTGTCTCTGTGCCCTTTGGTTAGTCTGGCTAAGGGTTTATCTATCTAGTCAATTTTCTCAAAGAGCCAGCTCCTGGTTTTGCTGATTCTTTGTATGGTTCTCTTTGTTTCTACCTGATTGATTTCAGCCCTGAGTTTGATGATTTCCTGCCTTCTACTCCTCCTGGGTGAAATAGCTTGTTTTTGTTCCAGGGCTTTCAGGTGTGTTGTTAAGCTGTTAGTGTATGCTCTCTCCATTTTTTTTGGAGGCACTCAGGGCTATGAGTTTTCCTCTTAGAACTGCTTTCATTGTGTCCCATAGATTTGGGTATCTTGTGTCTTCATTTTCATTAAATTCTAAAAAATCTTTAATTTCTTTCTTTATTTCTTCCTTGACCAAGGTATCATTGAGTAGAATATTATTCAATTTCCACGTGTATGTAGGTTTTCTGTTGTTTTTGTTGCTATTGAAGACCACTTTTACTCCATAGTGATCTGATAGGAGGCAAGGGATTATTTCAATCTTCTTATATTTGTTGAGGTGTGTCTTGTGACCAATTATATGATCAATTTTGGAGAAGGTACCATGAGGTGCTGAGAAAAATGTATATTCTTTTGCTTTAGGATAAAATGTTCTATATATATCTGTTAACTCTATTGGTCCAAAGCTTCAATTAGTTTCACTGTGTCCCTGTTCAGTTTCTGTTTTCCTGATCAGTCCATTGAGGAAAGTGCAGTGTTGAAGTCACCCACAATTATTGTGTTAGGTGCAATGTGTGCTTTGAGTTTTAGTAAAGTTTCTTTTATGAATGAGACTGCCCTTGCATTTGGAGCATAGATGTTCAGGATTGAGAGTTCTTCTTGGTGTATTTTTCCTTTGACCAGCAAGAAGTGTCCCTCAGAGTCTCTTTTGAAGACTTTGGGTTGAAAGTCAATCTTATCTGATTTTAGAATGGCTACTCCAGCTTGTTTCCTGAGACCATTTGCTTGTAAAATTGTCTTCCAGCCTTTTACTCTAAGGTAGTGTTTGTCTTTGACACTGAGGTGTGTTTCCTGTATGCAGCAAAACGTAGGGTCCTGTTTACGTATCCAGTTGGTTAGTCTATGTCTTTTTATTGGGGCATTGAGCCCATTGATGTTAAGAGATATTAAGGAATAGTGATTATTACTTCCTGTCATTTTTGATGTTATTTTTAAAATTTGATTGGTTATCTTTTGGGTTTGATGAAAGAAAGTTACTATCTTTCTCTTTCCAGGGTGAAATTTCCCTCCATGTATTGGTGTTTTCCTCCTATTATCCTCTGTAGGGCTGGGTTTGTGGAAAGATACTAGGTAAACTTGGTTTTGTCATGAAATATCTTAGTTTCTCCATCTACGGTGATTGAGAGTTTTGCTGGATATAGTAGTTTTGGTTGGCATTTGTGTTCTCTTAGAGTCTGCATGAGATCTGCCCAGGATCTTCTAGCTTTCATAGACTCAGGTGAGAAGTCTGTTGTGATTCTGATAGGTCTTCCTTTATATGTTACTTGGCCTTTTTCTCTTACTGCCTTTAATATTCTTTGTTTAGTACATTTGGGGTTTTGATTATTATGTGACGGGAGGTATTTCTGTCTGGTCCAGTCTGTTTGGAGTTCTGTAGGCTTCTTGTATATTCATGGGCATCACTCTCTTTAGGTTAGGGACGTTTTCTTCCATAATTTTATTGAAGATATTTGCTGGTCCTTTAAGTTGTAAATCTTCACTCTCATCTATGCCTATAATCTTTAGGTTTGGTCTTCACATTGTGTCCTGGATTTCCTGGATGTTTTGGGTTACAAGCTTTTTGCATTTTGCATTTTCTTTGACTGTTGAGTCCATGGTTTCTATGGTATCTTCAGCATCTGAGAGTCTTTCTTCTATCTCTTGTATTCTGTTGTTGATATTTGTGTCTATGTCCCCTGATTTCTTCCCAAGGTTTTCTATCTCCAAAGTTGTCTCGCTTTGAGTTTTCTTAGTTGTTTCTACTTCTGATTTTAGATCCTGGATAGTTTTGCTTAGCTCTTTCACTTGCTTGTTTGTGTTTTCCCATAATTCTTTAAGAGATTTTTGTGTTTCCTCTTTCATGACCTCAGCCTGTTGACCAAAGTTCTCCTGTATTTCTTTAAGTGATTTTTGCGTTTCCTCCTCATTGGCTTTTGTATTCTCCTGAATTTCTTTCAATTATTTTTGTGTTTTCCTTGTAAGGGCTTCTAACTTTTGATCCATTTTCTCCTGAATTTCTTTAAGTATGTCCTTCATGTATTCCTGTACCAGCATCATGACCAGTGATTTTAAATCCAAATCTTGTCTTTCTGGTGTGATGGGGTATCCAGGACATGCTGTTAATGGAGAATTGGGTTCAGATGCTGCCATATTGCCTTGATTTCTGTTAGTGACGTTCCTGCATTTGCCTTTTGCCATCTAGTTCTCACTGGTGTTAGTGGTTTTGTTGTCAATGCTGGACTCACCAGTGCAAGCTGCCTCTTCCCAGCTGGCCTCCGGTGCACAGCTGGCCTCTGGTGCACAGCTGACCTCCTGCACTGCCTGGAGACAGGGTCTGTGGCCCAGGCTGTTCTAGAACCAGAGGCAGAGACCTGAAGTCTCCTGCCAGAGGCCTCAGGACTGGATCCTCTGCTCTGCAGGGCCGGACTCATAAGAGCACACTGACTCCTCCCAGCTGGCCTCCCAGGTGCACAGCTGGTCTCTTGCAGGGGCTAGAGATGTGGTGCTGTAGCCCAGGCTGTTCTGGATCCCAAAGCGGAGATCTGAAGGCTCCCGCCAGAGGCCTCAGGACTGGAACCTAAGCTCTGTGGGACTGGACCCACCAGAGTATGCCTCTGGGTGCACAGCAGGCCTCTTGCACTTCCTGGAGACCGAGTGCCGTGGCCCAGGCTGTTCAGATCCTGAAGTAGACACCTGAAGGTTTCCGCCCGGGGCCTGCTGGACTCACCAGAGCACACTGACTCCTTCCAGCTGGCCTCCCGGGTGCCCCTCTGGCCTCTTGCCGGGCCTGGAGATGTGGTGTTGTAGCCCAGGCTGTTCTGGATCCCAAAGTGGAGATCTGAAGGCTCCCGCCAGAGGCCTCAGGACTGGAACCTCGCTTCCCGTTATTTTTGATGTTATTTTTATGTTTGGTGGTTATCTTCTTTTGGGTTTGTTGAAAGAAGATTACTATCTTGCTTTTTCTAGCATGTAGTTGACCTCCTTATATTGGCGTTTTCCATCTATTATCCTTTTTAGGGCTGGATTTGTGGAAACATATTGTGTAAATTTGGTTTTATTATAGAATATCTTGGTTTCTCTATCTATGGTGACTGAGAGTTTTGCTCGGTACAGTAGTCTGGGCTGGCATTTAGGGTCTGTATGAGAGCTGCCCAGGGTCTTCTTGCTTTCATTGTCTTTGGTGAGAAGTCTGGTGTAATTCTGATAGGTCTTCCTTTATATGCTACTTGGCCTTTTCCCCTTACTGCTTTCAATATTTTCTTTGCTTAGTACATTTAATGTTTTGATTATTATGTTCTGGGAGGACTTTCTGTTCTGTTCCAGTCTGTTTGGAGTTCTGTAGGCTTCTTGTATGTTCACGGGCATCTCTCTCTTTAGGTTAGGGAAGTTTTCTTCTATAATTTTGTTGAATATATTTACTGGCCTTTAAGCTGTAAATCGTCACTCTCTTCTATACCTATAATGCTTAGGTTTGGTCTTCACATTGTGTCCTGGATTTCCTGGATGTTTTGGGTTACACGCTTTTTGCATTTTGCATTTTCTTTGACTTTCTATGGTATCTTCAGCACCTGAAATTCTTTCTTCTATCTCTTGTATTCTGTTGTTGATGTTTGCATCTATGACTCCCGATTTCTTTCCAAGGTTTTCTATCTCCAAAGTTGCTTTCCTTTGTGATTTCTTTGTCGTTTCTACTTCTGTTTTTAGAGTCTAGATGGTTTTGTTCAGTTCCTTGACTTGTTTTGTGTTTTCCTGTACTTCTTTAAGAGATTTCTATGTTTCTTCTTTAAGGGCTTCTACCTGTTAACTCATGTTCTCTTGTACTTCTTTAAGGGAGTTATTTATGTCCTTCTTGAAATCCTCTATCAGCATCATGAGATGTGATTTTAAATCCAGATCTTGCTTTTCTGGTGTGTTAGGGCATCTAGGACTTGCTGTTGTGGGAGAGCTTGGTTCAGATGGTGCCATGTTGCCTTGGTTTCTATTGGTAATGTTCTTGCATTTGCCTTTAGCCATCTGGTTATCTCTGGTTTTAGCTGGTGTTGCTTTCTCTGACGATGGCTTATCTGTCATGCAAGCCTCTGTATCTGTGCTCCTGGGAGACCTGTGCTCTCTGTGTACACAGGTATGTAGGTATTACCAGGAGATCCACTCTCTTGTGTTGTTTTTGGGTATATAGCTCTGTAGCCCCAATCAGTTCTGGGTGTAGGCAGAAATCAGAAGACTCCTGTTTCAGGCTGCTCTTAGGCTCTTGTGTCCTCAGGATTTCCAGCTGCTTCCTCTGAGCTTCAGGGCTGGTCCCACCTGTGCTGACTGTCCTCTCTGCACTTCTGAGTGGTTAGCTACCTTGGTGTACCACTTGGGTATGACACGCTGTGGCAGAGGATGGTCCCATTATGGAGACAAAAAACAAGAGGGCTTCTGCCAGAGGTTTCCAGATGTGATCCTCTGCACTGCGGGGGTGGTTCTATCTGTGTTGTCAGGCCTCTCCCCACTCCTGGGTGGTTAGCTACTTGGGTATATTCCCTGTGGCAGGAGATGGTCCCAAGCCAAAGACAGAAACCAGAAGGCTTCTGCCAGAGGGTTCCAGATGTGATCCTCTGACCTGTGCTGACTGTCCTCTCTGCGCCGCTGGGTGGTTAGCTACCTTCCTTTGCCATATGAATATGGCACCACAAGTGTACATTCTTAAACACATCTTTCTCATATATGTTTAACACATTGCTTTCAATCTTCCCAAGACAGTAATCCTTATAGTAACTGTACTGGCTGGTTTTGTGTGTCAACTTGACACAGGCTGGAGTTATCACAGAGAAAGGAGTTTCAGTTGGGGAAGTGCCTCCATGAGATCCAACTGTGAGGCATTTTCTCAATTAGTGATCAAGGGGGAGGGCCCCTTGTGGGTGGTACCATCCCTGGGCTGGTGCTCTTGGGTTCTATAAGAGAGCAGGCTGAGCAAGCCAGGGGAAGCAAGCCAGTAAGAAACATCCTTCCATGGCCTCTGCATCAGCTCCTGCTTCCTGACCTGCTTGAGTTCCAGTCCTGACTTCCTTTAGTGATGAACTGCAACGTGGAAGTGTAAGCTCAATAAACCCTTTCCTCCCCAACTTGCTTCTTGGTCATGATGTTTGTGCAGGAATAAAAACCCTGACTAAGTAACTATTCAAGATGTTAATAATATTCACAACAATAGCTACCAATAACCAACTACTATGTGCTAACTCCTTTATATTACATCATTTCTTATCCTCACTGCAGTTTTGCAAGTTTGCAAGTTCTTTTGGTGGTTCTGTAGCTGAGATAACTGCCTAAGGCCTCAATGCTAAGTAACAAACATAACTCTGCAACCTGACTCTAATTAAAATCCATCACACCACATTAACACAGATGAGAAGAGTGGGGAGACAAGAACAGAAAGCTGGATTGGGGGTCATTTTGTAAGCAAAGCCCAAAAACTAGGCTGTCCACTGGCTTAGCCCAAAGAAAAGGCTACCCACTGGCTTTTTATTTAATGGGCAAACAGTGCTAGTTTAAGGACCCAGAAAGAAGTGAGGACAAGGAAGTATTGCTGACAATGTACTCAATGACCTGGAAGAAGCTTTAATGAAAGAAAGCTAGAAAGGAATCCTTACCTGCCCAACAGCAGCTGGATAGCTTTGGTGTCAGCCGCGGGGAGAAGGTCTGCACTGTGGCCTTTACACTGATTCTCAGATGAGTTCCTAGTGCCAAGGTGTGGGAAATACTGTCAGGAATGGCAACAGATAGGAAAAGTTCAAATCCTAACCCAAGTAAGAAAGAGTAGAAGGCACTAGTCTGACTTAGAAAATTTAGCATTTTTAGCCTTACCCGCCTTAGATGTATATAAAACTTTACACTTTGCAAAGTTCTTCCCAACATCAGAATCCTATTTTATTTATGAAGGGAGGGGAAAAAAATCTTCATTGTATATACAGGCATTCTAGTTTAGAGTATGAAGAATTTATTATTCATTTATATATTTAGCAAACATCAAAGCTAGGTGTTAGATTCTGAAATTAGGCTACCCTTTTACTACAGGCTCAGCACATTAAGAATTATTTGCTGAACATTCATTCCCTAGATCATCCCATTCAGAACAACAAAGGCGATAACAGCTCAGAAGTGAGCTGCAGGGGCCTGTGCATGCCCCTAACTTACAGCACTGATGATCTGGGAACATCTTCTGCCGTAGGAGGAGGAACTTTGTCCAGCAGCACACTAGTATCTGGGCTGGAGTTCATTGCAGAAATCAACATGGCGTTCCGCAGCTTATTGCCTTGTTCTAACAGAGCTGAAGCAGTAGAAACAGAAAATGCAAAGGTGAAGTCCAGCAGCACGGGTGTCAATAGCCAGCACTTGTTCTCCTTGGGGAGACCCTGCAGGGGCCTCTGCATCCAGTCTCCCATCAGCCTGGCAATTCCTTGAGGATGTTGTTCACTTAACAACATTGTTTACTTGGTGTCTGCCTTGTGTTTAGAGGTGTTACATCAAGGAGTAAACACTCTTTCCCAGAGAGACTGATCCTTCTATGGGAGTTGTTATGTCTCCCAACTGATAGCTTGTCTGTACACAATGCAGTTAAATGGTGCCTAGGATTCATTTTTATAGCCAGATACCTTATTCTCTTATTGATACGATCTATGATATAAAGCCTAACTTGTGGAAAGCAGTTATACCTATAATGATCTAGTCTAAATTTGTGTTTTCATGAATGAGAATGCCAAATTGAAGCCCATGACTCAGTTAAGTTCCCATAGCAGGACCATGGAAAAAGTGAGATGAACCCATGGTTTCAGACTGTTTAACTAATAGAAGTCACCCATCCCTGAGCTAGTGACAGCAGCAGCAATAGCAAAGGGCACTTATAAGCCCTTGCGTGTGCCAGGCATCACTCTTCCTACCTTGCAGCATCCCTCCGAGATAAGTACCCTGCCGAGTCACACATCTGACATCTGCACTGCAAGCATCCTTTTGTCTATGGTTTCATGTTCTGAAATTTCAGTCAAAAACATTAAATGGAAACTATGTATTCCAAGTTTAATTTGTGTGTTGTTCTAAGTAGTGTGATGAAAATTTAATCCATTCTATGCTGAAACATCCCTTTATCTAAGGTTGGCCACACTGCATATTCTATCTGCTTCTGAGCCTCACAAATGCTATTTCATTTCTCAGATTTACCATTGTGACATTTCAAGAAGGGTGCTTGCTGTGCTATCAGTCTGAGTTGGATAAGGACACATGGTTAGAGGACTGAACCAACTCTTACAAGTTATTTTCTGACCTTCACACATGTGCCATAGCACATAAGTGCCTGCACTCACAAGCACAGATACATGTAAAAGGAAAATTTTAAGCGAGGCTAATCATCTCTATCACATGTGGTTTTATTGATAAAATTCTGAGTCTAAAATACTCGGCAAGGAACATTTTGTGTTTAAACTTGCATCAGTGGGTTCGTGCCTGAGCATGTGCGCCTGCGGTGGGAGAGTAGAGCATGCCACCTGAATGTGTGTGGAAGTCAGAGAACAACTTGAGGAGTCAAGGCTCTCTTTCACCATGTGGGCCACGGGGGATCAAACTCAGGTCAGCAAGGCTTGGCGGAAGCAGATGAGCCATCTTCCTAGCACCACAGAGGATATTTGAAACATTCTTAACACAGATGATAAATGCCTGAGATGACTCATGTCAGGTGATATGATCACTACCTACTATATACACATCCGCAAACATCTTACTGTAGCCCATAGACACACACCATTGCCACTTACTAATTTAAAGTAAACACATCTAAGCAGTAATCACTTAGCAGTTTAGTAGAGCTGCCTTTACATGAGTCCCTGGATGACACCAAGTCTCACACTTTTATTTGGCTACTTAGTTCATAGCGAAGTCTTGCTTCCCTTCATGGCCTGGCTAACAAGCAGAACAAACCCAATAAATGCAGCATAGACTGAGGTAACAGACACATACCTGAAAGAAGGTCCTTTGTAGGGGGGTTATTTGAAGACAGCATGCATGAGTCACTATGACTCTTGGCGACTGTACTAATTTGTGGCTGAAACTCAGAACTGTTCAGGAGGGACAGCTGCTTCTGTGGGGCTTTGCCTCTCAGAGTTATATTCTCTCCATCCGCCCCTTGAGTAAGGTGACGCTGTAGTCCACACAACGAACTCTTTACTGCATCGGAGTTCTCTGCAAAGTACAAGTGGTCCTTTCCCCTGTTAGGAAGAAACAATGCCAGCAGCTTATACCCCGTCTTGGGAATATACCATCTCCTCAGAGATTGGGGACCAGGGAGGGCACTGAAGCTGGGGCTTTGGAACAGGTGGTTTCCTCTGCAGTGTGATTGTGTATATCTGCTTTTAATCTCCTTATAAAAAAAATTGATCACAGTTGTGGGTTGTTCCTTAAGTGATACAAAATAGATACCAGCACACAGGGAAAGGGAATGTGTATGTGTCTACACAGACTCTGATACAATGCAAATGCTTCACAAGTAATTACTTAAGATAAATATCTGTTTCTTATACTTCATTTTGTTTCACAAAATAATTCCCTTTCCCTCTTTTCCCTCACAGGCAGTATCAGCAAGGGCTTCTCTACAAGACTGTGAGCAGTCCTTAGAAATGGTGGTTTTGTGACTGCTGTATTTGGGGCAGGCTAAGCATACATTCTCCCTGAGTCCCAGGAGTTGTGTCTTGTCCACTTTGTGCCAGTCCCTGGTATCCAACCAGGCTGGCAGTGGGAACTAAAGAGCTATCTGCTGAGAGTGTGACTCACTTCTGCCTTCAGCCTTTCAGTCTACCACAGATGACACAGAATGAGAACAGTGAGAGTGGCAGGCGTAGAGACTCGGAGATGAGATCATTACCTTGGTGTGGTTGACCTGCTGCTGTTGCCTGCTAATTCTTTCCCATCAAATTTGATGGTAGGTACCCTACAAGACTTTGACAGGATCACAGACTGATTGTTGCTGGACTCAGTATTCTCCCTGAGTTCTCGCTCAGATAAAAGCACATTTTTTGTCACTTCAGTGGCAGGAAGAGGTTTGTAGCTGTCATAAGTTTCTGACAGAGGCTCCAGGGCAAGTGAGACCTGAAAGAGAATGAAACAGAACAAATTTTCTTCAGTTTCTAGCAACTTTTACTTATCATTTTTTACTTATCATACTGACAGATTATGCATCCCTTGAAGGTAAGATTTCCCTACCTGACAGAATTCCTCACAAGCCTAGGTCTCGCTTTCTACCTACCTCAAAATCCTTTCTCACTAGGCTCCCAGGACTCCTCCACCCCTCTGACCCAGACAGACCAATTGCCTCTGGTTTCTACTGAGCACTCTCTATTCACTACTGTGTGCCTTTGTTTACTCCGGCCTTGATTCATTATGTCTGTAATGACATCAAGACCACTGCATTCCTCCTGTTTCTTCTTACCCTCTATCTAGTCACCAACAGCCACTATTTACTACTGAATACTTTCCTATAGGCCAGCAAAATGCTGTGTTCCTCATTTAGAAACACCTCAGTGATGACACTACTCTGCCAGGAATTTATATTATCTTAAGTATAAGAATAAGAAAAAACAAAGCAGAGATCATATGTGGTGGTACCCACGGAGTAAGGCCCAGCATGTAAGGGGCAGAGGCCTATTTGCATTTTTTACTTATCATACTGACAGATTATGCATCCCTTGAAGGTGTGAGCCATATCCTCTAGTGTTCTACAGATTGATAGCACAGCACCGTAGGTATGGCACTGACGCTAACATGTCTGAGGCTCTGATCAGTAGATGATTGATTAGCACAGTGCTGAAGGTATGGCATGACGCTAACACGCCGAGGCTCTGATCAGTAGATGCCGTGGTCTTTGCTTGCATTCTGACTGTTGCTTGGCACAGAGAAGTCTCTACTGTCCTGCTGGAGGTAAAGATAAAACACTAAGAGGAGACACAGCTTCTGCTGCCGGAGATAAGCTCTTGCTTGTAGCCTAGTTTTGTGGGGGCAATGCAAGAAGATCCTTAGAGCCTAGGACGTGGGAGCAACACAGCAAGACCTTACCGTTTATCACTGGCTAACGACCTAACTGCATTGTAGAAGCAGAGGAGGCACGGGGAATAAAGGTATCCCTGCTCTTAAACTGAACTTGTGGACTGGCCAGTAGGGTTTGCTTTTCCCTAAGGAGACTTAGTATCCACCAACTCACAAGCCTGCTGTGACATTGGATAGTGGACAAAGGCTCAGAGAAAAACCTTGAATTTTTCTCAGCATCTTGCAATCAAACTTAGGGCTGGCCTAACTCATCTGTCAATATTTATTGATACCAGCTCTATGCTAACTGCCTGGGACAGAGAGATGACTAAAATACTCTGCCCAGAAGATTATGGACCTTACAGTGGGAATTTAAATAATCTAAAACCCAAATGTTACTGCTCAGGTAAGAATGTGTACTAGGTGATGTGGAAACACTAGGAAGACAGCTGCATTTAGGGAAGAGGTGAGGAATGGCTTCCTTGAGCACAACACAAATGACTCAGCACAAAGTACCAGATGAAGCTGAGGTAAATAAAACAATGCAGACTAAGGAAAAACATCTAACTGTGGACGCATTAGAAAGATGAAGTGGCCAGCCGGTTGCTTATGCTGGGCCTGACTCCCAAGGCCCCTGCTTCTCCATTCCTCACACATCCCTCATTCCTCTCTACCCGCGCTCTGCCTGTTTCACTGAGCCCCTCCCCGGTTATGTTCACCCTGTTCATGTCTCTGCCAGGCCATTAGTACGTCAGTGTCTGCCTCTGTCTGCTTGCCTGTCTTTCTCATGCTGGGAGCTGGAGCTGGGTCCTCATACACGCTAAGCACATGCTACATTCCCAACCAGCTTTTCCATGTTATGCAAACTACTTTACTTTTTAAACTGGAGATTCCTCCCTTAAAATGTTCCCAAAGTTTTCTCCAAAGCAAACAGTTTTCATCTGTGAAGATAAGGGAACTAACACACTCTACCATCTAAATATATCACCCTCTTCTGAAGCCCACGCCATCCACATTCACCATAAATACGCTGCATGCGTCTCCCATGTATAACAGCAATGTTAAGGATTCTCATCTGTCTTCTAGCAATGACTCAGGGCCTTTTTAGTACTAAGTTGCCTACAGTTTTCTACTTATATCTGTGGAATCTAATGTCCAATTTTCAGAATTATGCTTGGCAATGTAACATTTAAAAATGATTAAGCAATGCTTTGAAAATTACATTTCTTACAAAATTTGGTATCTCTGTCTTTTCTTGAAAAATTAGAAGATCCAGCAATGCTGAATCACTGTGCTCACGTGGCAAAAATGAGCTGGAATAGACTAGTGACTTGGTCAGGACATGCATCCAGCTGCACAGCATATCCGAGTGTGAGGCAAGGTGACAACCACTCTCTGTTGCTACATCTGGGTTTATGATTATTTTAATTTCCTATAGTAAAACATCAATTTTATAACTGCAGTTTTATGACTTTACACATATGTATACACCTATGTAATCACCACAATCATGAAAGGGAACAGTTCCATTATCTCAAAAAACTCATGTTATTCCTTTGCAGTCACGCCCTCCTCACTGCAAACCGCCACCATCACTCGTGATGGTTTTCTAGACTCAACAAAGACAAAAGCCATGGCCTAGTGTGTAAGCTTTGGAAATTCTTTGGAGATTTACTGTGGTGCTGAAAGTATCTATGCTTCTTTACTGACTAGAACCCAATGCTGATGTCTGATTGTACTGGTTACTTGCTTAGCACTGAAGCAGTCCTGCAGTCCTGGGGTAAGCTCTTGAGGATAGGACTGTTCCTCCTGTACAGTGCTGGCCCCAGTTTACTGGTATTTCTTGGGGATTTTGAGGCCTAGGTTCATGGGAAATACTGTTCTTCTATTTTCTGTCTCTACTCTTGGTATCAAAGTGTTATATGCCTCAAAATAGTGTTTTCTCTTCTTTGATTTTTTTGGAACAGACTGATGGTATTTTTTTTTCTTCCCTTAAGAATCTGAAGAATTTGCTAATAATTTGTTAGGCCTAGAGATTTGTTTTTTGGCAGATCTGAAACTACAAATTCAACTTTACAGCCCCAAGTCTACTCCGGTCACTTCTTCAGAGTTTCTTGTACTTCACAGCCTGGGAAGAACTGGGCCATTTCATTTGTCAGACTTCACCATGTAGCATTGCTTGTGGCATTCTTTTAATGTCTGTGAGTTCTGTAATCAGCTGTCTTTCTTACAGCAGAAACAAGAGGGAAGTAGAGTGTTTCCTTTTAAAATAAGTTTATACTCATTGTACTCAATGATGGTTTTCATAATGACGTTAAAAAAAAAAAATCTGTGGGCCTTGTGTGTTTGTGTGCCTGAGTGCAGGTATGGGTATGCAGGTGTGGGTATGCAGGTGTGGGTATGCCATGTCCAAGGAAGAAGACAGTCTTGGGTGCTGGGTGCCTGAGACAGTCTCTTGCTCACCAGTGTGTAGACAGGCTAGTGACCCATGAGCTGTTAAGGATTCTCCTGTCTCTGCCTCCCATCTCGTAGGAACACTGTGGTTACAGACATGTCCTACCAAGTCCAGCTTTACATGGGCTCTTTAGGTCTGAGCTCAGTCCACACACTTGCACAGCATGCACCGAGCCACGGTGCCATCCCCACATCCCTCATGCCAACATTTGAACTCCAGCATATTCAGTGTCTCCCCACTGTCACCTGTTCCCCGCCTACACCCACCAAACCTCTTCATCTTTTAAAACAGCCATGATTCTACTTTTATATCATATATAAGAGTGCATACGCAAAGAAAATATAATGTTTCTATGCCTACGAAGGGAGAAAAGGAGACTTAGAAAATTTAAAATAAATGGGAACAGGTATGTTTCATTATGGAAAAGAATATATTTCTAATGAGTAATATCTGGGCAAAATGTTACTGTCCAATGTTAAATTCATACCATCATGAAACAGGAATACAAAAATTTGGGCTGGAGAGATGGCTCAGCAGTTAGGAGCACTGACTGCTTTTCCGAAGGTTCTGAGTTCAAATCTCAACAACCACATGATGGCTCACAACCATCTGCACAACTACAGTGTACTCATATACATAAAATAAATCTTTTTTTTTTTTTTAAAAAAAAAGGAATATTGAAATTCAAGGAGATTTTAAAAACTGAAGTAGAGTGAAAGCAGCTCTATGACATGACAGTCAGATGTGCTAGAAAGAATCAAAGCCTAATATGGATAGTAAATTTTTTATTTATTTAATTTTTGTTGTTTGGTTTTTTAAGACAGGGTTTATCTGTATAGCCCTGGCCATCCTGGAACTAATTCTAGATCAGGCTGGCCGCAAACTCATAGATATCCACCTGCCTCTGCCTCCTGAGTGCTGGTATGGTAAGTTTTTTTAAAGGACTCCCATCAAATGTAGCTGGATTTGTGTGTAGTTAATGCTATTAGCATATGTGGGTCTAATGGAATGCCCATTGTGCAGGATGCTGGTGGTAATGCTGCATATGCTCACAGTACACTGTATCCCCATCAATTTCTCTTTGGAATCTTACTGGTTCCTATACTGTTACAAGAGGCTTGACCAACTTATTTTGTAGAGGGCCAGGATAAATATTTTAGGCGCTGCCAGATGTGGTGGCTCACGCCTTTAATCCCAGCACTTGGGAGGCAGAGGCAGGCGGATTTCTGAGTTCGAGGCCAGCCTGGTCTACAGAGTGAGTTCCAGGACAGCCAGGGCTACACAGAGAAACTCTGTCTCGAAAAACAAAACAAACCAAAAAAACCAAAAACAAAACAAAAAAACAAAAACAAAACAAAATTTTTAGGCGCTATTACATATTTTTCTTTTACAGTTAAAAATATAAGAAGTCTTTCTAGCTCAAACGCTATGTGGGAACCACCAGACATCATGCTAGCCCTTTTCTGCCATAGCTAATTTCTCAGTCCTGTTACTCTCACTGTGCCTAAAACCTCTCAATGTGTGTGCTTGGCTGTACCGTTCCAACAGAGTGTTTCTGTAGTTTCATCTCATTTCATGCTGGCAATAATGCTTTACACTATTTACAAATGGGATATTGAAGGTCAGCAAGTATAAATGATGTTTTAGTTAGGGTTTCTATTGCTATGAGACACCATGACCATGGCAAGTCTTATAAAGGAAAACATTTCATTGGGGCTGGCTTATAGTTTCTACAGTTTCAGAGGTTTAGTCCACTATTGCCATGGTGGGTCATGGGTGCATGCAGGCAGACATGGTGCTGGGGAAGGAGCTGAGAGTTCTGTATCTTGATTCACAGGCAGTTGGTGTGCCACACCAGGCCGACTTATAACACTTCAAAGTCTGCCCCCAGTGACACACTTCCTCCAACAAGGCCACACCTTCTAATAGTGCCATTTCCTATGGGCCAAGCTTTCACATACATGAGTCTATGGGGGCCATACCTATTCAAACAACCACACATGATTATCTACTAAACATGAAAATTAGTTTGGTAACCAGGTTCTCTTTGTCCACATCTACTTGCTTGTTACTGAGCATACATGCACATGTGTGTCCAGGCACAACTGCCTGTGACAGCAATGTGGAAGGCAAGACTGAGCTAGGCAGGTTTCTTTCATCACTGTTCTTAAACCATATTCTTAAACCATAAACAAAGCAACCACTGAACCTGGCGCTCTCCGGTCAGCTACACTGGCTGAAATCTGCCTGTCTTTCCAGCCCCGGGGTTACAGGTGTATGCAGCCACGTCTGGCTTTTCACACGGGTTCGGGGAATCCAAACTTGAGTCCTTGGGCTTGCACAGCAAGTACTTTACTGAGCCATCTCTGCAGCTGCATTTTCCCCGCTCTGCCTGCTCTTCCTCCTCTCTGCAGCTGCATCTTCCCCGCTCTGCCTGCTCTTCCTCCTCTCTGCAGCTGCATCTTTCCCGCTCTGCCTGCTCTTCCTCCTCTCTGCAGCTGCATCTTTCCCGCTCTGCCTGCTCTTCCTCCTCTCTGCAGCTGCATCTTCCCCGCTCTGCCTGCTCTTCCTCCTCTCTGCAGCTGCATCTTCCTCCCTCTGTCCGCTCTTCCTCCTCTCTGCAGCTGCATCCTCCTCCCTCTGCCTGCTCTTCCTCCCTCTGCCTGCTCTTCCTCCTCTCTGCAGCTGCATCCTCCTCCCTCTGCTGGCTCTTCCTCCTCTCTGCAGCTGCATCTTCCCGGCTCTGCCTGCTCTTCTTCCTCTCTGCAGCTGCATCTTCCCCGCTCTGCCCGCTCTTCCCCCTCTCTGCAGCTGCATCTTCTTCCCTCTGCCCACTCTTCCTCCTCTCTGCAGCTGCATCTTCCCCGCTCTGCCCGCTCTTCCTCCTCTCTGCAGCTGCATCTTCCTCCCTCTGCCCGCTCTTCCTCCTCTCTGCAGCTGCATCCTCCTCCCTTAGACCGCTCTTCCTCCTCTCTGCAGCTGCATCTTCCTCCCTCTGCCTGCTCTTCCTCCTCTCTGCAGCTGCATCTTCCCCTCTCTGTCTTCTGTACCCTCCTTTACTGTCACTAATCTGGGAAAAAGGAATTTTTTTAAATGCTTCTTTTTTTAAAAAAAGTTATTAATCTTAAATTTTTTTCTTTTAAATTATATGTGTGCGGTTATGAGCATGTGAATGCAGGGCGTGAGGCCGGAGGAGCCCTGCAGGCAGCGTGAGCTGCCCAACATGGGTGCTGGGAACTGAACTACAGGCCTTTGGGGAAACAGCAATTACTTTTAACCACTAAGCCATTATTTCCAGCCCTGGAACAAGGAAACTTAAGTTGTTGTTTCACCTTTACTGTAACTGCCCCTTATCTCCAAACGCCTTCTCTTTCAGAATCTGACTTCTGTCTTAATCATCTATCAAAAACAATTCAAAAATTGAATGACCTTTAAACTTAAAAATACACATCTCATTACATAAATTACATTTAAATATGATCAAAAATAGTACAGCTACTTTGGAAAATTCTGGTAGTTCCTCAAAAAGTTAAACAGAGTGCCATGCCAACCAACATTTCTCCTCCTACTCATGTGCCCAAGGGGACTGAAAGCACATGTTCACAAAAGATCTTAAACAGAGACGTTCACAAAAGCCAGTAAGCCAAATACCGGTTAGCTGAGAACAGACAAACAAAATGAGGTCTACATATACAACTGAATGTTTCACCCACCAGAAGAAAAATATACTAAACCTTAAAAATGTTATGCTAATTGAGAGAAGCCAGTTTCAAAAGAGCACATACTATTCTGTCTGTATATTTGAAACAGCAGGCATGGGCGATGTATAAGGACGGAAAGGAGACTGGTTTGCCAGGGGCTGGGGCAGGGGATCATGGAAGGGAGGAAGGCTAGTGGGTATAGTATTGGGTTTTAGAATGAAAGAAATGTCCTGGAATTAGAAAGTAGTAAAGTCCATATAATTTCATGAATATACTTAAAAAAAATCTGAACTGTACACTTTAAAAGGGTGAATTTCACATTTCCAAATTGTATCTTGATCATAAAACCATAGCAACACCACAAAAGGCCACAGAGAATCCTATATGCCTACTGCTATTATCATCACTTATTTCTCCTTACACATCAATCATGTGCACACATGTAGTACCATCTTAATTTCCTTTTATCATCAGACTACAAATATAATTCTGTTGAACAAAATATTTTCACTTCTCTAGTACTAAAAGGCATTGCCATAACTAACTCTAAGAACACACAGCGTGCTCTTGCTTTTTGTGGCATGTCTGTTAAGACTGTCAGAGTATCATTATACAGGCTTGATGCAAAATCCTACACCGTCAGAAACACATGGGCAAACAAGACTCACTTCACCACACAGCCATCAATAGAAGGTGTATCACTACTTTCTAAATAAACACGTCATAAATCTAGTGAGAAAACCCTGAGCTCCTCCACTTAGTCTCTGGTAGTTCGAGTTGTTAGTCTGTTGCACAGATGTCAGCTGTGTGTACTTCTGCGGTGCATTTTTGTATCTGGCAACGTTAAGTCCTCTTTCCTTACCTTGTCTTGGTTTCTTTTCCTATTCATCTTCTGTATTAACTTTAGAACAAATTTGGCAAGGTGTAAAACCAATTGAATTTTTCATTTCATGCTGAATTTCTTCCCATGTTGTAAGTTTTAGTTTTTTCGGTTTCTTCTGGGAAAGAAGAAAGCTTCCTGTGAGGTCCCTCAGCCATGAGCCTGTAAGCTCAAGGGCACATCTTAGGAGCTTTGCTCACCTGAATGTTCTCCTTTGAGCCGTCGCCTGTGTCCAGCCCTACTGTTTGGCCTGGATGCACCTATAGACCCCACATTATACCTATAGCATAAAACGTGGCTGGGTTTTGTAGTTGTTGCTGCTGCTGTTGTTTTGTTTTGTTTGAGACAGGTTTTTCTCTGTGTAGCCTTGGCTGTCCTGGAACTCACTCTGTAGACCAGGCTGGCCTTAAACTCAGAGATCTACTTGGCTCTGCAGAGGGGCTGGGATTAAAGGTGAGTGCTAATGCCTGATTTTTTTTTTTTAAACAAAACAAAACATGGATTCTTTAAAGTGAAATCTTTCAGACACTTGGTGGCTTTTTGGACATGAATACTCTTGATGGCCTGGGTAGTTTCAGTGTTCTTAAAATGAACATGAAGATTTGAATCTCTTGATTTGCATGATATTTTTTGCACGGTTTTCTGGATCAAGAGGGTAGGAACCATTTTCACAGGTCATCTCAGGCTGCTTTCAGGAAGAAGTGTGAAGCTGCTCGGAGAATCCATTCATCACTTGAATTTGTAAAATGTGAAAATTAAGTGTTTACTCTGAAGCTCTCTCTCAGAAAGGAATCCTTTAATAGTCTTCCCAGGTTGTTGGGAATGGTTTTGTGCACTGTGTATTCAGATGCTAATTGCTGTGCCCAGAGGTCTGGGCAGTCCAGACCTTAGCATTGTCATAACTGGAGCATCACCTGTCTAAATCACCTTTAAAAATTCTTTTCCATCATCTCTGATTGGTTAATCAAGAACTGATTCAGCCTATAGCTGGGCAGAAGAGCATAGGGCAGGACTTCTGATCCCATTCAGGAATTCCCAAGCACTAAGAAAGAGACAGAAAGAGGAAGAGATAGACCAGCAGGATTCATCGGGAGGTCACGATGGGAGAGCAACCATGAGGACACACATGGACCAAGGCAGGCCAGGGTGAGCCTCAGATGTGAGTAACGGGGTGTATGGCTGGGAAGTACTCTAGGCCAGCACAGCAGATCAGAATAGTTCAGAACCTGCCCAGTTTAGTGCTGCAGCTTATTCATAAAATAAGGTCTCTGTGTTATTTACTTGGGAAGAAGGCAGGTCCAGCAAAGCCCTGAGAATTACATTAACTCAGCATCCTCTGCATACCTACAGCCTAATATGTATCATACTGTGTTCTAGAAAACATTAGCGAACCTTCGTTATTTCTGTATTAGTGACACAGAAAAGTGCATCAAAAATATAAGTTGGATCAATGAGTGACAATTTCAAAGATAGCATTTAACATGAGTCAAACAAATGCTTCTTGGCACTATAATAGGAACCGAGGGAAATGAAAATATAGTCTCGTTTAGGGAGTCTAGACTCTAAATGGGGATCCCACCAACAAACAATTCTGGATACTGCACCAGAACAACACCATCATGTATCTATGAATTCAATCCAGTGCAGAGAACAGAGCAGCAGACAGTGTGAAAGCAACTTGGATGCTGGATTCAGAGAGGGGGGTTGCAAAAGTAAGTACAGTCTTTGGGTAAGGAATGAATAAGTCACAAGGTTAGACTTTGCATGAGACATGAAATCATGGACCTATCCTCTCTAGAAGGCTCAACTTCTGCCCCCAGACCGTATTCTTTGTAGTTGCCACTAGTTGGTCAGACATGAAATATCCCTGACAAGCTCCTGTATTTGAATACTGGATCTCCAGCAGGTGGGGTCTAGTGAAAGATTAGAAGGCACTTGGGAGAGACTTGAAGTTTATAGGCTCCTGACCTCTTTGCTTTCTGATCTTCCCAAATGCAAGCAAGCAGCCTCAAGCTCCTGCTGCATATCTTTCCCACAAGTGGCAGTATTCTCAAATCAGGAGTCAAAATAAACCCTTACTTCCTATCAGGTATTTGGTCAGAGTAATGAGAAAAGTGGTAACACAGCAGTAAAGAACTAGAACATTTTTACCTGAAGTTCTCCAAGTTTCTTCGATGCTGGTGAAACAATGGTAAAAACCCCACTGATTTGATGGGTTGGAGACAGCTGGGCGAGTCCACTGATCTGAACTCTGCCGACCGGAAGATGATCAGATTTGGTGATTACTTCCAACACCAGCATGGCCATATCTAATCAGAAGCAATTACAACATATTCAGATCGCTTCCACTATTTGTTTTTCAGAGGTAAGCTAAAGAGCATAAAATGAACAACTAAATGTAAGTAAACCAAGCACTTACTTACCATACCATCTGAGGAAGGAGGAATAAGCCAACACCAAAGAACAAGACTTTTAGAAAAGGATGACAAATACTGCATATTAAAGAGACTATATGGGATACCTAGCATGCTAAGTACGTGGTAAGAAACCAACTTTCATAGGCTAGGGAGGATGGCTTTGTGGGTAAACTGCATGTCTTGCAAGCTCAAGGATCAGAGTCCATTCCCAGAATCCTTGTAAAAAAGTCACAAAAGGGGTCATATACACTTGGGAGTCCCAGAAGTGAGGAGTGGAGACAGGTAGATACCTGGAGTTTGCAGGCCAGTCAACCTAGCAAGTGCCACCACAGTGCCATCTTGGTCTGTCTGTCTGTCTCTCTGTGTGTCTCTGTCTGTCTCTGTCTCTGTCTCTGTCTCTGTCTCTCTCTCTCTCTCTCTCTCACACACACACACACACACACACACACACACACACACACAAGAGATAGAGCCTAAGCAACAACATCTGAGAGACATACACTCATAAACAAAAGATACCTTTAAGAGTACCAGTTAATGTACCCAGCCAGGTGTGGTGGTATAAGCCTTTATTTAATCCAGCACTGTAGAGGTAGAGACAGAGTAACTGATTTCTGTGAGTTGGAAGTCAGCCTGGTCTATACAATAAATTCCAGACAAGCCAAAGCCATGTAGTGAGACCCTGTCTCATTAAAAAAAAAAAAAAAAAAGTACTAGTAAATGTATTTGGCAAGAACTCGAGCACTGGTTCTAAAATATTGAAATACAAATTTAACCAATCTTGAAGTTACTTCATTCTCAATCTCTGAGTGAGAAAAGGACTGCTCTGGCATGACTTCAGGGGTTGGGCCTGACCTCCCAGTCATTAATTGCTTGTTCCTAAGTTATATTTGCAGTATTAAGGTACTGAAAACACTTGAAACCAAGACAAATAGAAATAGACCCCTTAATTACATTCTACAATTTATCCCTCATCTCCTCATGATCTTAACTATAGAAAGAGAATAAAGTGTACACAAATGGAATTTAAAATCATGTCAGGACAGTACAAATTCTGAATATTTTCTTACCAATGCTGAGAAATGGTTCATTAATACTATTTGTCCAATACATAAATGAAAAGTAGGCCTTATAATGACAAGATCCATGTGGGTTTTTCTTGGCTCTAATATTCATGAGCTGTTTTGGTGGAATTCATAACCATCTATAAAATAGGCATCTTAACATCTGTGTGGGGGAACTGAGGATACTACATATAGATTACACAGGACAGAGTCTTCCCACATCGTAGTTACTGAATGATTTTATATGACTTTAAACAAATTATCTAACATACCACAGCCCTTTTCTGGTAGTCATCTCAAAAATTATATAAACTGATACAAAAGTACTCTGGAGGCTGCAAATGATATACACATGTGGATTAAGAGAAATGCACCAACATCTATTGCTTACTTACTAATAACTAGACTCTTTCATGCCTCATTGTTCTCTTTATAATTTATTTTTTTTAACTACACTTCTATTTACTTATTTTTGTGTTATATGTTTGAGTGTATCACAGCACACATGGAGAAGTCACAGGACAACTTGCAGGAGTTAGTTCTCTCCTCCTACCATGTGGGGCCTGGGGATCAAACTCAGGTCATCAGACTCGGTGGGAGGTGCCTTCACCCACTGAGCCACCTCACTGCCCACAGCCCCTTTTCCAGAGCAGAGGGCAGAATCCAGGACCTTAGGACAGGAACTCTAGCACTGAGCTAACCACCAGCCCCTGGCCCTTCTTTACAATTGTTTGGTGTAGGTGTTTCTAACTCTAGGTGGGGGTTGAACAAGATCAGAGAGGTCACATAACATTTCTAGGTTCACTAAGGGTTTTTTTGTTTTGTTTTGTTTTGTTTTAGTATAGAATAGAGTTTATTCAGGGAATGAAGGGAAGGGGAGTTAAGAGGGTAGTAGAGGCAGAGAAAGGCAGAGAGAGGGAGAGAATAGAGAAGTAGAGGCCGGCCATGACCTCGTGGAGAGAGCAGGGAAGGGAGGGAGGAAGAAAAGAGCCCTAGAGGGCAAGAGAGAACATGAGAACAAGAGGGTTCAGTAAGTTTTAAAGTTATCAAAATGGACTAAAGTTGACTATACCATGTTACTGTACTATACATTGCTTAAAGGAGAAAAAGCGTCATCTTTTTTTTTTTTTTTGGTTTTTTCGAGACAGGGTTTCTCTGTGTAGCTCTGGCTGTCCTGGAACTCACTCTGTAGACCAGGCTAGCCTCGAACTCAGAAATCCACCTGCCTCTGCCTCCCAGAGTGCTGGGATTATAGGCATGCGCCACCACCGCCCCGGCAAGCTTCATCTTTTTAGATTTACACTTTACCCTTCCCTTTTGCTGTGGTGTTATCCAGTATTACTCGCGTTCCCACTGTCACTCATTCCAATCCAATCCTCTAATACTCCTCAGTGTCACAGATGGAATGACCAAGCCCACTGAAATAGGCTTTGGAATGTTATGGGCACTATTTCCATCAAAAGAGTAAAAGTTAAAAAAGGCTAAAAGGTTAAAAATCTTATGTGTATGTGTGTTTGCCAGCATGTATGTCAGGCACCAGTTTTGTGCCTGGTCCCTCAGGCCTGAAGAAGGCCCTGGATATCCTGGAACTGGATGTTCAGCCTGTTGACAGCCTCTGTGTGAAATGAACTTTTAGTTCTTTGAATTTCAAATCCACAACTCTGAAAATGAGTTTAATAACCACAGCAGATGGACAGGCCCTCCCGGTGTGAGTCCTAGGGCCTCCCATGAGTCCTAGGACCTCTGGGGCTTCATCTTCATTCTCCAACTGAAGTTCCACCTTCCTTTAACAAAAAGGGATTTTAAAACATTACATCTGGAATGTTTAGCAACTGCTTTAACATCTTTTCAGAGTAAGATAAGATGGGTTAAAAGGGCGAGTAAACTGCACCTCACCAAATCCCAGGACCGTTTTCCTAAGACAGCAGACTTGAAAGGTTCACAAACCCTCAAACATCCTCCGACTCCCCGTGCTTTTGCTTTATCTGAACTCACTGGTTTGACATTTCCTCCCACCCTGGACTCTCCGCTCCATGTAATTCTATAAACTACTCCTTAGTCTACCTTTTGCATCTTGAGTGTGATATACAAGAAAAGGGTATAGAGAAGAACAACAGAATTCTACCCACACAGAATCAGAAACAGGCATACTTTCTCCAAGTTTTCAGTATAGTATACATTCTTAGGAAAGAATTAGAAACCTCTTGGATCTCCATTTTCTTTCCTTTTTTCTCTTTCATTTATTTACTTGTTAGAGGGGACACTGCCACAGGTCACAAGTGGCCCTAGGAGGACTGAGTGTCAGAGTCGGGTCTCTTCCTCTACCATGTGGGACCCTTGGGTTCCAACTCTGGTGGCAAGTGCCTTTGTGCTGAGTGACCTCGCTGGCCCATTTTGGCCATTATCATGAAAACATTATCATGGTTCTGTTAACAGCCAGCTCATCTCTTATAAGGTTTACACTATCTGTGTCCTATTCAAATGCCGTCTTTCCTAACTAGATAATGAAACTAGATAATGAAATCTGGGCATTGGCATATCATTTTGTGTTAGACTCCTTCAAATTATTGATGGGAAAATTAAAGCCCAGAAAGATGAAATAGCTTCTTCAATGAAAAGTAGCAAGGGTAAAATAAGATTCTGGTTTCCTAATAACTTACAAGATCCCCCCTTATTGACAACCTAGATTAGTCAAAATTCTCTATATATGGGATAATTACACATTAACTCACACCCTGTCATCATTCATTAATGCTTTGTGTCATTTCTTCTTTTTTCAACTAATCTACATGACTTCTTGGTAGGGACAATAATTGAAAACTTTATTATTCCATGCCTTAAATAATATCTGTGTAGACCTTATACCTACAGTGTAGCAGGTACTGAACCCATTACTTTACTTTTTTCCAATCAAGTTCCATGGTAAATCCTAATAAGGACATACTCCTCATAACAGGAAACTGAGACTCTATGACCTTAAGAAACTAGTCTGATGGTGATGGTACATCTCTTAATTTCAGCAACTGAAAGGCAGAGGCAGGTGGATATCTTAGTTCCAGGCCAGCCTGGTATACAGAATGAGTTCCAGGACTGCCAGAGTTATATAGAGAAACCCTGTCTCAAAACAACAACAATAAACAACACCTCCTAGGATCACACAAAAATCTAGAGTTCAAACTTAGCGGTCTAGACTTTGGCTATGTTCTTTCAACTCAACCACATTGTTTCTTCATGAAAATACCCAGAAGGTCAAAGGGTGGGTATTTGATCTCATTTTATAGGTGAGGAAATAGGTCAGAAATGTAAAGTTACTTTCTCTAAATCCCACACCAACTTGAATGTTCCTATGAGGTATAGTTATCTCATAGGATATACAAACAAATGTATGACTGTTGCTTTCTGTATTAAAAGACACTTTTTTTTCTTACTGAACTGCTAATCCTCCTCATTTGAGGATTTAAGTTTTATGAATAAATATCATTTACCATCTTTCTGAAATCTGGTAAGATTCAAAGTTAATATCATGAATCCAGCACTAAAAAGTGGAGGGAAAAATCTAAAGATGTTAGTCTCTGCCCTTAACTGTATGTTCTTGGCAGGAAAGACAGTTTAATGATGGTATCTGTTTAAATAATGGACTGCTGACACCAATTTCATATCAGGTTTGCGGTTAAGACAATACAAAAGAAAACCATACCTGTTAGATACGAGGTAAATTGCTTTGGACCACAACGAATAGCGTAACGGGTCGTTGTTCTCACAGCTTTAGGCTCAGTCTGCAAGGCATCCCTAGGACAAAAGAGGGTTCCATCGGATGTTTCTCCCCACCATCTTACTCGGACAAGTACGGAAGCAGGAGGCTTCGCAATCTTCCATACAACTTTATTAATAGTAAGTCTGAGAAAGCAGCGTAACTGCCCTTCAACCAGAGGTGGCAGGCTTGTCGATGGTGAAATGTCACTCAAACCTACAGAGGAATACAACAAACTGAGTTAAAATCTGATCTAACCATGGAAAACAGAATTTTCTTTTTTCTTTTTTTCCTCCTTGAGATATCTTACTAGGCTTGTCTGGAATTCACTTACTTAAAACAGGCTGGCCTCAAACTCACAGAGATCCTGAGAGCTGGGATAAGGTGTATTCTATATACTTTTTGAATGAAAAATAAGCTTTTCCTAACTGCTCTAATTCTGAGAAGTAACTAGAAAAACAGGCCATGGAATAGCCTACTTATGTTAATCCAAATTTTTCTTTAATTGAAAGATACTATTTGAAAAGACAAAAAAAAAATACAAAACAAAACAAAACAAAAAAAACCCAAGTGGACAGATTTTGAAAGTTTTGTTAAATACTGTTGCAAATCCATAGTTAAGCACAGTTAAGATACATTATCATGGGGGAGGGGCTCTGTGAGGGGGCATAGGGGCAGAGATTAGGATGTAAAATGAATAAATAAAATAATGGAGAAGATACATTACTTGTAACCTCACTCTTTTTTTGTTGAGTCAGGGTGTCTCAGTGTAACCAGCTCTGGCTGTCCTAGACCTGGATTTCTAGACCAGGCTGGCCTTGAATTCAGAGATCTCCCTGCCTTTGCCTCCCGAGTACTGGGCTTAAGGTGTACACCACCACAGCTGGCTCTTTATTTCACTCTTAAATTGAACTTTGCTGCCAAGATCATACAGTCAAGGAGAGAGACTAACATTTTTAGATTTGCTGCTATTTTTGGTTCTGGGTTCATAATATTAACTTTGAATCTTACTAGATTTCAGAAAGATGGTGAATCTAATGTAAATGAAACGAACAATCACAACCCTGGCTTTCCTTTTGGTCAGGACTCTTTCTGAAAGATTTAGAGAAGACTTAAGAACAAAAAAACAAAACAGAGAACTGAGACTACTGCAGGAGGATTAAGTTCAAGGCCAGCCTGGGTTCCATAGGGCCCCCTTTGGTCACGCATAGGAGCTGGATAACTAACAGGATTTAGGTTGGATTTAAGTCATTCTAAGTAAGGAGCAGTCCATATATGCATATACGTTTGAATTTCAACGAATTATCCCTGAGCTTTATGGTAGATCTTTTCTCCACTCCACAGTACACACATTGTTTTAGTTAAAAGAGCTATTTGTATTGATTACTGATTTCAGTATATTCTTATGACGCACAATCACTTCCCAAGAAAAAAGTCAAAGAAGTAGAAAGGTACATACATGAATGGCTTTATTATTTGCTTTTTGGGTCAGTTTCGATGTTCACTACGATGTTCATGTCAGTTACGATGTTCACTACCACACACCCTTTCATCATTTAAGATTTTTCTGGACAGTTATGTCCTTTCCCCCTACTCCGAATCCCTCTAACACACATACATTTATCCTTGAGGTAAAAACACGTTTAATTTTGTTGTTCTAGCCGTATCTATTAATCCTCACTTTGCCTCATTTATCGACTCACAGGAGCTACTTCATTTCCATTCTTTAAAAAAAAAAAAAATCTCTTAACTTTCTGGTTCCCTGGTTCTCTTCTGTCTTCTTTTGTTTTGTTTTAACCGGAGCCGGTTTAATCCTAAATCTCCTTAGGATTCCTTAGCCCTTTTATGTTTTCCGCAATCTTAGACAGATAAAGTTACCTCTCTTCTTGCGCCCACGGCCGCCCCCAGGCACTTGGCCTTTCCGTTGTTTCATGCCGAGCCTGGGCCCTTCGTCACCAATTCAACGCAGGTGCCAGCTCCTAAGCTGTACGCTCCCGCCATCCCTTCCCATGGCGCCTGCGTTCCCCGGCAACGGGCGCCGCTGGGAAGCCTGGGACGCAGGAAGAAACATTCTTCCTCCAACAGTTCCCGGAAAGCGGTGCCAAAAGAAGGGGCCAATAAGAGTCCCGGCAAACCGACTACAACACCCATGATGCTTTGCTTTCCTACCTTTGCGAAGTTGGCCCAAGGCACCTGCAGCTGCGCAAGCGCAAATTGATACACTCTTTGAGGACTTCATTGTCCAGCATGCATTGCCTTCAAGAGGACTCGTCCCGCTAGGGTTGTCGAGTTCTCTGATAGGAGTCTGAGAGATCCGCAGACTCCGTTACCCAGTTTCCTTTGTGCGAAGGTTGTTGCGCACTTCCGGTGGAAGCGCTGGGGCTAGGGGGCGGGGTTTACTGAGCCAGTGGGCGGTAGGCGGCGCTGCCGGTGGCTGGTTGCTGTCCAAAGGCGACTGGGCGTCGTTGGAGGAGTGAGCTGTGACCGGTTGTACTGCGCGTATCGTGAGACGGACCTTGGGCCACTGTTGACGTGCGGCCTCCCTTTGATGTCGGCCCTTGAAAAAAGTATGCACCTCGGCCGCCTACCTCCTCGCCCTCCTCTACCCGGCAGCGGGGGCAGTCAGAGCGGAGCCAAGATGCGGATGGGGTACGTGACTTGTACCTCTCTCCCAGGAGGCCAGGCCCAGGCCATTGGAGATTGGTGTCTGGGCATTCAGAGTGCCATGGGAAGAGACGCTGTGAATTGGAGGAAATGCTGGCCTTGGCCTGGAGATGTTTAGATAGAGTAGAAGGTAGATTCGGGGACTAGGTGAGGCACTAAGGGAGTAGTCCACTGGAGGACTCATAACATTGTTGGAGAAAGGGAATAAGGACAAGGTTGAGAAAGATGAAAGGATAATCTAAGGGATGACAGGAATCAACTCTAGAAGTGATGAGGTTGGGAGAAAGAGTGAATCAGTGAGATGAGGAGAAATCTGCCATAGTTGAGGAGAATAGGGAATGACAGAGAAAAGTTGAGGGGAATTGGTGGATCAAGTAAGTTAGCCAGGAGTAAGAAGGCTTTTACCTGAGGGGTATAGAAAACATCTGAGGCAAAGACTAGAGAGTAGAAGGTTCTAGAGAAAGTTTCCAGAAGTGTTAAGAGTCAGGTTCAAAGAATGAGGGAGAGAACTAGAAAGCTTGGATAATAGGCCTAAGGAAAGACAGAACATGGCTAGGAGACTGTTAAAGGGAGTGAGGGAAGAGGCTAGCAAAATAGGTGGGGTGTGATGAGGAAGACAGCTGAGTTTGGAACAGTGACCACTGATATCCAGAGACTGAGAAATAACTACAAATAGGATTTGTTACATGGAAGCACTGGAGAGGTAAAATCTGTGAAGACCAAAGAAGAAGATTTGGTCAATTGTTTTGTTTTGTCAAGCAAATAGGACCTGAGGGAAATTATGTATTGGTCTAAGAATTAGAAGCACTGGGAGGAGCCACTTAACAATAAAATGGGGGCAAATGGTTTGCTGGAAAGGGAGTAGGGCTCAAGGGTGTGTGTGCTTATGTGCATGGGTTAGAAACATTTATTCATTTTTATGGTGTTGAGCTGGAGCCCAGAACTAGACAAACGCCACATCACTGAGTCTCACTTCCAATTTAATAGCTGAGCTAATGAAAGAAACTTTAGAAATTTAGATCCTTGACAGGCTGTGTCAAGTTATAGGATACTTGCCTGCTGGAGAAAGCATGCTAGTTGAATATAACTAATAAGAGTTGCTGGAAAGCAGAGACTTGGAGAGTTATTGGGCTATTTGGAGGACTACTGATTGTAAAGAGAAAAGAGGTCTGTGTTGTATTTGGGATTTGAGAGAGAAGCTGGTAGATATTTCTGGGGAGAAAATACCAAAGAGATACATTCAGTTCCAAAGAAGTACTATGTCCACAGACTGACCAAAAGGCAAGAAAAGATGGATGTAGTTCTGTGAAGGCTGAGTATAGGAGATGAGAGAGAGTCCTGCTTATTGAAATGGTTGGGAAAATCTGAATCCAAGAGATGATCTATAGTAGGAAAACAAAAAAAAATTGACGGAGGATAGATTATTGATGGAGGCATCATAGAAGGTAAAATGGAATGCTTGTTATAAGATAAAATAAAGATTGGTCTTGAAAAGACATAAAGATTGAACTTTTAACAAAAATAAAGAAAATTTGGACCATTATACCATTTTGGAAAATTAGCCTGTAGTATAAAAATAAATTAATAATTATTCTTCATGTGCTTTTTTAGTTATTGCTTTTTTTGTTATTTTGAGATACGGTCTCACTTTAAGCCAAGCCTAATCCAGAACTCATGATCCTCCTGCTACACCTAGTTTAGGGGCTTTTTTTTTCTAATTACAATTCAATCTAATTACTGGTGTTCATCTATACAAATGTATTTAAATGCTAATTTTAAAGAAAATCTGCATGTTTCAGGTAAGTTTAAATAGATTTCAACTCCTCACTTTGTCAAATTAAGTTTTCTGAAAACGATTAATTGGAGGACAATACCAAGAGAAAATCTGTTCATTAAACAACTTTATAGTTGCTGGTTCTTTATCCTTTTTAAATAATTGCTTTGGTTTTATTGATTTAGGTATGCTTATCCTGGAAAAGATAATGCTTTAGAAAGATGCTGTTCCTTTTTTTCTTTGATACAGGGTCTTGCTTGTAGCCCAGGTTGGCCTGGAATTGAGGCCTACCTCAACTGCCTGTGTACTAAGATTATAGTCACCACACCCTACAGAAAAATGCTTCTGTGTTACAGTGTTATGAAGAGAACAGATGTTGATGAATTTTAGGTGATCCTCAAGTGTCTCATTTTCCTTTTCTGCTTCCTTATTGGTACATGAGCTGTCTAAGAAGTTTCATGCTAATAGTAGAAGAGGTTCTTCCTTTTAGAATCATAAAGCTGAAAGAGAACTTATTGTCCTATTTTACCACTGTGTCTTATGGTTGAGGAACCTGAGAGTCCTAGAAATCTGTATTTTTGCTCCGTACAATAGAGTCAAAGGCAGAGGAAATATTTTAGTAAATGTGAAAACCAAGACTCAAATATTGCTGCTACTAAGTAAGGCATACTTAAAGATTAGTTGGTAGGGCTCTTGGGAGTTCGAATGGAGGTCTAGACAGACTATGCATTTGGTTCATGGGTATCACCCTACTTATATTTGAGTTGTGTATATTGTCACTCTAGGATTCTTTTTTTCAGTCCTTGTACTGACTGGTTTTGTGTCAACTTGACACAAGCTGAAATTATCACAGAGAAATGAGCTTCAGTTGGGAAGTACGTCCATGAGATCCAGCTGTGGGGCATTTTCTCAATTAGTGATCAAGGTGGGAGGGCCCCTTGTGGATGGTGCCATCCCTGGGCTGGTGCTCTTGGGTTCTCTAAGAGAGCAGGCTGAGCAAGTCAGGGGAAGCAAGCCAGTAAGAAACATCCCTCCATGGCCTCTGCATCAGCTCCTGTATCCTGACCTGCTTGAGTTCCAGACCTGACTTCCTTTGCTGATGAACAGCAATGTGGAAATGTAAGCTGAATAAACCCTTTCCTTCCCAACTTGCTTCTTGGTCATGATGCTTGTGCAGGAATAGAAACCCTGACTAAGACAAATCATTTGACCAATCTCATTTCTGTCTGTTTCAAAGCACCTTTTTTTTTTTTTTCAATTTCTTTTTACTTGCTATTTACTTACTGGTTCCTCCCTGCCTTGGTTTGATGGACACGGGGTCTTACTGTATAGCTGTGGCTGGCCTGGAACTCACTATGAAGACCAGATTGATCTAGATCCTCCTGAATTTGCTTCCCAAGTGTGGGATTGTAGGCATTCACCACCACACCCAACTGATTTTTTTGTTTTGTTCTTGTGTTTTGTTTTTGGGGGTTATTTTTGCAACTGGATCTCAGATTGCCTCAAATTTTAGGTAATCCTTTTTCCTAGGCTTCATAGTGCTGGGATTAGAAGTGTTTATCCTGCTTTTTTGCTTCATTTTTACTAAATTTTATGTACATTTGTTTATTCCAACTTTATGAATTCCAAGTTTATGAGTTTTCTTGAGTTTCCATTTGGTTTTTCAAATTGTACTTAAAAATGTCAATATATTCATAGATAATATAGTAATGCTTATGTTTTGCATTGTCACTCAACTTAATTATGAGATTTGATTTAATCTACCCACAGTTCTACAAAATAGATATTCCTCCCCATTTATCAGTAAGGAAATTTTGTATCAAAAGTCACCCAACTGGTATGTGGTAGAACTAGATTTCAACCTAGCTTTAGCTTTTGGGAGTCATTCTTTTTTTAAGTATTCCAGTGCTGCTCTTGGGAAAGGCCTGAAAATCCTGGTGGCATACTTCCTTAATAGATGTTCTTAGATGAAACAAACATATAGTTGTTTGATTTTACTACAGAGTTGAAGCTACTTTCATTACATTGAATTGGGGCCCTTGCCTGGAAACCCTGATATGCTTGAGGGTAGTACCACTTAAACCTCTGCTTGAGACTGGGCAGTGGTGGCACACACTTTAAATCCCAGCACTCAGGAGACAGGCAGGCAGATCTCTGAGTTCGAGGTCAGCCTAGTTTACAAAGTGAGTTCCAGAACATCTAAGGCTAAATGGAGAAACCGTGTTTATAAACAAAGAAACAAACAAACTGGTGCATAGCAATCAGTTGTTTTATGTGTGTGTGTGTGTGTGTGTGTGTGTGTGTATCCATGTCCAATGAATTAAACTAAGCCAAGGGTGGGTTAATTTTTTTTTCCCCTATGAGCACTCTTTCTTTTTGAGATAATATCTTGAAACCCTTAATTCTCCTGTCTCTGACAAGGCACTGGGATTATAGTCATAAACCATATGCTCAAGTAACAGTTTCTTTTAACAAATGTCCATTGACTTGCCTGATACCACAGAATCATTGGCAGAAACAGCATTCAAGCCCAGTACTCTAGATTTTTTAGTTAATTGATCTTCTTGGGTCAAAGAGTGTGGTGTTCAGAATAACACAGATAAAGAAAGAGTACTGTGAAGTGTTTGCTGAAGGGTACAGATTGTGCTGGTAAAAAACCAAATCCCTCTGTTTCTGGTTTGTTTACCTTTAAAATTATATCAAAATAAATTATACATATATGTACATACACACATGCACACACACATATAGTTTATTATTTTTTTCAAGACAGGCTTTCTCTGTATAGCCCTGGCTGTCCTGAAACTAACTCTGTAGACCAGAGCTGTGGTATATTCATACCTCATTTCTTACTTTTTTTAAAATGTATTTTATTTATATGAGTACACTGTACTTACTTTTCTTTCTTATGACTGAATTTATTCTATTGTGTTAGTATATACCCACAATTCTGTCAAAGATTTGCACAGTGGGGGGCAGAGAAGGCCTTTCAGGTTATGAAATAGTTTCTTTTAGAAAAGAAACTATAAAAAAGTTATTTAGTTTGTGTGCATTCACAGTATACATATGGAGGTCAGAAAGCAGCTTGTAAGAGTGGGTTCTTTCCTTCTACCATGTGAGTCTGGGAATCGAACTCAGGTTGTTAGGCTTGATGGCAGCTGATCCACTTTCTGTCCCAAGAACAAACTGTTAATTAATAGTCATTAAAAGGTTGGATGCTGCACTTAGATGTTCCAAATGAGGTGTTGACTACTGTCTCCAGCATATATTATCAGTTTGTTTTGAAGATTAACTGAGAGAATGTATAGAGAACTCCAGCCATTTCAAATTTCACCAGAAAGACTGATTTTGCTTCCAGTCAAGTCTTTTTATCTTCTGCCATTAGCAAGCCATGTATGTAGCTCTGTTTTTTTTTTTTGTTGTTGTTGTTTTTTTTTTGTTGTTGTTGTTTTTTCTGCCTGGGCCTCAACCATGGTATTATAGAAGGAATGTTTTGACACCAAATAGTATAAATCCAATCTTCAGTGAATCTTCAGTGTTACAAAAAGGAGCTTTTATGAGCCATTTTTATAATAGAAATACTATTATTGTAGAATTTAAAACCCTGCTAGCTACATAACAGAACCTGCTTGTTTCCTCCCTAATGCAAAATTTGAGTTAGATAATTTCTAATGCTTTGATTCAAATTATGTATAGTTTTTTTGAATTGTAGCATTTACTTTGAGTGTGTCCTTATCACTAGAAATGGCCACTCCAATTCTACTACAACTCCCAGCCAGCCATCTGGTTGGTTGGGTTTTTTTTTTTTTCCTCTTTAAAATACTGGTAATGAAGGCATCTTAGAAACAGCAGTGCCTTGGCTTAAGTGACTTGCTGCAATTAAACTTAAGTATTAGCCTCTGCTACAAAACTTCTGTGGTGCCTGTGAACTTTATAAACAGTAACACCCTTAGATCTTCTTCAAGTCTATTAGGCCTACTTATATTTGAAACATTTGCTTAAAATATACAAAATATGTTTCTTTTTTTCTTATTCTCTCAGTCTAAAAGTGTTCTCCTTCCCCTTCTGCTATGTTTTATTGTATCATTTTCTTCATTTGCTTATCTCCTAGTAGGAACCATACCACTGTAGCTGTTTTGGCTCCTGTCTGACATAAATAACCTTTGCTATCTTTGCCTTTGCTATCTCTTCCTCAAGAGCTTCCTTAGGATAGGATTTTTGCAGGATTTTGTTGTGGTGCCTTTAAAAAATTAATTTTGCCTTTATGTATTGCGTTTGTGTGTGTGCACAAGTGTGGGAGGGCTGAGCACAGCTCACAGGACTCCTGGCTCCCGCTTTCTACCCTGTGGGCCCTGGGTTAAGCTCCAGTCACCAGGCTCAGTGGAAAGCACATTATCACCAGCCCTCTCTGATACTTCCTTCAGTGCTGACCATTGGCAGAGACCTGTTTTTACCCCCATTCTAAGAATAATCTTATTTTCCCACTGGTGCCTTGAAGATGACTTAACCAGAGCTGTATTTCTTTCTTATGTAAGTTTATAATAGAGTTCAGGTCTCTGATTGAAAACTTTTTTGTAAAGAGGTGCCACCTACACACTGGCGACTTTGCAAAGTTTAGGGACTAGATCAAACATTACACTTTTAAAAAAAGTTTTATTTATTTATTTTATATATATGAGTATAGTGTAGTTGTACAGATGGTTGTGAGCCTTCATGTGGTTGCTAAGAATTGAATTTAGGACCTCTGCTTGCTCTGGTCAACCCTGCTCACTCCAGTTAATCTTGCTTTTTCAGTTCCTGCTCGCTCTGGCCCAAAAAATTATTTATTATTATAAATAAGTGCACTGTAGCTGTCTTCAGACACACCAGAAAAGGGTGTCGGGGTGTCCGATCTCGTTACCTATGGTTGTGCGCCACCATGTGGTTGCTGGGATTTGAACTCAGGACCTTCAGAAGAGCAGTCAGTGCTCTTAACTGCTGAGCCATCTCTCCAACCCAACATTATACTTTTAAATGGGAGCATCAAAAGCTCTTCATAATTATGTCTCAGAGAGTGACATTAAATTTTTATTTACTGGTTGTTGAGGAGTATTAAGCTCAGGCAGCAAACGTGCCACTTATGTTCTTTTCCTGAGCTACACTGTCAGCCCACTGAAGGCTTTTTGCATGTGTCAACTGCTGCATTTAATTTGCTTGCACTCCCTTTTTCCTCTCTACTGCAGGTAGTATACAGACCTACTCTCAGGAAGCTCTGAGGAGACTCTAGCCCATGCCTACTCTCTCCTCTATCACCTGAGTACCCATAACATGCTTTGTCATCTCCACTCCTTAATTTGTATGTCACTAATTGTTTTTTTTTTCATTGTTACTATGTCAAACTTGGGTGGGATAAATTAATGCAAACTCCTGCAGTGCAAAGAGTTTTGTTCCTTTTTTTTCTTTCTGTAGTAGCAAGTTAAAGAAATACTTGTATAAATTTGGTTGGTGACTATATAACACTCATTTCAGATAACTCTGAGGGTTTGTGACCGGTGCAGTCTTCGTTCCGTTCCAGTCCTGCCTTCTGCTGTCTTTGTGACACTCGTTTATATGCAGGAGCAGCAGCTTTTCTCTGAAGGGCTTCAGAGAATGTCTGCTGCGGCCTGGTCTCTGCTGTTCCAAGGTGAAGAAGGCCAGTCAGTACTTGTGTTGTCTTGTGTGTACTTGTGTGTACTTGTGCTGTCACCTCCTTTTTTTTTTTTTTTTTTTTTTTTTGCTTTTGTTTCTTTTAAACAACATTTGAATTGGAATCCAAAGCAGTTTCCTACCTTGATCATATAATTTTCATGTCACTAAACAGCCTCTTCCTATCCTTTCAGACATTACTCTCAACTCATCGGCCATATAGTATTAGAAGGATTGGTGTGAACTTGTCCACAGACATGGTTTTCAGCTCTACTTCAATACTATTGGTTCAGTACTACTGTCTTGTAGAAGAAGATAGATTTTAAAAAGCAAAGAAGGATTCCTTTCTTGGCTTCACTAATTAGAGTAACTTAACTTTGTTTTCTTAAAATATGTAAACTAATCTTACTTAGTTTTAAAAGAGAAAATAGGGTTCTATAAATGCAGACTCATTGTTTAAGGATATATTTATTGTAAGTTATTGATCCTCCTGCCTCATCCTCCCCAGTGCTAGAATCATAGGTACGTACCATCACAACTGGTTCAAGAATCACAGGGGTTTTTTTTATTGTTTTTTTTTTTTTTGTTGTTGTTGTTGTTTGGTTTTTTGGATTTGGTTTTTCAATACAGGGTTTCTCTGTATAGCCCTGGCTGTCCTGGAACTCACTCTGTAGACCAGGCTGACCTTGAACTCAGAAATCCGCCTGCCTCTGCCTCCCAGCGTGCTGGGATTACAGGCGTGCGCCACCACCACCCAGCAAGAAGCACAGTTTTAAATATTTCTATTAAGTAAGTCTATGGCCCCTCCCTCCCATTTAAGTTTAGAGTGGACAGTGTTAAATTGCTGGGGGAAATGGCATATTTTCATTGTTTCTGAGTGTTATTTGTTCCCCCATCAAATGTGAATTCCAAAAACCTAATCACTTTGATGCAAGTAAATAAAATACAAAGGGAGTTTATACTTAAATAAGTAAATTAATCACTATTTTATGAGAATAAAAAATACTGTATTTTTTTAAAAATACCATTAGTCATCAGATGAACCGTTAAGAAAAAGATCTATCAATAAATTGTGACATAATACCTTATAACTTAGAGTTCATTTTCAATTTGGATATAAAAATTTCTCATTTTATATGAGCTCTGTTGGTATGATCATATTTCACTTATGAGTGCATGCAGAAAGGGAAAGGGGAGCAAAATAAAACCAGTGCTTCTGACACATTTTCATATTTAGTCTTCACTCTTGTGAATCATTCTCACCAATATAGTTCTCTGTGCCTCACAGGAACATTGGCCATGGAGTGTTTCTTAGAACCAAACAGCAGCCCACACACCAGCATCATGCTTATGTAAGACCATCCTACCTTTGACATCTGCTGCTGACCTCACTTGACTGTACGTGTAGCCCTCAAACCGTTCAGTTATCGTGGCTAGAAGAGCTTTTTATATCAGTCTCCAAGATTTTCTCCCAAGCTGTCAACACCTGTAATGAAATTTCTGAGTCTGGTTTTGCTAGTTTCACCTCATACAAGTAGTCACAGTCAAGTTAGAACTGTTTCTTGGCCACCTGTATTGTTAAAGCATTGATACCTTAAATATGAAAAGGAATGTATGAGAATTGATGGAGTGTAGTAAAGAAGTTTCTGTTCAATTCCTTGACACCATTTATAGTGATTCCACCTGTATGTCACCTCAGTTCCTCCTCCTCAACATGGTATGAGGCCAGCCTTGTACAGCGTAAGAAAACAGTCAAGGTTATGCCAGTAATATGTTAGGTAGTGAGCCCACATAGGTAATTCTAGTTCATTGAAAATGTTTTGTCCTCTCCAATTTTGATAAAAACAAGTTAGTGGCTATGTTGTCCTCATACTGAGCGAGTAGTGGAACAAAGCAGAGGCCTTTCCCTCTGAACTAAAGTGGAGTTCAGATTATCAAAGGTATAAAATCACAGCTTTTCTTGCTCTGCAGCAGCAGTCTCTCATTTGTGCATTTTAAGCAAAGCATATTTTTATGTTGTCTGACTCAGCAGGTTATATGAGATGATTTTCAGTGGAGTACAGTTTGACTTGCTTAGAGCCACATTATTTGAGCACTCCTGCTGTATGTTCCCTGTCCTGACTAAATACAAGACCTTATATAAACCACCGTTATTTCCACATTGGGCTCCGCAGTGCCTGATATCTGGATAATTTAATATTCTCACCACCAACAAAAAATTAAGACTTGGACTTAGGATTTTCACATGGACAGTATCTCAGTATTTATCATGAATTCTTTTAAAGTGCCTTCTTTGTTCTCTGTTTGGGAGGAGCAGTAGATAAACTGGGGAGACATCTTGAATTTTCCCTTCTTGCTTCATGCCCCACCTTGGTCCTGTCATCATCATTTCAGTTACAGACCTCTTCTCCTGCTTGTCCTTGCCTTTCCTTCCCTGCAGCTGGACAAGCTTCTCCTCACATCATCCTAAGGATTTCTGAGGTTTAGAATTGCCAGCTTTGATGGTTTCGGAAGAACTAATATTATTTTGAGGACAAAGTGGACAACTGATAAGCAGGTGACCTGAGAGCTCCAGCTCATATGCTGTCTGCAGTGTTAGACAAGGTGTCTGACTTCTCTTTATTGTAGTTTTGTTGGTTTTAAAACCCAGAGAGTTGTAGAAGTTAATGTGTGTTTATCTTTGTGGTCCCTTCAACCTGTCAAAACCTCACTCATTTGTAGTAAAGTAATTTAGAAAAAGGAACAAAATCAGAAGTCAAGAAAGATAGAATGACAACAAGATTCAGGAAGATAGAAAACAAATTGGAGAATATTAAGCTGTTTAGCAGAGAAGAACTGAAGACTGTAGGCAAAGGAAAGTACAAGCTGCTCTGTATTGCATCCTATAAAGCGAGGTTCGGAGAGCCCTAAGGAATGTGAGCGTTCTCTCCTTTCTTTTGCCCCAACCCTAGGAATTTTATACTCTTAGCTCTTATATGTAAGCCTGCTCTATTTTGTGTTAATTTTTGTGTGTGATATAAGGAATGGGTTTAGCTTGGTTCTTTTGCAAATGGATAGCAGATTATCCTAACATTTTGGAGTGTGGAGTTCTTTTTCCTAATGCAATATCTTGACATCTTAAAAAACAAAAACAACAACAACAACAACAAAACCCCAAAAGATAAAAACAACAACAAAAAACTTTGTTCAACCGTAACAAATAGATTGTTTTTGAGTTTTCAAATTTTATGTCATTGATATATTCAGTAATGTGTATCTGTGAGCCAACAAGGTATTTTGAGTGTTGTAGCTTTGTAAAAAGTTTAAATCAGGAAGTTTCCAGCTTTGTACTTTATAAAAATTATTACCCTATTATTTCCATGTGAATTTTGGGACCAGCTAGTCTGTTTCTGCTGAGGAGTAGGCTACCATCTTCATAGACATTTCTTTGGCTCTGTAGATTAATTTGCAGAGTCATTCCTCTTAATATTAGATCTCCATATCTATGGATACAGGTGTTTCTCCTTTTATCTGTTAGAGATAGCAAATAAATAAATAAAGATAGATTATATAGATTTTTATGTACAAGCATTACATTTCTTTAATTATTTATTCTAAGTATTTGTGTATGGATGTATCTGATGTATGTTTGCGTACATGTTTGTGTGTGGGTGTCTAGAAGCCACAGATTTATTACTTTATGTGTGCAAGTGTTATGCCTGCATGTATGTATGTATGTATGTATGTATGTATGTATGTATCTATGTACCTATGTACCTATGTATACCATATACTTGCCTGGTGCCCAAAGTGGTCAGAAGAAAGTGTTGGACCCCCAGGAGTAGAGATAGAGATGGTTCTGAGTCACTATATAAGTGCTAGGAATCCAGTCTGGGTCCTTCTCCAAGAGAAACAATTGCTCTTAAAAGCTGAATCAATTCTCCAGCCTTCTGTCTTATTTTTCTGGGATTGTGGTCTCTTACTGGCTCTGGAACTCAGTGCTTTGGCAAGCTTCCCTTGTCAGTAAGCTCTAGCCATCCACCTGTCTCCACCGCAGCACTGGAATTACAGTTCTACACTGCCATGCCTGGCTTTTGCTTGGTGCTGGAATCTGTACTCAGCTCTTCATGCTTGCATGCCAAGCATTTTACTACCTGGACCATCTTCCCAGCCAGCCTAAATATTGTTTAGTTTGTAAAATAAAAATGAAAAAATGTATACTTACTGTTGTTATTGAGGTGGGCATGCATGCCATCCTGTGCATCTGGAGGCCAGAGGACAGCTTTGTGGAGTCAAATTTTTCCTTCCACCTTTCCATGAAGTTCTGGAAATTGAACTCTAGTCTGATTTACCCGCTCAGACATTTCACCTACACCCCCCCCCCACACACACACACACCTCCAACTCCTAGTATTCTTAATAGTGGTACTTTGATAGGATTGTTCTGTTAATTTTACTTTTAGGGTTTTTTTTTTTTTTAAACTATAGAAATATAACTCGTGTTGGTCTTCTAAGTGATCTTAAAGTTTTTTAGTGAATTATTTAGGGTTTTGCCATAGTGTTGAGTAAAAAGTCCTAGTTAAATTACTCTATTCTAAAATTGTACAGAGTGTTTAGGAAGCTGTGCCAGGTAGAGTGATAGTATCCATAGTGATGAAGATCTAAGCCCCTAGAATGTGTGAATGCATCTTTTACATGGCAGAGGAAGCCGGGCGTGGTGGCGCACACCTGTACTCCCAGCACTTGGGAGGCAGAGGCAGGTGGATTTCTGAGTTCAAGGCCAGCCTGGTCTACAGAGTGAGTTCCAGGACAGCCAGGACTACACAGAGAAACCCCGACTCAAAAAACAAACAAAAAACAAAACATGGCAGAGGAAAATTAGTATTGTTAATTAGTTAACCTCAAAAACAAAACAAATCAATTAATAGGATTCTTCAATAAATAGAATCAAGGACAAAATTCACATGAATATCTCAACTGATGCAGTAAAGTTCAACATTCCTTCTCTTGGAAGATTGCATGGCACCATATAGTTAGTTCTGTGTGAGCTAGTCCTCTGGGGAGTCTTTCAGATCAGATCCAGCTCAGATTCTTGGGGTCCCCCCCACACAAAAATCTATCCTGAATTATCTAGATAGGCCCCAAATAAATACAGACATCTTTTAATGAGAAGGAAGGCAGAATGGATTAAAGCCCGAAAGAGATTTGAACTTTCTGCCTTGTGTGCTACCTTTGAACATAGCGGAAGGATCTACAAATTCAGTATTCTAGGCAGCTGCCAGACACTGGAAGTGATGTTTCACATCCTGGGCACCAGAAAAACTCAATACTACTAATTTAATTATTGCTTGTAGGTCTTTTCACTAGACATAACTAGTAGCAATTGAGACAAAAGAAATCATAAGCCACTCATATCTCTACTTTGAAATTAAGGATTAAGATTGTTACTTTGAAATTATATAATTATCTCTCTTCTTTTGCAGTAATAATCTTGAACATTACTCCAATTATCTAATTGCTTTAAATATGTATGTATGTAATATTCAGTATAACAAACTTAAAACCATTAAAAATAACCAGTAATATTAACACATATTGTCTAGAATATCTTTCTAGGTCTCTTTTTTTCCTTTAAGTATGCCATACCAGAAATTTACAGTAAAATAATTATGTTTTGAAGTTATTTGGAAATTTTTCTAATCTACCATTAAATTGATCCATGTTTGTGGAGGAGGCATCTGATTTTTATAAACTAATGTTTGCAAAACAAAAATTGAGTGCAGGGTATGGTGCTGTGTACCTGTCATCCTAGCACTTTGGACACTGGTATGAGTATTGCAGAGTGAGACACTGTCTCAAAAAAATTACAATTAAAAATAAGTAACAAAAATTGAAAACTGTAAGCCACAATGAATATAATGAATAAAATTCATTGATAAAATAAACATATTAAAGTTCTAAACAAAATACTGCAAACCTTATTTCACAACACAAGATCATATACATCATGATCAAATTAGTTTCATTTTGAGTATGCAAATCAATTAATAGGATTCTTCAATAAATAGAATCAAGGACAAAATTCACATGAATATCTCAACCGATGCAGTGAAGTTCAACATTCCTTCTCTTGGAAGATTGCATGGCACCATATAGTTCTGTGTGAGCTAGTCCTCTGGGGAGTCTTTCAGATCAGATCCAGCTCAGATTCTTGGGGTCCAGTGTTTAAAGAGTATGGTGTCTTTCAGCAATAGGGATTTAACTCCATCTTCTGAGAGACAAGCAAGGCCAACAGCAATATCTTACATTGCTTTGGCAGTCTCTGGGACTTCCCTGACCAACAACTCAAAAGGAGACTTCAGATATGGGATTAGTTTTTATTAGATAATCTATGGCTCTTATGGGGAAGTCAGCCCAAATGGGAAAAATGCAAACTATATACATACTTTAATTCATTGTAGCCTTTTTAAACATCCTTACTGTTATTTTATTACCCACTTCTCCTTCTTTCCTTTTCTTCCTTCAAATCATGTGTGTCTTGCTACCTCTAGTGTGTCCTCCCATGGCTTCTTTTTTACTTCCCTGGTTTCTGTTGCTATTCTATGTTGTGTACCCACAACTGAAGAATTAGAGCTAAGAGCCTCAGATGAGAAAGAACATGCCACATTTGTCTTTCTGGGTGCTGGTTACTTCATTCTATTTATTTTTTAGTTCCATTCACTTACCTGCAAATTTCATTATTTCCATTATTTCATTTTTCTTTATGGCTGAATAGTATTCCACTGTGTGTGTGTGTGTGTGTGTGTGTGTGTGTGTGTGTCCCATTTTTTACACCACCCCTCCCCCACCCGCACATTTTCAGTATCCATTTGTCAGTTAAAGGGCTATGCTTCCATTTCCTAGCTGTTATGAATAGAACAGTAATGATGATGTTTAGTCCTTGGCATATGCCAGTGAGTCATAGCTGGGTTATATGGTAGATTTATTTTTATCTTTTTGAGTGTTCTCTATACTAATTTCTAAAATAGCGTATAGATGTTCAGTAACCCTGGCATCTATGGGGAGACTGTTCCGTGATCCCCCCCTGAGTTACTGTTTTCTCTGTTTGAACTAGATAATGTTACGGTTTGTTTCTGGACTGAGTTGATCCTAATCCTTACTTATGTACTACAGGCTTGATTACTACAGTTGTATAGTGTTTCATTTTCTTTTACTGGAAACCTTACTAGGTTTAAGTAAGGGGGATTGTGTTTAATAGCCCCCAAAACATTTAATAGTAGTAACAATGGATTTATACTGAGGCACTAAGCTAAGTGCTATGTTCACGTTGGCTCACTTAATTGTGTCAGCAGATGTTAACTATTGATGTGTCAGGTTCTGTGAATACATGGGGAATGTTCTTGCTCTCAGTATTCTCACAGTAGTGCCAAGTTAGGTGAACTAAAATATTTTTAGAAAACGTATAAATAGAGCAAGCTAGTCTGAGAGTAATGAATAGTGAGAGGGCTAGTTTAATCTTCGTACCAGCCTGAATAAAATTGACAGTACAGCCCTGTCAGACATGGAGAGGCTCAGCTTGTAGAAATTAAGTACTGTGTTTAAAGTCACACAAGAAAGACAGAATTGGGTTATAAAAATAAACGTATTAAGTAGAAAATTTTTGTAGGTTTAGCAACTATTTTTTAAAAATATATTGTCTTGTCATTTTCTTTTTCTCTTCTTTTCTCTAGAAATAGGTTGTTTGGGGTCAAAGTTCAGGCCTATCACTCTTAACTCAGTTGCAGATGGGTTTGTAAGTAGAATTGTATTGGACCTGCGTGTGGGGCCCAGAGTGTATGCGCATGTGTTTGTGAAATGGAGTGTCTGCAGCTCCTGTTAGACTCTGAATCTCTTCTGTGAGCACAGTGAAGGCTCTGAATTAGGCACAAGCCAGATTTGCTTTATTCCTCTCTGCCAAAGACATAGTAGGAAATAGAAATTGTATATCCATTTTGTTGGATTTAAAAGTAATTTTACTTTGACATAAAATGATTTTGTATGCACTGACCTATCAAAGTAGTTCTTATTTTAAAATAAGACTTAATTCACCTTTAGAATTGATTCTGATTCTGTCTGACATTACTCATATTGTAAACACCCCTGAGTTTTGTTGGTTACCTTTTCAAAGGTCAATTCTTTCTTCTTAATTCCATTGCCAATCAAGGTTGTTATAAAGTATTTTCACTGCTGTGCAAACAGTAATTCAGATACATTCCTAAAAGTTATAGACACTGCTGTCATGACTGCCTTCTTTGAAGACAGTCTTTGGCTGATTGGGAAATGAAAAGGAACATGAAAAAGTTTGATATTGATGTGAAAAAGTAATATTGACTAAGGATAATTTTTTTTTTTTTTTTTTTTTTTTTTGGGATTTGGTTTTTTGTCGAGACAGGGTTTCTCTGTATAGCCCTGGCTGTCCTGGAACTCACTCCGCAGACCAAGCTGGCCTCGAACTCCGAAATCCACCTGCCTCTGCCTCCCAGAGTGCTGGGATCACAGGCGTGCGCCACCACTGCCCGGCGACTAAGGATAATTTTAATAAGAGTAAACTAAGAAGAATGAGCATATGTACCATGGTCAGTGAAAAAAGTAGATTTTATAATGTATGTAGATAATCAGAGTTTATCCATAATTAAAATACGTTAATTACTTCATTGTATAAAATCTTTGTTTTGTTTTTTACTTTTTTATTAGATATATTCTTCATTTGCATTTCAAATGTTGTCCCCTTTCCTGGTCTCCCCCTGCCCCCCAGAAGTCTCATAACCCGTCTCCCCTCCCCTGTTCCTCAATCAACCCTCTCCTGCTTCCCTGTCCTGGTATTCCTCTACACTACGGCATCAAGTCTTTCCAGCACCAAGGGCCTCTCCTCCCTTTGGTGTCTAACATTTTGTTTTGTTTTTTGAGATAAGGTCTCGCTATGTAGCCCTGGCTGTCTTGGAACTGTACACCTCTGTACAGCAGGCTGGCCTCGAACTCAGAGATCCACCTGCCTCTTCCTCCAAAGTACTGGGATTCAAGGCATGCACTACCATGCCTGTCAATTGTATAAAATCTTAACGTTTACTCTTAAATCTGTTTGGACCTATTTAAATAACTGTATATGGTGGTTTGTGAATTCTTTGTGTCTTTATGAGAAAACACTCTTGCTATTTTCATTTCAGATTTACAGTTATCTATTGACCAAGATTTTACCTTCTTACATATAACTTTTATTTGAAACAGTTCTCTTTTTTTTCTTCCTCTCCTTAGCCCTGGACGGAAGCGGGACTTTACCCCTGTCCCCTGGAGTCAGTACTTTGAGTCAATGGAAGATGTGGAAGTGGAAAATGAAACTGGCAAGGATATATCCTCTCAAAGGGGCTACTGCATAAGGATGGGGGACTAAGTCAGACTGGGGAAGCTCCTAAACATTCTTTTAATCCCCACCAGACCCTTACACAGTCTGGAATATTACCTTTATGCCTTTGGCAGAATCTATCTTGGCTGCAGTTGTCTGACACATGGCAAGGGATTGAGACTAAATTCCTGAAAGTAATACTCTGAGTCCAACAAGCTGAAGTGACTTAGTTTCTAGAAACCAAGTACTGAGTCCTCTTCAGGGAAAAGGAAATACTTATTTTTCATTGAAAAGAAGGCATACTGCTGCAGACTTCAAAACAGTCTCGATATCTCAGAAACATGTAAAGTTTCTTTGGAAGTCTGCAGTTTTCATATAAGTTGTATACCCTGTTTGTCTTTTTTAAAAAACAAGTATTGTTATGATTAAGCAAAACCTTAAATCTATTGTCTTTAACTGTTCATACACTTTTCGAGTTTACAAGAGTGGTTCTGAGGGTCCAGTCCTGCTGCTGCTTCATGGAGGAGGCCATTCTGCCCTTTCTTGGGCAGTGTTCACAGTAAGTTGTTGGGATCAGAAGCTGGTGTGTTGGCAGTCATTTTTTTCTGGGTAGACTTGACTAGTTAGCTCTTTCTTCCATGTGCATTCGTTGTTGGGAAGAAGGTGTATACGTGCATCTCTGAACACCTGGCTGGTGGTGCTCTGGTCTACAGTGCAGGGTATGGGCTATATGAATGCTGCAGCAGCTGACAAGCAAGGAGGTGCTGCTAAGAAAGATAGCAACATGTTCATAAAAACGAAGTGATCTCTTCTTGTATAACAAGCAAATAGACACACTAATTCTGTTTACCACTGAAAGACAAAACGTGGGGGCAGGTGGGAGTGCAGCACTAGGTGCCTGACCAGATGGTCACGCATCATTGCCCGGAGTGTTTTTTTCCTGGATGTGGGGATAACTGGGGTTCAATATGAAATCCTCAGCACTCAAGGATTTGACTTTTGGTTACTGTTTCTTTCTCTTACTGTAGGCAGTGCTCATGATTTGCCTGTGAGCACCACACTCTCATGTCTCTATCAGTGCTGCCAAGTAGAAATCTAATGTAAAACACTTGTTTTTCATCTAATGTAAAACACTTGTTTTCGAGTAAATATATGTATGGAATAGGCTAAAAAATAAGTGAAATTATTTTTAAGAGTTTTTTGTCTGAATCATTGTACCCAAAATTCCTCAACAGGTAATCAATATAAAAATTATTGACATGAGTCAGTTTTGTTATTGTTGTTGCAATTAACAGAGTGCCACATATAGGAAAATTTATTTGTTTTTGTTTTTGTTTTTTTGGATTTGGTTTTTTTTCGAGACAGGGTTTCTCTGTATAGCTTTGGCTGTCCTGGAACTCACTCTGTAGACCAGGCTGGCCTCGAACTCAGAAATCCACCCGCCTCCCAGAGTGCTGGGATAACAGGTGTGCGCCACCACCGCCTGGCTTATAGGAAGATTTATAAAAGAGGTTTATTTTGACTCATAACTTTTTTTCAGGATTTTTTTAATGAAAAATTTCATACAACATATTTAGATCATGTTTTTCAATTTTTCACTTCTCCCAGTTCCTCTCAGATCCCCCCCAACAATTAAATTTTATGTTCTTTTTTCCCCTGTCTTTCAAAAACAAAAACATGAAATAAAACCAACCAAAAAACATTGCAAAAATGAAAAAAATCAAAACAAACAAGCAAAAGACAAGACAAAAAAAAAAAAAAAAGCCCCAAATGAAACAGAAAGTCTACAGAAATATCATTGAGCTTGTTTTGTGTTGACTGACTCTTCCTGGGCATGAGGCCTGCCCTGCAGTTTGGTTGATGTACCCAGTGAGATTCCATTGTAGAAAAGTGATTTTCCCTTTGCCAGAAGGTATCAATTGCAGATAGCTTCTTAGTTAGGGTAGAAAATCCATATTTACTTCTTCTTCTTGGTGCTGGGACCCCCATGTTGCTTAGCCTTTGTGAGTTCAGTGTGCATCAGTCCTGTGATGTCTGGAAGACACTGTTTCTTTAGAGTGATTCATCACCTCTGCCTCTTACAATCAACATAGATCCCTGAGCCTTGCAAAGAGGACACTGATGATGATATACCATTTAGGACCCTGAGTGTTCCAAAGTTCCCAAGACTCTTTGCACATTGTTCAGTGTAGGTCCCTATTTTAATTCCCATCTACTGCAAAACACAGTTTCTCTGATGTGGGTTGAGTGAGGCACTGATCTATGGGTATAGCAGTATGTCATTAGGATTCATTCTATTGCTGTATTCCTTTAGCAGAATAATAGTAGTAAGTTTCTCCCTAGGCCTATCTAGTCTCAGGTTCTTGGCCATTTTAGCAGTGTCAGATATGGGTTTCATCTCATGAAGTAGGCCTTAGATCCAGTCAGAGAGTGGTTGGTTACTGTTGTTGCATTTCTGCTACTAATATAACAGTTTATCTTGTAGGCAGGTCACTGTTGCAGGTTACAGGGTTTGTTGCTGGGAGATACTGATGATTATCGTTTTCCTCCACTATTGTGCAGTGCATGTAGGGGTGAAGCTTCTAATTAAGTACAAACTCAACTTCTCCGTTTTCAGTGACATAAGTGTCTTCAGCAGTAGGGCCTTAATCAGGTTGTGAAGCAGAATCAATAGCCTAGGTAATAGCCTATAATGTCTGAGAGTTTTCATGGAGCCTCCCTTGGCCAATGACTCAACAAGATGGAACCACTCCTGGCACAGGAGGTTTTACTTGGTGGCATAACCTATATAGTTGGGTCGTTGTCTTCCCCCATTACTTGGTGACTCCATATATGTATATTGGATTCCTTTCATATATGTATATATTTTGGGAAGCTTCTACAATAGTAGGTTTGCATATGGTTTTTCAAATGACTTGTAGTGTTAGTTGTCATATTCTCTCCTTTTCCCTTCTCTCCCATCCTCCCTCCCTATTTTATCTTCCAACTTTTTTCTTTGTCTCCCTATTATGTTATAGTCTGTTTCCCCTTCCTTAGGTGTTCCTGTCCTCCCTCACCCCCCAGTCCATGTGTACTACTTAACCTCTGCAGTTATGTAAATTGTAGCACACATATTGAAAATTTAAAAACTAATATCCACACATAAAAGAAAATATACAATATTTGTCTTTTGGGTTATGGTTGTCTTACCATGATTTTCCCCCAACTCTATCCATTTACCTGAAATTTTCTTTTATTCATTCATTTGTTTATTCATTCATTTATTTTGTTGAGGCAGGGTTTTTCTGTGAAGCACTGGTTGTCCTGTAGACAAGGCTGGCCTTAAACTTAGATCTGCCTGCCTCTGCCTTCCAGAAGTGATTCCATTGCTAGAATTGAAAGTGTATGCTACCACTGGCTAGGTACCTGCGAATTTTATAATTTCATTTTTTTAATAGCTGAATAATATTCCATTATGAAAATGAACCCCACTGTCATCCCTCTGTTGATGGACATCTAAGATGTCTCCATTTTTTGGCTATTATGAATATAGCTGCAGTGAACATGGTTGAGTAAGTGTCTCTGTAATAGAACGTAGAGTCCTTTATATTCTCGAGTGGTATAATTGAATCTTGAGGTAGGTTGATCTTCAGCTTATTGAAAAACTACCACACTGGTTACCACAGGGGCTCTTCCAGTTTGTCCTCTCAACCTCAGTTTGTAAGTGGTCCCCTTCACCGCATCCTCATCAGCATGTGCTGTCATTTATTTTATTATTATTGTTTTGTTTTGTTTTTCATGACAGGGTTTCTCAAAACCCTGTATAGCTGGCTGTCCTGGAACTTGCTCTGTAGATCAGGCTGTCATTTATTTTATTGATCTTGATCAGTCTGACTGGTATAAGGTAAAATCGCAAAGTAGTTTTAATTTACACTTCTTTGATGGTTAAGGATGTTGAACATTTTTAAAGTGTTTTTCAGCCATTTTTTGCTCATCTTTTTAGAACTATCTGCTTAGTCTGTGTCCCATTTTTAAATGAGTTATTGTTTTCTTAATGTTCAGGTTTGTTCTCTCTCTCTCTCTCTCTCTCTCTCTCTCTCTCTCTCTGTGTGTGTGTGTGTGTGTGTGTGTTATAGATATTAACCCTCTGTCAGATAATTGAGTTGATAAAGATCTTTATCGATTCTGTGGCTGCCACTTTGTCTGCATGATGATGTCCTTTGCCATGCAGAAGGTTTTCAGCTTCATGAGGGACCGTTTATTAATTGTTGGTCTTGGTGCCTGTATTATTGGTGTTCTGTTCACAAAGTCCTTTCCTGCGCCAGTGAGTTCAAGCCTATTCCACACTTCCTCACCTATGAAATTCAGGGTGTACAGTCTTATTTTAAGGTCTTTGATCTATTTGGAGTTGAGTTTTGTGCAGGGTGATAGATCCGGATCTATTTGCATTCTTCTACATGCTGACACCCAGTTAGACCAGCAACATTTGTTGTCTTTTCTCTAGAGTATATTTCTAGCTTCTTTGTAATATATAAATAGTAAGTAGGTAAGTAAACCAGGTGTTTGTAAATACGTTTACATAGGTCTAGTTTTCGGCTTATCCCACTGATCAAGTGTAATTTATGCAATATCATGCTGTTTCATTATTATAGCTCTGTAATACAACAGGAAAATCATGGTTTTGAGATTTTGGTTTCCTTAGCAAGTAAACCAGCAAGTAAACTTGTCTCTTCTAAATACATAAAGCTACCATGATTCAGTCATTAGGCCTCCTCTTTCAGGATTTTTATCTTTTCCTAATTATTTTCTAAGGGATATCTACCTCTAAAAACTATCAACAGATTATGTTTTTGCCTCCTAATTCTTCACTGTAGAGATTAAATTTTGACATGAGAAGCTTTGTGGTAAGGGAGAATCTTCAGACCACTTCCAAGTCATAGTGACATGTGTTAAGTTCCTTGTTATACTATGTTTTAAATTCAGTATATTATCTCTTAAATTTACAGAGCACACCTGGCCTTTTTGGAGGCAAAGATTTTAGCTTATTTATGTCTGCTAAATTATGCATACTTAAGGATGTTTTGTTCTTGAATTACTAACAATACTAGTCTGATATGTAATGCAACTGCACCGAGGTGATCAGTAAGTGAGGTCATGGGATCCTGGAGAGCAGACTCAGCTGTATTATTCTGGAATGTCTCCATTTAATGTCTCTCATGGAGTCAATGCTTCATACTCCTTCCTGGACTGTGTTTGTATCATTCCCAAACAGGATTAAATGTTGATTGCTATATTCTACTTAAGAAAGAAATAATGTCATTTATTATTTATTTGTTTGTTTGTTTGTTTTGAAGCAAGGTCTTATTATGTAGCTCTGATAGGCCTGGAATTCACTATGTATAGCAGGCTAGCCCCAAACTCAAAGAACTCTGCCTGCCTCTATCTCCCAAGTGCTAGGATTAAAGGCCTGCACCACCGTGCCTACCCCTATGTCTTTACTAAATAAGTTATTTATATATCACTAGTAAAGAAGTTCTATCATATAGTTAGAAAGCTTCCAATTCTAGGACACATGGCCGTGTACCTAAAGGGATAGAGGAGGAGGTACGTCCCATGTTTGGGGTGCAGTGAGATCCCTGAGCACAGACTGCCTTGTTCAGTATTGTGTGCCTTCTGCTTTCACTGTCTAGGAAAATTATTTCACAGAGACGTGCCTATTCTGCCTCGTGGATATATCCTGCTTATTTAATCACTTATCAATCGTGTCATTATTCATGTCTCTCCTGCTGTGAGTTACTTGGGTTTATTCCTGCTATTTGCTAAGTTCCTGTTCACATTTAACTGTCCCTATATTCACAGATATGCTCAAAAACTTGGGGAATTCTGACCTTTGGAGTCAAGGCAATTGCTAGAGTACTGGCTTTCACATGGCCGTTTTTATTGAGATGCTGAGAGCTCTTCCTCCAGTTAGATTCTGTAAATGTACAATTTGTTTGTTAAATGATAGTAGAAATGAATCACAGTGACTACTAATGAAGGTATTTCCCCATGGGTTTGTTCTCCATCATAGCCTTTTATGTCATCTTTCCTTGCCTCATAGTTTGGGACCAGTGAGCTCCAGGGATCACCTACAAGGAAAATAAGCAGCTGCATCTCCCTAGACATTTGCCTTGTGTTAGATACCCTGCTCAGTGTCTAGGTACATAGTCCCATTTAATTTTTCTGTGATCCTTTCACTTTAGACAGGTGAAGATATTGAAATTTAGAACAATACCATAGCTGTAACAATAACAAAATACAAGCAGAACACTGAGTCTAGACAAAAACTTACGACATTAAAGAATAATACATGTTTGTAATACATGTTTCTCTGCATATTCAATGCTTGTCAGGTACAAATACTGTGCCATAGTTTTTCAGCCTGTTTCTCAAGGCTGGAATTATCTGAGATAATTTATAGGATATCAAAGTAATCCTGATTCACACACACACATACCTTGGAGACTAGGTCTTGCTTTGTAGCTCAGGCTGCACTTGAACTCTGTCTTCCTGCTTCAGCCTTCCCACTGGTATAATTCCAGGCATGTGCTACCCTGCCTGGCTCTAGCTAGCGCTTTCTTCCAATCTTGTCTCTAATTCTCTTTACCATAGAGTACCCACAGTGTTCCAAAACTCAGTAGAGATAAGCATGGCCCCTCCTCCAGTTCACTTAAATCAGAATTTCTGGTGGGCTTATAGTGCACTCCTCAAAGCTCCTTAGGTACTTGCGTCAGGCAGGCAAGAGTGAAGACTGCCCTGTTTCTATCATGTATTGGCTCTTTGGCCATGGTGAGATACTTAACTCCTTGTACAATCACCTCGCCTGTAAAATGATGAGAATTGTTTCTGAAGAGTTCTGAGGAGTAAATTAGATAATGCATTGGACGTACTTAGATTGATGAACAGTACAATGGAAGATTTGGTAAATATTAGCTGCCATTGAACTAGTGTTGAGAGCAAACTCCCAAGGAGGAAACAGTTGGGTAAGTCTGATTCTGAACTTGCTGTTTTTCACTTACTTCAAAAAAAAAAAAAAAAAAAAATCAAAATTGTCCTGTTTGAAACAAGACCAGAGAAGAACTCACTGACAAACACTCTCACCTTCATCCATCAGCCATGGTGGTCTGTGAAATTGCTTTGCACTCATTTATGTTTCTCTTTGGTTCTAACCATACAGAAATGGGAACAGCACAAGTGCAGAGGCACTGCCTATGCTCTCCTCTGCTGTGACGTGACTCCGTTGTGACCGCTTTAGATATCACTGAGAAAGATGTATTTAAATAAGGAGATAAAAAGCTGCTTTTAATATTCTTGTTATTGTTTTCTGATGGGCACGTAGTGGTTATAAATCATTAACAATTATTGACCTCAGATCTATCTTTTATTTGTTTGTAATAACTTTTAAAAGTGTGGAACAAACAATTAATCAGATTTCATAAAATTTTGTTCCATAACTTTATATTAAAAGTGTAAATTTGTTTTTTGGCCTACAAAGTTGTACTATCACCATAGTGCAATCAATAACTTCTGTAAATGAACAAATTTGTCCCCTTGCAGGGACAAACAGCACAATATAGTAGAACTTCAGACTTTTGTTACCTTTAAAGAGATGTTCACTGAAAGTAATAGAAGTAAAAAAAAAAAAGGCTCTTTTTTTTTTTTTTTTTTTGGTATAATTGAAGAATCTGGCTTGTCCAGTTTTCTGAGAAATCTCCAGACTGATTTCCAGAGTGGTTGTACCAATTTGCAACCCCACCAGCAGTGGAAAAACTGGACACGTCACTTCCAGAGGATCCTGCTATACCACTCCTGGGCATATACCCAGAGGATTCCCCAGCATGTAATAAGGATATGTGCTCCACTATGTTCATAGCAGCCCTATTTATAATTGCCAGAAGCTGGAAAGAACCCAGGTATCCCTCAACGGAGGGATGGATACAAAAAATGTGGTATATATACACAATGGAGTACTATTCAGCCATTAGAAACAATGAATTCATGAAATTCTTAGACAAATGGATGGAGCTGGAGAGCATCATACTAAGTGAGGTAACTCAGTCTCAAAAGATCAATCATGGTATGCATTCACTAATAAGTGGATATTAGCCTAGAAAATTGGAATACCCAAAACATAATCCACACATCAAATGATGTCCAAGAAAAATGGAGGAGTGGTCCCTGGTTATAGAAAAACTCAGTGTAGCAGTATAGGGCAAAACCAGAACAGGGAAGTGGGAAGGGGGAGTGGATGGGGGAACAGGGGGAGGGAAGAGGGCTTATGGGACTTTTGGGGAGTGGGGAGCCAGAAAGGGGGAAATCATTTGAAATGTAAAAAAAAAAAATAAAATTTCATAGAAATAACAAGGGTAAACTAGGTTTACTAATAAATAAATAAATAAATAAATAAATAAATAAATGAAAAAGAAAGCTAATGTATAGCAATATTATTGTAGTTAGGAGTTCATATTGCATATTCAAAACTTGTGTTTTGAATCTCAAGTATTCTCATCCTTCCAAAGATAATTATTAATATAGAGGCAAAAATTACTAGTATAAAGGAACAAAAGATGCTAATAGAAAGGTTTTGTATTGTAGGAGTTAATTTACTATATACAGATATCAAGATATTTTAAATGTATACATTTTATTTGGAAATTATATTTTAGTAAAAAAAGGAAAATGAAAGTTGTACTTCCTTCCTTCCAAAATAAATTATAATTTTAACATTCTTTCTTATAAAAATTTATTGATAATTCAAAAAAAAAAGAATCTGGCTTGTCTTCTGATATATGCTTATGTTATCTTGGTAACTTACCATGATGCTAATTCTGGTTTTACTACTAACTTGTTACATGAGCAAACACAAATGATTCCCTTTTTCTTGGTCTCAGTTTTCTCATTCTTAAAATGTGATGGATAGACTAAACCGTTACTTTATTCTTAAAGTTAAAATACAGAGATAACATTTGCTAACTGTGATGTATGACTGTCACAAAATCTAGCTCCCTGAGGAAGAAGAGTTAATTGAGGTCTCCTCAAACCTCTAAAATTATATCCTGTGATATTTATACTTCCTGTCATACTATATAACTGTAGCACAGCTTGTCTATACTGCTGTGGCCATCAGTAGGTTTCATGACTCAAGGGTCATGTTCATGTAATTCCTGAGCCAAAATTGTATTTCCAACTGATTCAAAATCCTTATCTAGGGGATTCTGGCTTTAAAATAAAGAAAAGCCATCCAGGAAACATGGATGAAAACCATAGGCCAGCATCTGGAAGTACGTACACTGTAAGGAAAGGCTAGGAAGAATGACTTTAAGGAGGGGTTTGGATAAAGTTTATTTTTAAGTTGGAGACTGACCACACAATGTGTATATAATAGAGACTCATTATTCTTTTATTATACTTAAAAGAGAAACTTTGGGATAAGACAAGTTTTCTTTTCTGTTGGGTCCCTATTTCATTACTCCTGGTTTTGTGATTCCTATCACTGAAATGCATGTATTTATTTATTTATTTATTTATTTATTTATTTATTTATTTATTTATTTTAGGAGAAACTAAAGTCAAGAATTCTGAATTATAATCGCGGTTCATTTGACAAAAGTTATTGGTAACTGGGCAAGCTCTGTACCTCTTGTGTTTTGTTCTTTTCCTTCCAGGCAGCGATCATCAGTAGAGTACAGTGTAGGGTTGTGGCTCTGGATCTGCGAAGCCATGGTGAGTACACCTCCTCCCAGCCTCTTTAATAAGCCCAGACATTAGCAGTGTTGGCAGAAATGGATATTTTGGGAGGAATCATAGCTTGTAGGTAGACTACTATAATTGCCATCTTCAGAATAGCTAGCCATAAAGATATGTCTGGAATATAGAACATCCTTGCTAAATCTATCCTTAAAGTTCCTATTTCATTACTCCTGGTTTTGTGATTCCTATCACTGAAATGCATTTATTTATTTATTTATTTATTTATTTATTTATTTATTTTAGGAGAAACTAAAGTCAAGAATTCTGAAGACCTGTCAGCAGAAACAATGGCAAAGTAAGGAAGCAAATACTGACAAATTGCCTGAGTCTTGACACCATCATAAACAGTAGTGCAGTTTTATTATGCTGCTGGTGAAATTGTTGGACAGTCCTTAACACACAAATTTCATTTCTGTTCTCCCTTCTCTGTTTATCTTTATTAATATCTTTCTTGGTTTATCCAGTTTGGTGGTTATCACAAAAATTGTTTAGTTTGTGCAGGCTTTTGGAAATTTTCCTTCTCTTGGTAGAACTAAATGCAATGTGGATATGTTTCTTTTATGGATGCCTGTTTAGAAAGTATTTGAGTATAAGAGCCTTGAATGCACGTTAAGGTAGCCTGCATGTTTTCATTAGCTAGTATCAGAGGAAAGTAAGGGCAGGCTATGGAAGAACAGCTACTTAGAAACTGGGCCTCTAAGTCAAGTAGTGTATATTCCGTACTTCTCAGTGTGTTCACTCACCAGCGTCATATGAGAGCTAGCAAAAAATGAAGTGCATTGGAAAGACCCCAGACCTGCTTAATCAATATCTTAGCATTAAAAACCTAGACATATAATATACTTTAAAACGTTTTTATTATTTATGGGTATAGATAGTTTGCCACATGTTTGCCTGGTCCCTGCAGAGGATGGTAGAGGGTGCCAGATGCCCTAGAACTGGTGTTACAGACAGTTATGAGCTACCATGAGGGTAATGGGAACTGATCCTGCAATTTCTGAAAGAGAAGCCAGTCCTCTTAATGGCTGAACTGTCTCTCTAACCCTAGTATGTACATTACTAAAACAGTGATCTGGTATAGTCAGTCCCGTAAATGGTATTTAAGAACCATTGCCTTTATTAAGAATAAGGTCTAAGTGATTGATCAATCACTTTTAGATTGGGCTAACACCTTTCCTAAGCTTAGATATGATGTTGGTGCATTTTATATATTTTTATATATATGAATTCTTGTCTGCATGTATCCTTCACACCAGAAGAGAGCATTGGATCCCATTATAGGTTGTGAGCCACCATGTGTCTGGGAATAAAACTCAGGACCTCTGGAAAGGCTGCCAGTGGTTTTTTGTTGTTGTTGTTTTTTGTTTTTTGTTTTTGTTTTTTCACAACAGAATTTCTCTATGTATCCCTGGCTGTTCTGGAACTTGTTTTGTAGACTAGGCTGTTGTCCTTGAATTCAGAGATCCACCTGCCTTTGCCTCCCCAGTGCTAGGATAAATGGCACAGGCCACAACTGCCTGGCTGCAGTCAGTGCTCTTAACCACTGAGCTATCTCTCCAAGCATTTTAGACCCTGTCTACCTTCATACATTTACAACTTTCTTAGTAAATGTCTGACTCAGTTAATACATATTTTAAGATGTGGAATTTGATGTCTTCCAGAAAATTTTATTTAATTCATTTCATCCTTACCAACTAAAATTTTATTAGAATTGAGGATTATTCTGGAAGTTGTACACTGATATTTGTTCTAAACTTTAACCTATTTTTTTAAAGATTTGCCCCCAAATAATAGAATCATAGCCCACATGGTTTTAGATTAATTAACTGAGCCAATTATCTGTGTGTAACTACATATATATCTTTACATAGGAATGAACATAGTTTTTTTCTGTTCTGTTGTATTGATATATAGTAATACTACTTGGTTTTCCTTTTCCAAAACTGTAAAGTCTCCTATGTTATTTGTTCTAGAGACTACTCCTTATCTAAGGCATCTTTGTTTTTGAAATAGGCTGACTTTATGGAGTCACTGTGGATCCACAGTGTGGATTCCAAGCAAAGAGGATTTAAGTATATTTAATGTGGTAGCCGAAATCTGCAGCTTTTTTCCTTGTAACTTTAGTAGAAATACAGTGATATTCTGGTAGACCCAATGAACTTAATTTCTGGCTAATTTTACAGTTGATAAGTGTCTTAGGGTTTCTATTTCTGCACAAAACATCATGACCAAGAAGCAAGTTGGGGAGGAAAGGGTTTATTCAGTTTACATTTGGTTGCTGTTCATCACCAAAGGAAGTCAGGACTGGAACTCAAGCAGGTCAGGAAGCAGGAGCTGATGCAGAGGCCATAGGAGGGGTACTGCTTACTGGATTGCTTCCCCTGGCTTGCTCAGCCTGCTCTTTTATAGAACCCAGGACTACCAGCCTAGAGATGGTACCTCCCTCAAGGGGTCCTCCTCCCTTGATCACTAATTGAAAAAATGCCTTACAGCTGGATTTCATGGAGAAGGCATTCCTCACCTGAAGCTCCTTTTCTCTGTGATAACTCCAGCTTGTGTCAAGTTGACACACAAAACCAGCCAAATCAATAAGTATGTCTGAGTTTCTTAGAGAATAGTAGAAAGGACCCTTTCAGACAAGGTTGTTGAAGAATGACATTAGATGACACAGAAAACCTGTAGTGCATGACAGGTACTTGTCTGGCATTGCTGCATCGCCACAGTGGTTTATTAGGCTCACAGGTCTAGAGCCAGATACTAGTCCTGGACTATAGTGTGGTGGAGGATTTCACACGGTAAGACAGCTGTAGGCCAGAGAGAACGCTCTTCATAACAGTCACTCCTTTATTACTCTAGAAAGCAGTTAATCCACTCATCAGGGCAGCCACTTAGGATCCAGTCACTTGTAAGTCCTGCCCTTTTCTACTATTATCTAGAACAAAAGCCAGCAAGATTGTAGACTGAAGCTAAGTACAATGCTTAACTTTTATCAATATTTGCTCTTCCAACAGAGATACTGCACACTTGCAAATAATTATACTCCACAATATGTGAATTTGAGAAAGGCATTTGTTGATCATATCTACACTGAATAAGTTTTAATTTTTCCTTGCACTAAATAGCACTGCTTTTCACAGGGTATCTTGTCTTTAGAAGCGACACTGCTGTAAAGGAAACTTGGATTTTCTTTCTTTTATTCTTTCTTTCTTTTTTAACTTTTTAATTCTCTTTTCAGCTGAGTCTTTTCATTTGAATAGCACTTTACCTTTTGGAGAATAGTTTTACATTTACTTCTCACTCATTTCTCAAAGTAACTCCTGGAAATTGTCCTCTGACTTCCATATGTGCCTGTACACATGCACACACACAAACAAATGTAGAACAAATACATTATGTTAGATGACAGAAAAAGCTCATAGTGAGTCTGATATAGCTCATATAGAAGCTGATAGTCATTCTGCTACCCCAAACTTTATTGCATTATTCATGGAAAAACAGAGACTTAGAGTAAATTATTTCTCCAGAATGCCAAGCTTAGGTTAAACATACAGTTGTATATTTATATGATTGTACTAAATTTGTAGGATGATAAAAGGACGGTATAAAAAAAGATCAGAAATTTAGGGTTCTTAGTCCTTAACTGGCCATTTATCTGGAGAACTAGGTATGTGACACTCTTCATGGATACTAGGGACCATGCATGCAGGCTCACATAGGGGTGTTTGTAGAGTGGCCCTGCAGTCTTTACCATTTCCCACAACTATTAGTTACAGTCCAACAGAAGGAATTGAGAAAGAAAGCTATTTTTGGTGTCTTCCTTGGCATTCTCCGATTTCTCCCTCTTTGCAGAGATGTTGGCAATGTGGTGGAAGCCATGTACGGAGACCTCCCTCCTCCAGTCATGCTGATCGGGCACAGCATGGGTGGTGCCATTGCAGTGCACACAGCCGCAGCTAACCTGGTGCCAAGCCTCCTGGGTCTTTGCATGATTGATGTCGTAGAAGGTAAGCTTGCTCAGGATTGACCAAACCAGATCCAGTCCTTCATAGGAGGCCTCCTGGGTCCATTATTACCTTGGCCTTAATTTATTCTCAATTTTACTCATCTCGAAGTGTACCCCTATGTCTTTGTATCTTTATAAAATTATACAATCATTTTTCATGTTACTAGAAACTGTTCAACAACACCTTTTTATGGCTAAATGATATTTCTTTCTTTCTTTTTTTTTATTTTTTATTTTTTTGGTTTTTGGATTTGGGCTTTTGGAGACAGGGTTTCTCTGTATAGCCCTGGCTGTCCTGGAACTCACTCTGTAGACCAGGCTGTCCTCGAACTCAGAAATCCACCTGCCTCTGCCTCCCAGAGTTCTGGGATTACAGGTGTGTGCCACCACTGCCTGGCCTGTATGATATTTCTAATCATGTGTATATATGTCTTAGTTTTATTTAACCATTTAAAAATAAACTGCTTTTTATTTTCTGACTTACCCTGAGAATCTCACTGCTGCTTATACGGGTTAGCTATGTTTATTGGTGTGTGCCAAACAAGGAGTGAATTTCAGTGGTCAAGAATTGCTGAGAGCCATATTGGAAGCTAGCTTGTTTTAATTCTTGCAATGTTATAAAATTGCATCTTTACTTTTACCCAAGTATCACTGAATTTTGCTATTACCAGGAGCCAATACATAGAGTTGACTCAGTGTGATAGTTTTTGTCCCTGTAACAAAATATCTGAGATAAGCAATTTAAAGGAGGAAAGGTTTTTGGCCCACAGTGTCAGGTTTTGGTCTGTAGATAATGGGTCCATTGCTTTTAGGATGTGGAGAGTCAGCATATCATACAGAGGGAGGGAGACTGTATTCCCAGGGCTTGCCCCAAGTTATTGCTTTTTCTAAGTAGGTCCTGCCTCCAAATAGCCTGCTCAGTATGCACTCAACAATGGATTACTCTGTCAATGAAGTTAGTATCTTCATTATTCAGCCACCTCTCATCCACACATGAACCTTTTGGGGAAGAGTCTTCCTGTGTAAGTGATGGCAGTCCATCATTGTGCATGTGAAGAGTAATATGAGTACTGCTCACATGATGATACAGGCATAGGCAAAGGTGAGTAGGACTCTAAGAGCACAGGAAATAATATGAAAAATTAACTTCTTTAATTCTATGATGGACTTCAGAATGGGAAAGGATCTCTGAAAGCTATATCATAGTGGAGATTAATATCCAATATATAAATATATATTATATCTAGTATGTAAGACATATACTATATATAAATACAATATATATATAAATGTATATGTTGGATATTAATATATGTGTATACACACACACACACACACACACTTATATCATGTATATGTAAAATTCAACACCAGAAGGTGATATCATCTAGTCAGTGAATAGGCTAAAAAAAAATTAGTTCTCAGAAGAAGAAAAATTCCCAATAAAGAATTGAAAAAGTATTTCATAATCCTTAACCATCATGGAAGTGCAAATTAAAACTTTTGAGATTCCATGAACCCTAGTCAGGATTCCTGTCATCAATAAAACAGATGGTTCCTTGGCAGTAAGGATATGAGGAAAGAGGGACCTTTACTCATTGCTGAGTAGAATGTAGCGCACTGGAAATCAGTGTGGAGATTCTTCAAAAATTGGAACTACCATATGACCCACCTCTACCTATTTGGTAGAAATCAGTATACCAGAGACACACCGATTGTATAGCTGCTGTGTTCTCAATAGCCAGGAAATGGAACTAGCCTGAATGTCCAGTATAGATGCAATAGATAAAGAACGTGTGATACATATGTGCAAAGAAGGTTTATGCAGCCATAAAGAAAAAGGGAAATCATGACATTTACAGGAAAATAGATGAAACTATAATTCATTCTGTATCTTAAAGATTTATTGTTGTGAAGAGACACCATGACCACACAACTCTTATAAAGGAAAACAGTTAGTTGGAGCTAGCTTACAGTTTCAGAGGTTCAGTACATTATCATCATGGTGGGAGCATGGCAGCATGCAGGCAGACATGGTAGTGGAAGAGCTGAGAGTTCTACATCTGGATCTGAAGCCAGGAGACACTCCCTGTACTGGGCGGAGCAAATTGTGTGTGTGCGCGGGGGTGGGGGGGGGTGGGGGGGGTGGGGGGGGTGGGGGGGGAGGAGGAGAGAGAGAGAGAGAGAGAGAGAGAGAGAGAGAGATCATCACAAGAGGAGGACAATGTCTTTAGGTGGAGAGAGGGTAATGGGTTATATATGATAGGAGAGCAAAAGAGGGGCTCTAACTGGGGGGAGAGAGCCAGCTGAAGTGGGCGTGGAGCTAGGGAGGGAGTAGTCAGGGAGGGGGCGTGTGCGCTCAGTGGCAAAGCATGACAGACCTCATAGAGCCAGGATTTTGTGTATTAACCCAGAAGGGGAAGATGAGTATTTAAGACAGTTTGCAAAGCAAGAAAACAAAATAGTTTATCGATATGTTTAAAATTTTTGTTTCAGGTACAGCCATGGATGCACTTAATAGCATGCAGAATTTCTTGCGTGGTCGGCCTAAAACCTTCAAGTCTTTGGAGAATGCTATTGAATGGAGGTAACCCACAAACCTAAGTCTTAATTTTAAATGTTACATTATAACCTGCCCCCCTTTCCTTCCTTTCTCCCTCCCTCCCTCCCTCCCTCCTTTTCTTCCTTTATTTTTTCGTCAGCTCAGCTACTAAGATAAACGGGTGAGTTTCCTTTTCTGTGATAGTATATAAGGAAATATATCAAAGCAGAGTATTTTTAAATGTTTCATACTTGCTGCAGTCATCTGTAAAGTGTGCCTTTCTAATCCATTACCTCCTAGGATATTAGTAATACAGGCTGCCTGCTGTCCAGCTGGCTTTGCCCTGAAGGTGAGGTCTTAGACAGGTGTCTGCGAGGTAGTCGCCTCCGCTGAAGCTCCATGGTTTTTCATTCACCTTCTGTGTTTCACAAAAAAAAATAATAAAGAAATGGCAGATGGAGTTTCTGTTCTGGAATGAACAGGGCAGGTGGAGACTCCTCTTTCTAGAATTATTTGAGTTTGTGATAAAATAAAAACTTGGAGTAAATAGTTTTTATAAAAATTGCTGATAGAATTGCCTGTGGCTTCTGTTAAAGGCTGTCAATCATGAATATATTCATTAGTCCAATTAATAATTTTGTTAAGTCTGTATGAAGTTTACATGGTGACTGCAGCTTTTTGTTAGATCCTACGGAATCTACAACATTACTCATTCCTTCTGGTATTGTGCTGAGATGAATGAAGAGTAACCACTCCTTTCTTATTTTTTCTTTACTAGTGTGAAGAGTGGCCAGATTCGAAACCTAGAGTCTGCCCGTGTATCCATGGTTGGCCAAGTCAAACAGTAGGTCTTTTATCTCTTTGCCTGGTCAGAGAATAAGAGATAGGAGAGAATTTGATTGTTCCTTTATTTCTACACTTACTCTGCCATACTGGTAAATGCCTTCATTCTTTTAGAGAAAAGTACGAGTTCTGTTTGGCTGGCCATTTTTGTTTTGCTTTTATAAACCCTAAAGCCTTATAGTGTCCAGAGAGTCAGCATTTAAACTAAGTATCTACTCTAGTGTTCCTGTGTTAGCAGCTCTCCTGTCACTGAGTGAAACTGAGCTAGGAAATTAAAGTAGAAAATTCTGGCAGAACTAGAGTAAAAACCACAGATATGTTAACTAAGAAAGCATCCGTCCCCTAGAGCAGGTAGGAGTGCAGGAGCTAGATGAAACTCCTAGTGGTATTGTTGAGTACTTGCTATGACAGGGACTGTGTGGCAGATTCAGTCTTCAGTCTTGTTTGTAAGATCCTGAATTTCTGAAAAACTCCATCTTAGTGTAATTCAAGGAACTCTGACGTGGTCAATGCCATTTTAGTGTTTCAGCTAGTGGCAAGTCTTGTTTAGTCTGTATGCCTGTTTACTTCCCCTAGGCATAAATGCCTTGAAGCAAGCACTGCCCAAATCTGATTACTTCTGCAAGAATTCATTATGCTCTGGAAAAAAAGATTAAACATAAGAATAGTGACATGCTCCGCGTCCCGTTCACTGAGAGAGGTATCTCTCCTTTTCCCTCTCCCTTCCCCTAAGAGTTGTCTGCTGGTTCTCAGCTTGAAGAAGATTCTACAGTCCTTATTGATCCATTTTCTTGGCGTTACCATTTTTGAAGCAAAATTAACCTAGCTTTCTAGTTTGAGCTTTCTTTTTGGCTCTCTTTTAAAACATTTTCTTTTCTTTTTTTGATCTATAAAATAGACAAGAGATAGTTCTACAATGTCCAAGTCATTCCAGCAGTCATCTCTTGGTAGAGATTCACAGGGTCATGGGCGTGACCTGTCTGCAGCAGGACTAAACCTTCTTGCTGCTGCTACCCAGTCTTTATGCCAGCATCTCTTGGAAGGATGAACCAGGGTACTGCACGCCTTGCTAGTTTAATGAATCTTGGAATGAGTTCTTCATTGAGTCAACAAGGAGCTCATAGTGCACTGTCTTCTGCTAGTACTTCTTCCCATAATTTTCAGTATATATTTAGCATTGGAAGTAGAGGTCCACTCCCTTTGTCTTCTCAACACTGTGGAGATACAGACCAGGCCAGTAATATTTTGGCCAGCTTTGGTCTGTCTGCTAGAGACTTAGATGAACTGAGTCATTATCCAGAGGACAAGATTACTCCTGAGAGTAATCTTCTACAGCTTAAAAGGAGGAGAAGTGAAGAAGGCCCTACATTGAGTTATGGTAGAGATGGTAGATCTGCTACATGGGAGCCACCATACAGAGTACTTAGGGATGATTGGGAAGGAAAAAGGCACTTTAGAAGAGAGAGTTTCGATGATTGTGGTCCTAGTCTCAACCCAGTGCTTGATTATGACCATGGAAGTCATTCTCAAGAATCTGGTTATTATGACAGAATGGATTATGAAGATGACAGATTAAGAGATGGAGAAAGGTATAGGGATGACTCTTTTTTGGTGATCCCTCATATAACTATCTGGCCCCTTACAAGAGAGATCTCTCTTTGACAACAAAAGGGGCACTCCTCCAAGTAGCAATATTGAAAACATCCATGGACTCTTACCAAAGGGTTACCCTATCTGTGCTCTATGTGTGATATGCCAGTTCATTCTAATAAGGAGTGGAGTCAACATATCAATGGAGCAAGTCACAGTCATCAATGCCAGCTTCTTGAAATCTACCCAGAATGGAATCCTGGCAATGATACCAGACACACAGTGGGTGATCCATTCATGCTGCAGCAGTCTACAAACCCAGCACCAGGTATTCTGGGACCGCCACCTCCCTCATTTTATTTTGGAGGACCAGCAGTTGGACCAAGAAGAAATGTGGGTGCTGGTAATGGGAACCTGCAGGGACCAAGACACATGCAAAAAGACAGAGTGGAAACCAGCTGAGTTGTTCACATGGATTTTCAGTGAGGAAAAAACTTGAGATACCAGCTATTACAACTGGTAGAACCATTTGGAGTCATTTCAAACCATCTGATTCTAAATAAAATTAATGAGGCATTTATTGAAATGGTGACCACAGAAGATGCCCAGGCTGCTGTGGATTATTTTACAACTATACCAGCATTAGTGTTTGGCAAGCCAGTGAGAGTTCATTTATCCCAGAAGTATAAGAGGAAAAAGAAACCTGAAGGAAAACCAGATCAGAAGTTTGATCAAAAGCAAGAACTTAGACGTGTGATACATCTCAGCAATTTACCTCATTCTGGCTATTCTGATAGTGCTGTACTCAAGCTTGCTGAGCCTTATGGGAAAATAAAGAAGTATATATTGATGAGGATGAAAAGTCAGGCTTTTATTGAGATGGAAACCAGAGAAGATGCAATGGCCATGGTTGACCACTGTCTAAAGAAGGTACTTTGGTTTCAAGGGAGATGTGTTAACGTTGACCTGTCTGGGAAATATAAAAAACTGGTGCTGTGGATTCCTAACAAAGGCATTGATTTACTGAAAAAAGATAAATCCCAGAAAAGATCCTATTTTCCAGATGGAAAAGAATCCCCAAGTGATGAGAAGTCCAAAACTGACGGTGCTCAGAAGACTGAGAGTTCAGCTGATGGTAGAGAACAAGTAAAGTCGGGTGAGGATGGTGAGAAGGGCACCAAGGACGACCAGAACAGGAGCCCAGGATGCTTCTTGAATCTGAAGATGAACTGCTTGTCAATGAGGAAGAAGCTGCAGCACTCCTAGAAAGTGGTAGTTCAGTGGGCGACGAGCCCGATCTTGCTAATTTAGGCAATGTCTCTTCTGATGGGGAAAAGGAGCCTTCAGATAAAGCTGTGAAAAAAGATGCAAGTGTGTCAGCAACATCCAAGAAAAACCTTAAAAAGGTGGACAAGATCGAGGAGCTTGATCAAGCAAATGAAGCTGCATTGGAAAGTGGGATTAAAAATGAGGAAAACACAGAACCAGGTGCTGAATCTGAGAGTGCTGATGACCCACACAAAGACACAAGTGAGAGTGAGGATGGCCAAATGGTGAGAACAAGGAGGAGTAGACAATTCCAGATGAGTATAGAACTGGACCATATCAGCCTAACGTTCCTGCTGGTACAGACTGTGTGACACCTAAAACAGGGTTTTACTGTAAGCAGTGTGTACTCTTTTATACAAATGAATACTTAGTGCAGCAGCCTTCCTCATTATCAGAAATTAAAGAAATTTCTGAATAAATTGGCAGAAGAATGGAGGCAGAAGAAGGAAACTTAAGATGTACAAGAAGCTTAATTATTTCAAAGAAAACAATGGTTCTTTGATTTTAATGTTAACCTTTTTTAAAATTCAATACTGATAGTTAGAAAACTACTCTTGTTTTAGTGGAAAATAATAGATGTCTGTTCATGTGTTTAAGTGTTATAGCAAAAAATACACATACGGTTAAATTAATGAAAAAGTTTTTATTTCATCAGAGTGACAACAGACAGAAGTACTTCCTAGAGATTGACTGTTGTAAGTAAGCTATGGAAAACATCTTGCACCACTAAGAGAAAGATAGCATAGTATACCATTCAGAAAAACAAAATGTAGTAGTTTGAGGCTTCAAAAAAATGTCAACTTTGATTCCATTCAATAAAGAACAAAACCAATTTTTTGTTCTTTATTTTTTTGTATTTTTTATTACTTTTCATCTGAAACATTCCACATTTTAATCTGAGCCTTGCAGACTTTTCATGTGACTTTGGAAGCTGTGTCAGTTGCGTTGCATTTTTAGAGAACTTCATGTGAGGTTGGATATTCAAATGCAGGTGCAGTTTTCTTTTAATGTCATGCTGTTTAGATGATAAGAAACATTAAGTAATTGGCTTTGGATTTGTTTTTTTGTTGTTTGTTTTTTGTTTTTGTTTTTTTTTTTCCTTTGAGTTCCTATTAGGTCTTGTATTCTTTTTTTTTTTTTTTTTTTTTTTTTTTTTTTTTTTTTTTGGTTTTTTTCGAGACAGGGTTTCTCTGTGTAGCCCTGGCTGTCCTGGAACTCACTCTGTAGACCAGGCTGGCCTCGATCTCAGAAATCCGCCTGCCTCTGCCTCCCAAGCGCTGGGATTAAAGACGTGCACCACCACCGCCCAGCAGGTTTTGTATTATAGTAGTCAATGTTATTTCAGTGAAATGTAAAAATATTCCCGTTCTCTTTGACCAGTATTGATTTCTTGAGAACCTATTGCTTGTCACTTGAATCCTGTAGCTGTCATACACCTCTGGTATAAGCAACATTTGATTTTTGAAGTGTGTAAACCATCTGTATTTTCAAGATATAATTTTACATTTCTGCATTTCAAAAACAGTTTGGCCATAATTCTAGACGCACACTTCTAATTCATGTACCTGCACATGTGACCTTTGTGAGCAGAAATCTGCATGTATAATCTGTGTTTACTTGTAACTCTCTGGTTATATACTGCTTATATCTGTGGATTCAAGTTACTGAAGTGAATACCAATAAAGAAAAAAACCATGTTGATTGGTTGGTTAAACATGTATGAAATGTTAACCAAAAAAAATAAAAAAAGAATAGTAATATTATCGTACTTAAAAACCAGAATCTTAATTGCATTAATTAATATAAGCAGTAATATTTCTGATTGTCTCAAATGTTGGTAAATTTTTGATTTACAGATAATAGTTGTATGCATGCATATGTACATGGGTATAGTATAATAAATATTTCAATATCATGTATATTTTATCATGATTAATTCAGAATAATTAGTATATTTCTTATTTTAATGTTTTTTTAATGATAAAATCTTCTTTTCTGGCCTTTTTGAAATATGTTCTACATATTGTTAGCTTTAGTTGCCTTGCTGTTTAGTTCATAAGTTAAAAGTGAAAATCAAAATAAAGGATGGATAGATACAGGAGCCGTCTGTGGACGCGACTCTTAAGTGTCTGCACCGGCAGGCTTGGCTTTCTCTCTCCTTTCCTCTCCTCCCCCATTGCCATGTACAATTTCCCACTATCTAGATTTGTCAGGACAATCCTTTCACTGTAATTAATTTTGACTTATGGCTGAAGAAATGCAAATTCAGAAAAGTAAATGACTTTTGGGAGACCACACAGCTAGTGGAGATAGAACTGAGATCTAGGCTGTGATGTGTTGGACTTCAACGCCTATAGTGTACATTTTATGCTTACAAAAGGTAATTCCAGTAATAGTATCAGGGAGAGAGAATGCAGACGTTTGGTGCAGGTATGAGATTACCCACTTTCAGTGCCTGAAATTCTGAAGTTGGATGTGTGTGAATGGTGGTAAGGCATTGTGAGGAAGCTGCATAGGTTATGTGCAGTGATTTTATATTTATGTTTTTATGATTATGTTCAATGATTTTAAATTTAATTTCAAGTCATATTTCTCCTCACAAAATACTTAGTGGTGGAGGGGAGAACATGTCCATTCTACAGTGCAGATATGGAGTTCACAGGACAGCTCAGGTTGCTTTTCTCCTTCTGCCTTTATGTGGGTTTCTGGGGTGGGCTGCAGGTTGTCAGGCATCTGGGCAAGTGCACTTCCACGTTGCTCCATCTGTCTGTCTCATGTGAGTGTGTATATGACTGACTGTTGTGTGCCTCTGCAGCCTAGTCACACCTTTTTTTTTTTTTTTTTTTTTTTTTTTTTGGTGTTTTGGAGACAGGGTTTCTCTGTGTAGCCCTGGCTGTCCTGGAACTCACTCTGTAGACCAGGGTTGCCTCGAACTCAGAAATCCACCTGCCTGTGCCTCCCAGAGTGCTGGGATTACAGGCGTGCGCCACCACCGCCCGGCCCTAGTCACACTTTTAATGGTGGTAGCACTGCCTTGAGCTTTCTTATCCCTGGGCTTTGGATTTCAAAGGACACAGTGTTTTGTTATAATAATTTTTAAAATGCATTTGTTCTGTGTACTTACTGTGAAACTTGACATGTCAAGTTTAATAGGACTGTTAGCCTATGACTAACATTGTGGACACACCTTACCCTGTTTTAGTGTTAGAAAAGGAGAAGTTACAGCTCATAAAAATCTGTCACTCTCCCTTCAATTTACAAAAATTATTTTAAAAATACTTTTTAAACAGTATATATTGATCATGTTTTTTCTCCTCCCTAGCTCCTCCCAGAGTTTCCCTACCTCTCTACACACCCAACTTTATGTTCTTTGTCGCTCTTGAAAAAGAAAAACAACAAAAAACTAAGACTAAAATTGAAGACAAATACCAGAACAAAACAAGTGCTCAGAAAAACATGAAGTCCATTTTACTATAGGCCTGTGGGAGAACCTACTCCTATTATCTGTTAAGGAGAGAGTGAGAACTGTCCCTTCAATTTCTCTGTCCCCTCCATGCCCTTTTTTATCCTCTGTTCTCCCTTGTCAAGCTCTGTTCTCAAAAATAAATAGTCTGTATTGTGTAGCACAAACCCTGCCTCTGACTGCCCTCAGACCTTAAACTCCCATTAATCCCTGTCAGTATACCTTTCCGTCAACTCTTCTCTAGAGGAAGCATGGGACCAGGTGTACATAGTGAAGAGGACCATTGTTCGCCTGCTAGCTTTGTTTAGGTTTGACAGTTTTATATACATACAGAAAAACTGTATTCACCCACCTACCCCCCCCCATCGACCTCCCCCATCCCTTCCTGCTGAAACCCTTTTTGCCAGTGAGACCCCCTTCTTCTGTCATCCCGTGCTTGTGTAAGGGAGCACCATTCTAAGAAGAAGAAAATGGCTTTGGATTGGATGTTCAAACCTGCAGGCTTCTGCTAGCCATGGTCATTGTAATTGCCAGCTTCCATCAGCGAATTGTAACTCAGATCTTTTTACTGTCCTCTTCGGCCATTGTTCTTAACTCTTCAGGACTACTTCAAAGACGTGCTGTGAGAGTCATTTAGAAATACCATGGGTCCTTATTGGTATAAGAACTGAAAACTAGCCATTTTCATATAGCCACAGTTGGCCTTGACCTCCCCTAGCCCTAAACTCACACACATCTTTCTCCCAGGAACAGTTTTAGCTCTAACTTTTGATTATAAAAGGCATCAAGAATATCTAAAATAGGACTGGAGAGATGGCTCAGTGCTTAAGAGCACTGACTGTTCTTCGGAAAGGTCCTGAGTTCAATTCCCAGTAACAGCCATCTGCAGTGGGATATGAGGCACTCTTCTGGTGTGTGTCTGAAGACAGCCACAGTGTACTTATATAAATAATAAATATTTTTTAAAAAAGAATATCTAAGATAATGTGATAAGACATTCATGAAAGTTTTTTTTCAATCCAGGTGTGAAGGAATTGCAAGTCCAGAAGGTTCCAAATCCATAGTAGAAGGAATCATAGAGGAGGAAGAAGAAGATGAAGAAGGAAGTGAGTCAGTTAACAAGAGGAAAAAGGAAGACGACATGGAAGTGAGTAAAGGCCTCATCCTCAGAAGGATGCAGGGAGAAGGGGAAGCTGAGATAGCATTGTTCTTGTTAGTGGGCTGAGACACCATGATAAGAGAGCATTAGGTGGAGGGCACCAATGCAGTACTCAGCAGTTAGAGTGAGAAACTTAGTTGTTCCGCTCAGACTTCCTCTCCAGGCTCTTCTCACTCCTGTAGCTTTGTTCCTCTGCTTTCTCATAGGAGAAAAAAATCTCATTTCGTACCTGTATCCTATGACTGTCCAGCTCTTACTGCCTCTCTAGGCTTGTCTCTTGGAACAAGCTTTCTGACCTCAGTGTCTGTCAGTCCATCTACATTGTAGACCTACAATGATCCGGTGCAGTGTAACACTTCTGGAAATTTCTCGTATCAAGTCCTAATAATTAAACCACATTTAAAGATGCTAAGGATGCCTGACTGTCAGTGATGCCTCCTGTTGCCTTCTAATTTAATAGAAATCATTACCCAAGCAAACACATTATGTTTAGTTTATGTTTATGTAAGTGGATTCTGTTGGAGCAATTTGTTTGAGGCTGATGATGGGTAGTGCTGCTTTGTGAGATGTGCTAGTGACCTTCTAGAGCGTATTGTAAGCAACTTCTTAATGCCAGGCAATCACATACTCCCTTGCCTTTGGGGATGCTGCTGATAGCAAGAAGAGTACATCTTTTTAAAGTTTTTTATTTAATGAGGATATATATAAATAATGCCTCATGTTTTGGGGCCTCAAAACACCCTGTAAGGTGAAGGGAGATTTTTCTCTCATATTGGCAATGTAGTAGCATCTTAATTCAGAAATTAGACTTGGGAGTCTGAGGCAGAGGGATCACAAATTCAAGGCCTGCCTGGAGTATAAAATAAGTTTGGAGGTTGGGTGACTTGTAACACCTGTCTTAAAAATTACAAGAACAAGGAAAGCAAAAAGGGCATGTAGGTCAGTGGGGGGCACTCGCAAGCACACAGAGGCCAAGCATGTAGGTCAGTGGCGGACACTCACAAGCACACAGAGGCCAAGCATGTAGGTCAGTGGGGGGCACTCACAAGCACACAGAGGCCAAGAATGTAGGTCAGTGGGGGGCACTCACAAGCACACAGAGGCCAAGAATGTAGGTCAGTGGGGGGCACTCACAAGCACACAGAGGCCAAGCATGTAGGTCAGTGGGGAGCACTCATAAGCACACAGAGGCCAAGCATGTAGGTCAGTGGGGAGCACTCACAAGCACACAGAGGCCAAGCATGTAGGTCAGTGGGGAGCACTCACAAGCACACAGAGGCCAAGCATGTAGGTCAGTGGGGAGCACTCACAAGCACACAGAGGCCAAGCATGTAGGTCAGTGGGGAGCACTCACAAGCACACAGAGGCCAAGCATGTAGGTCAGTGGGGGCACTCACAAGCACACAGAGGCCAAGCATGTAGGTCAGTGGGGGGCACTCACAAGCACACAGAGGCCAAGCATTTAGGTCAGTGGGGGGCACTCACAAACATGCAGAGGCCAAGCATGTAGGTCAGTGCGGGGCACTCACAAGCATGCAGAGGCCAAGCATATAGGTCAGTGGGGCACTCAGAAGCACACAGAGGCCTGGTTCATTCCCGGTCCTGCTTTCCCTCCACCCCACCCCAGTGATGAATAGATAAGATTTTTCTCTAGAACTTTTTCCACTGTGGAGAGCTGAGGAAATGAGGCTTCTGGTTTCTCCATCTAGTTCCCATATTGCTGCCTTTGTCTGACTGTAGCTGTCTTGGTGGCTGTGAAGTAGCATCTCATTGAGGGAGGTTCTGGTTTGGTGTTTTAAGAGGAGAGAGAAAGACTATTTAGTCGAAGCTGGTCTCACACTAGCAGCTCTCCAGTCTCAGCTCCAGAGTGCTGGACTTCAAGCAGATCCTGCCACACCAAGCTCATGTTTCCATACTGCCTTCTGCTGTTGGGGGCATCTTTGCATTCTTAATGCCTAGCTGTGTCTGTGTTCTCTGCGCATGACTGCTTGTTTACCTCAGCACTGTAAAAGGCCTTGCGGCCCCACCAGTACTCTTGATTCTCTTAGCAGAGGTGATTTTTCTTTTTTCTCGAGACAGGGTTTCTCTGTGTGGTCCTGGCCATCCTGGAATTCACTCTGTAGACCAGGCTGGCCTCAAACTCAGAAATCCGCCTGCCTCTGCCTCTGCCTCTGCCTCCCAAGTGCTGGGATTACAGGCATGCGCACCACGCCCGGCTAGCAGAGGTGATTTGACCGTGTATCTCAGTGACCACTTCTAGGACCTCTGTTTCATTTGTCCGTCTTTAATGACACTGTAAACTTTCTTGGTTTTATGGTTCATAAGGCCTCAACATGCTAAACTTGTGCTACTGAACTGTATATTTCTAAGTTGGAAACTTTTAATTACTACATATTATACTGTTTTGAAGTCAAGAATGAGTTCTCTGTTTTTCTTCCTCTTTTGCAAAGTTGGTTGGATATTCAGAATTGTATGTAATCTCAGACAATTTTAAGATCATTAAAATATCATCAAAAATACCATTTAGACTTGGATTCCACTGACTATGAGTCATTTTGGGTGATGTGGATATCTTAGTTGACCACTGAGCTTGAACAGACGGCGTTGTCTCATCCACATCAGATTTCCTGTTGCAGTTGGTGCCCTGTCAGTGTTTTAGTTGAACTGACCTAGTTTCATGATGCAGACAAGTATGGGATCACTTAGTAGTCCACCTACATTTTTGTTTGGTTGTTTTTGTTTTTTAAGACAGGGTTTCTCTGTGTAGCCCTGGCTGTCCTAGAACTTGCTTTATAGACCACGCTGGCCTTGAACTCTGATCCGCCTGCATCTGCCTCCTAAGTGCTGGGATTAAAGACATGTACCACCACAGCCTGGCTATTTTACCCAATATTTGATAGCACACTGTGCGCCATTCTCCACCCAGTTGTCAGGAGAAGGCAGATGTATACGCATTTGTCACATCACCTTTTTAGAATGGCTGTTCCTGGTCATCATCATCAACCTGAAAATGAGAAAACAGCCCTATACTCACAAATGAGCTGGTTATCTTGATGTCTACTGCATTTCTCTGATAGTAATTGTAACTTGAAGGACCGTCTCTGCTTTTTCTTTCACTTAGTTTGGTTTTGTGTATGTGTAGTGGCGGAGTGTTCTTTTAATACATTGTGGTCTTTGTATGGCTCTTTTGCCAATTTGTCCTTTTTACTCACTGAAAGAAAGTTCCATCTTGGCTCAATAATTATTTGCTTCCTAAATTTACCAAAAGTTACCAGTGGTTATGTCGGACCTTGTTTTAGTGCTGACCATTTGGGAGGTTGAGGTAGGAGTCTTATGAGAGCCAGAAGAAATAAAATAGGAGTGAAAAAGAAAGTTTCAGGTTATCCAAAAGTAGAAATTAGAGCAGCTTGCAGTGCCTCGAGAGGGTTCAGGTACCCCGAGTATCTGGGCTGTAGTGGGTTGTGAACAGTGCTGATTCCCTATCCTCACCACAGATCTGGTCTCTGTCCTGATCCCCAGGGTGCGCCCCCAGACTCACTTTGCTTTCATTCCTACAGACCAAGAAGGATCATCCATACACATGGAGAATTGAGCTGGCAAAAACAGAAAAGTACTGGGATGGCTGGTTCCGGGGCTTATCCAATCTCTTTCTTAGCTGTCCTATTCCTAAACTGCTGCTCTTGGCAGGTAAGTGGGGGGGGGGGGGGGGGGGAAGTGTGTGTGCATGTGCATGTGTTTCCTTGGCTGAAGTAATCAAATATTTGAAATCCTCAAATGGATTGGGTGGCTTAAAGAACTGAACCCTATTTTTCTCACAGTCTGGGGCTGGAAGTGTCAGTGAGAGTGGGTAGGAGTACGTTCTCAGAGTTCTTCCTGGTTCAGACCTCCTGTGCTTTCTCATGCCTAAGAGAATGCAGGACAGTTTTCTGGGGTCTTTTATAAGGACAATAATTTTATTGAGTCAGGGACCCCATCCCTACAACCTCATTTTACCTTTTGTAGACCCATCTTCAAGTACACTGGGGGTTATGGCTTCCCATGAATTATGGGACAGTGAGTCCATAGAAGTGTGAGTATACTGTCATCTAGATGTGACCTCATCACAACTGTTAATATTAACCAAACTGTGCATGACTTCTAAAGTGGAGAAACCCCCTTCCAACCTCCCCCTGTGCAGGCCTAAACCTGTCGGGTTTAAACACCTCCAGTGCTACATGGTGTTTGTCTGCCCTGAGTGCCTGGCTTCACCCAACTCCTAGAGTGTTCTGAACGCTGTGAGAATCAAGACAGTAAAATGATGTTTTCACATAAACATCTGTGAGTGTGATTGGGGCTGCACAAATAGCTAGACATTAAGGATATTTGTTATTCTTCCAGGGAACCTAAGTTCAGTTTCCCCTACCAATACAGTGACTCAGCCATCTGTAACTCCAGTCCTAACACCCTTTCTGACCTCCCCATGTGCCAGGTGCATATGTGGTAGGCAAAATAGTCATACATAAATTTCATTTAATTATTTATTTATAAATCTGAAAATTATGAATATGATTACCCAGAAATCTCAACCCAAAATTTTTCGTGTGTTGAGAATATGGGAGTGAGAGAATTGTATCCATCTGATTGAGAGCACAGTGGTCTTTATGGTTCTATAACAGTGTTTAGTCAGTATGCAGTGAAACCCATTTCACAAGGCCTTTTCCAGGGAGCTACTCACAGGTTCTCCTGTTTTATTCTAGGTGTTGACAGATTGGATAAAGATCTGACCATTGGCCAGATGCAGGGTAAGTCATCCAGAAATTGTGCCCATGGATCCTTTTCTGAGGGCAAAGAAATGGACAGTCCTAGGAAAAGTGATATTCTGAGCCAGTGACTGACGTACAGTGAGAGTATGAGCATTAGAGTCCAGCTCTGTAGGACCCCTCCCCCAGCCCCAGGTGACTGTGGGCGGGTATCTTCCGTTCCCTTTTGTTCTGTTGGGGGGCATTGTTGTTGTTTTGTTTTGTCCCTTACCCTACCTCAGACAGTGTATCTCTGGGTATCTTAGAACTCACTGTGTATGTAGACCAGGCTGGCCTCAAACTCAGGGATCCTCCTGCCTTTGCCTCCCAAAATATCTTCACTTTTTTGAAGAGTGATTGGTTTTTTTCCCCCAACTAAAAATGGGAGTTATTATATTAGCTGTAATCCCTGATGGAAGGATTAAAATGAACTGATTGATCTGGAAATTAAGTTTTACATAGGTGTCTAACACTGGTAACAGACATAATTTTCTGAGTGTTTTTTTATGTTCAGAGCTTAAAGAAAAAATATAGGTACCAAAGGGTATAAAGTACATTAGAAGACATCATGGTGAGGAGGGTGTGGTGAGTTTTAGATGCTACTTTCCCAGTAATCTGTATCAGCTGGAAGGCTGTTCACTGGTGAACTTGGAGCAGTGGCCGGCCTCTGGGGTGCTGAGGTGTGGTGGCAGGAGGGCCATGCAGCAGTGGGTGGAGCACTATGTGTTTCTCTGTGTTAGAATCATGTGAGTTAAGAATATAAGAAATCTGAAGGAGAGGCAGCCTTGTGCAGGAGGAGAGCCATTAGTAGGCTTCATGACTGGTGTGGCCTCAGTTCCTTCACTAATTACACGGCCTTGGACAGGACGCTGCCCTGCCCTAATCAGAGCTAGTTTCCTTAGCCCGCATGATTGTAGAGTCAGTTTAACAGCGGGTGGAATAGGACACTGAAGACAGGAAGTACTACTACATGAGAGAGCTGCGGCTGTGCTTGCATTAGTGCCACAAAGACTGTTCCAGCTCTCTTGCATTTAAGTGGAGAAACGGCTCAGAGACTAAGATGCCCCTTACACTGTCCACGCCCCAGTAATTAGCATTTAACCACAGTCCTGGTGCTGTAGCCCAGCTCAGCTCTGCTCACTCTCATACCAGACCCTTGGACTGACACACACTAGGAAAGCTACATGCCCAGTTATTGCTCACTTTCGATAATTGTCATATTAGGTTCAGAGCATAACTCACTGGTAGTGTTTGAGTACCAGGCTTGGGGCCCTAGTTTCAATCCCAAATAGCGACACCATCTAAATTACTATAAGTCATAAGCTTGCAGTATTCTGTAAAACAATGTCAGAAAGCACAATTTACAGTGCCTAGCACATTGTTAAATACTCCTCTGCTGTATTTTGTAATGATCCATTTCAGTATTCTTAACATAGCTTATAGAGCTCCACATGTGGCCCCTTCTTTTCCAGTGCATTCCCATTGCTAGCCACTCAAACCAGCACATGCCAGGCTTCTTGTATTTCCAAAATTGCCATTTCAAGCCATCTCTCCTTTGCGTGGGCTATTCTGTCTGTGCAGAAGCCTGCCTGGATGCCTGCTGGCTCATCAAGACCCTTTGCCACATTTCTACAACCTTGGGACCACATTGACATTAGTGTTGTGTTTTACTTTTGCACTAGACTGAGTCCTGTGAGCACAGGGACTGGGTTTTCTGCCCAAAGTAAATTTACACCAAGTAGGAAGGAAAGTGCAGAGGCAAAAGTGAACCGTGAAGGGAACTGAACAGGGGTCCAGTTACACATGTCAGACTGTCCAGGGGAAGGTCCTCCTGGGCAGCCCAGTGGCCTGTGAGGCACAGAGATGAGGAGGGGAGGGCTTTTTGTCCCTGAGGGTTCCTGCTTGTTTCCTTTCCAGGGAAGTTCCAGATGCAGGTCTTACCCCAGTGTGGCCACGCAGTCCATGAGGACGCCCCTGACAAGGTAAGCCTGAGACAACTGGGCGGAATGTGAGCACCACAAAAAGTAGGATAGGCCTGAGTCTGGGGCTTATCTGCAATCTGCCAGCTCCCCAAGCGCCTTCCTGGTGCGCCTGTGCTCTTGGCCTTGTATGTCTGTGCTGAAGGGCTGCTGGTGCCCTCCGTTTCATCCCAGAGCCCTGTGGCTAAGATCTTCTTTGCTACCCCTAAAGCCAAACTATACCCTAAAGTCCATTTACGCTCAGAGATAATAGAGCTTGTGAGAAAAGGGTGCTTGTCCAACGTCGCTGAAGGCCAGCTCCCACACCACAAGGTGAACTGAGGAGAGCAGAGTGTGGAGTGGGCGATTGTGGCCCACGCTGATAGCAACTGACGGAGGCTCTGCTGAGTGCAGCAGGAAATATATGGGGTCAGCACTAGTAGTGCTGGTGGGAGCAAAACCTAATTATCTGGGGCCAGTACCCTCTGTGACCGGTGAGGAACTCTAAACCCTTTAATTCCTGGGGGGCCATGAGAAAGAAATGAGGAAATTCACACTCAACACACACAAACTTAGTGGGTGAAGCAAAGCAGGCTCCAATAAGCAAGCTTCAATGACTTCACACATACATACATACATACATACATACATACATGCCACCTTACGTATGTACACATACACATCTGGTGGATAGAGGAAAGCTCCAGCGAGCAAGCTCGAACCATTTTACACACACACACACACACACACACACACACACACACACAGTTGGTGGATAGAGCAAAACTCCAGCGTGCAAGCTCTAACAACTTTATTTTTTCTCTTAGCCTTTTTCTACCCCTAAGTCAAAGTTCTCTATGTAAAAAGAAAAATTAACCTCATTCAGAAGCAGGTAAATTTGTTACACGTGTGCTGGGCTGCGTGTCTGCCTTGCTGCTGGGGTGCCGGGAGTGCAGCACACTGCTCAGAGTGGCGGAATGCAGTCCATAAGGGGTCCTCAGGCTGTTTCCCTGGGTGGTTTCTGTTGTTCCAAGTCTCATGGGTGCCTGAGGGTTGGGACCTGGGGTTCCCAGTCTATACTTCCCCTCAGGGCACCCACACACCAGGCAGAAAGGGGGTGCAGAGCTTAGGACAAGAGCAAAACCCAGTCTGGTTCCAAGTGAGTGCTGAGAGTCCAGAGAGGCCGGAGAGAGAAGGCCCTCTCCAGATTTAAGCTCTGCTCTTTATGAGGAAGACTCTCCCTGACAGTGATCCTTGATGAAGAGACGGTCCCTGTTTGTCCAAACTGCTTTATTTGAAGGCAAATGTAAATGCATACTCCTTACTCAGGGTGAACCAGGGATTAAATACGTTTTGTGGGAAGGAATACCCAGGAAGGGAAGCTCATTGGCTGAACACTCAGGGACTATCTAGAAACCTCATTAGCATGGAGAACTCCGGGTTTGTATGCTAGGAGACTGACTGCCATGGTCCTCTAAGTTGGTGCCATGGTTACATGATCCAGAGCAGGTAGAGTTTGGCAAGGAGCTGGCTCCACGCCTACTGCACTCATTCTGGGTCTCACAGGTTTGGGCACAGCCAGCCTTACCAGTTCACTTGCCCCCCACACGAGGGAGTTACAGCAGGATTGTTGATTACATGTTTTCCTATTAAAACTCATACCTAACTAAGCTCTTTTTTTTTTTTTTTTTTTTTTTTTTTTTTTTTTTTGGTTTTTTTGGATTTGTGTTTTTTTTTTTTTTTTTTATTTGACACAGGGTTTCTCTTTGTAGCCCTGGCTGTCCTAGAGCTCACTCTGTAGACCAGGCTGGCCTCGAACTCAGAAATCCTCCTGCCTCTGCCTCCCAAGTGCTAGGATTACAGGCATGCGCCACCACCGCCCGGCCACACTAAACACTTTTATCTATCTTTTAGTCCACAAGTTCATTATTAGTTGAAAGCAATAGTTTATGTCATAGGTTTGCAAAGTTTTTTACCAAGAAACAGGTCATCTACCCACTCGTATTCATGATCTTATCATGGTGCACTGAGACATGTGGCCTCATTCCTGAACCTAACATAGTTTTCCTTGATCATTAATTTATTCTAAGCCTATTTTTTTATCCTATTATGTGCTTGTACATAATAAATTACAATTTATGTGCTTGTAATGCATAAAAGCTCGCTGAGGTCCTTTTCTAACCTTGCAGCCTTTACTACTTTGCAAGAGGAGGCACATATTTTTTTAACTTTAAACTTTATATCAACTATCTTAACTTCTTAAAAATATTTGAATCAAAGCAAGAATTCTGTAAAATCATTACCATAAGTCATCAATTCATATAAAAAGCATAATTTTATGAATGTTCATCTTCACGTTGATCTGCAGGTAATTTGCCCAGTAGGGTGGGCTACTACCCAATACCCAACCATAACAGGTTATAGGCAGAAAGCGTCTCTCTTTGCCCAGTCATACCATGTCAGAAAACTGAGTAGTCCAGCCATGACAGGCATGAGAAGGCACAGCAGCAGCAAGAAACAACCCTGGGACGAGGCCCAGGGGCCATGCCTCCCCAGGGTATACCAGTCACAACCATGCAGTGGTGGACCGTCTCCAGAAAGCTCATGGCCCTCTGAGACTCCTGCATACAGTTCTCCAGAAGGTCCTTGGTCCTCTTCAGCTCTCTGGAGCACATTCCAAGGAGTCCTAGATCCAGGTCATTTTGCTCTTAAGCCACCCACAGTACTACCCACATAGTAGGACTCATGAGAACACGCCTGGAAGTCGTGCAGAACCTTCCAGCAGAAGCCACAGGGCTTCACAGCTGAGCCCCAGCACTTACTTTCACAGGGCCTGAAATGCCGCTTCTTTTCCAGGTAGCTGAAGCTGTGGCCACGTTCCTGATCCGGCACAGGTTTGCAGAGCCCATTGGAGGATTCCAGTGGTAAGTGTGCACAAGTATAGAGTCTAGCCAGCTGGCCTATCTCAAAACTCAAAACCTTTGTGGGGGTTAGGCTGGGGGTGAATATCTCTGCCTTAGCCCTGCCTGGTCTAGGTTACCAAACTGGTGTGTACTCTCTTGGTTGTATGTGGACTCTGGTCCAGTGAGATCTTGTTGAGCTGTGATTGAGTCATACCTTATCTCCTGCAATGAGGTGTCTGCTCTCCGAGGAGGCTGTAATGGGAGCCAGCCTTTGCCAGAAATTTATGTTCTGCCTCTGCTGAGCAGAGCAGCAGAGGTTGTGTAGCTGTCTAGATCAGGGATTCCAATCCCTGCATTGCTGACATGTAGGGGAGACGATTCTTTGTTGTCATCACAGGGTGTCCTGTGCACCATAACAACACCCTGGCCTCTGTCCACTATCTTTCAGAAGCATCTCCTAAACATAATTCTGCCAACCCCCAGATTGTACCCCTTATCAAGGGAGGCAAAAGCAAACAGTGGCTCACCTAGAGGGAGAGAGAGCACACCCTCATCCCAGAAAGCGCCTCACACTAGGGAGACAAGCTGGGCTTTGTGTTGAAGGAGAGACATGCTGACCCACATTGTGTGGTTCACAAGCATCTGTTCTGCCCTAGAGGAGACCCTTGCTTCTCAGCCCACGTGTCACGTGTGTCACATGAGGTGCCACTCCTGCTGGCCTCTTCTCAGACTTTGGTGAGGCTTTGGGGGAACCTCTGCCCTTCCACAGCAAGTTTGAAGAAGAAATGCTTTTTGTCTTAGACAACTCTGATTGTCGTTGTGGGAGATGGCAGTGACAGAAGTGGTGGGCAGCAGACCTGACAGGGACCTGGTACAGTGAGCCAGGAAGATGATGGTTCATGCTGTCTATTCCTGTCCCTTAGCTGATCATCATGGACTATAGAATTAATAATGAAGACTTAACTTCTCAATAAAGCATTTGGGGGCTTCTAAGCATTTGGTGTCTTGGTCATGAACCATCCACTGAGGGCCACACCCCATCTAGCCTCATGTGGGGCTGTGAGGAGATGGGACATTGGTGGTCACTGGGGAGGGCTCCCTAGAGAAAGGACTAAGCTGGAGAAAAGTTTATGATGGTTAAATTTGTGACAGTTCCCCTTTCTACCCTTGACAGTGTGTTTCCTGGATGCTAGTGACCTGCGGTCTACTCCTCCCTCTACATTGAGCTGTTGTAAATACATCGCACCAGAGGCCACTGTGATGCCGCTGTCTCCTCCTCAACATCCCGCCCAGCCATGTGACACCGGCTCCTGTAGAGGGCAACCCCAGATGTACAAACCCTTTTCTGTATACTGTTGAAAGCATCGTTCTCCAGGGTCCTTGTCCAACAGCGGCCTGTGCAGTCTGGGGTCTACAGCTCTTCCTCTCCTCTCCTGTGCTCCCTGCCTTGCCTAGGATGAAGCCTCCAGAGCTGCTCCCTGGCCCTGTTCCTGGCATCCGGCAGTGTACCTCCGGGCTCAGGGATCTCCATTCCTTGAGGATGTTCTTGGCATGGTCCTGCCCTACCTCATGGGATGGGCAATGCACACACTGGCCCTTGTTTTTCCCTTTCAAATAAAACGCCAGTCAGGTACCTTTATCCCAGTCTTAACTGTTCCAAATCTGGAAGATCCAGAGTAACCAGGATTCAGGGAGAGGTAGTGGATAGCAAGTATCCCAAGAAACCAGCCTGTAAGCCAGGTCCAGCCAGTCGAAGCACATGGCTTCCCGTCTGGGTGAGCCCACTCTCCCACTCCCACATGTCTGGGCACCTGCCCTGGGCTGAGGCCAGGCTGCTCCAAGGGCCTCATGAGCCCTCATCTGCCACAGAGCAACCCAGGTTAAACGCAGCCCATGCACAAAGCCACAGGCTAAATCCTGTACAATTGTTTTTAATGATTGACTTTAACCATTTCATAGTTGGTTCCTGGAGGTGTGCCAAGTGCCCGCTTGCCTCTTCTAGACCCACAGCTTCTTGATCCACTGTGGTTTCCACGTCACTGCATAGAAACATCATGGACTAGCATCCCCAGTCTTCCCTCATCCAGCTGTCTGTCGCAGCACAGCACTGAGGCCTCCCCTTGCTGCCCACAGGTGGGGTGGGGCAGCCTCCTGAAGCCCATCTTTCTGTGACTGTCTTAGGTGATGTGTAGCCCTCTTCCATTTTTTTTTTAACCCAACAACTTCATACCCCTGTCCTGCTGCACGGTCCAGAGTCTGGAACCGACTTTGTTTCTTTGTTATTTATGATCTTGTTTAAAGAAAATAAATATCTCCCAACCTTTATTCATCTGAGGCGCTCTTCTTTGCTGATCTGGCTAGGAACAGTTTATTAGATTTAGTTGCTGCAGGACCCCAGAAGCCCCTTTCTCCATAGTCTGTCAATGTCTGTAGCCACTGGCTAGTACCCCATGTTCCTGTGAGTACATCATCACCCGTGTTCCTATAAGAAACCCTAGTGAAGCTCTGGGACAGATGGATACACACAGTGCTGTGTTATGAAGAGGATTTCAGGGAGGGGAGAGAGAGAAGTCTTTCCCCACAGCCTATCAGTATCTTCCTCAGATCTGATCCTGAGATGAGCAGAGTCTTTACTACAGCCAGTAAACCTGGAGTCCTGTCCCATTTCTTCAGCTGGCCAAGGGGACAGTCTGCCCCTGTGTTCTCCTTTACTCATGACTTCTATGCCAACACTCAACCAACAACCCAAGTCATCTGAGCTCTAGATGTATGTGCCCATCTGTCCGCAGATCTCTCCTGGGGGACCAGAAGCCACTTGATTTTTGACCTCCTTGAAAGTTGCTCTTGAGTGCATGGTTTCAGCTCAGTGTAAGGTAGGAGCAAGCAGGTGTCCGCTGTCCAGAGGACAGCTGGAGTTTCCCTTTCTCCTCAGACCCAGTTGGCTGCCACACCCTGCCTCTTCTTTCTGCCCTTTTCCCCACCCCAGCTACTCCCCGACCTGGATCTCCTCTCTCACCTAAATTATTACCTTATCCTTGCTGATTTCCTGCTGCGGTCCCCTGCCCCAGGGTTACGATCTACACACATACTTTAAAGGCTTTAGTTTCCTCCTCTGCACACTGTAGTAAACACCTGCCTCACCAGCTGTGGAGGACCATATGTGACAGAGGTCAGCTGACAAAGCTCTGTGACTAGCAAAAGGCAGACTCTTGGTCCCTGAGCCACTAGTGCCGACCTCACCTAGAGTTTTGATGCAGGTTTTGTCCTTACTCCACTTGTGTTGAGTCAGAAGTGATCTGCATTTTCAGGTACACCAGTGCTTAGAAAGCTGAAGGTTGGATGTTCATTATGACCAGATAGAGCACAGACACCCTGGCAGAGAAGAGAAGGGCCCACCTTCTTTCTGTGTGCTAGATTTCTGCAACCCATCTTTTGGGATTGCCTTTTCGTTGCATACCCTGTTGCCTGCAGGGGGCAGCATGATCACTGTGGTTTCATTCACCATGTAAAGCCATGTTCACCAATTTTGAGCACCATCAAATTTACTTGCCTTTGAATCCTCAGAAGAACCTGTAGGGTAGTCGCTGTTCTAATCATTTTATGGGTATGAAGACATTTATGTGTCAGAAGTGACAGCGCCCGGCTCAAACTCCACTGTTCTGTACAGCATGTTGCCTCCTAAGGAGTACAGAGGACCCCGGCTAGTTATTTGGGAGTGGGACTATGCAGTTTTTACACCCCAAGGTCCCAGTGATAAACCAAAGTTTAATTCTACCCAAGTTCTCCCAGGGGAACTCTAAAGTTACTGTGCTAACTTACAGAGCATAGGAGTCCTAACAGGAGCGAGGGTGACCCCAAAGCATCTGGCCTGGATAGTCTTCACCAAGCACAGATGATGGCACCAGGGGAGGGCCCAGTGTCTCTTCCTACCTCTTCGCATGAGGGGACATTAGTCAACAAGCCCAGCTGTGAGGACCATTTGCAAGCAAGCAGAGCTGAACTGAAGACAGCAGTTGTTTTGCTCAGAGGAACATCAGCCCTGAAGAGCAGGAGGAGAGATGAGACCTCTGTGCCTGGTGGATAGAGACTGAGAATGAACCAAGTATTGGTTGAGCTTTGTTGGGGACTATGCGTTGGGAATGAGTGTGTCATATGTGGCCATCGAGTGTAGGCATTCTGTCCAAAGGCAAGGTGACTGAAGTTCAGAGACAGGAATGGCTTGCCCACAGGCACAGCTAGGGTGAGCATCCACGCCTTCTAGTTCCAAGTCCAGCATCCATATAAGAAATCAGGCACAAGACAATTGAGTTTTTTTTTTAAATATTTATTTATTTATTATATGTAAGTACACTGTAGCTGTCTTCAGACGCCAGAAGAGGTTTCAGATCTCTTTACAGATGGTTGTGAGCCACCATGTAGATGCTGGGATTTGAACTCATGACCTTTGGAAGAGCCGTCGGTGCTCTTACCTGCTGAGCCATCTGTCCAGCCCCCCCAATTGAGTTTTTTTTACCCCAAAGTAAAGTCACTTTAGTGACTGTGTCGAAGGGTCAGTGGACCCCAGTCTAAGATGTGTCTGTCAGTAAGAAACAGCTGTAGGCCAGAATAACAGTAAGGTTATCCAAGAGGATCATAAGGAATTAGCCATATACAAAGCAAGCAACAAAGGACATATAATTCAAGCTGGCTGGTTTTATGTTAGCTTGATGTGGTTAGAGTTGTCTGAAGGGAGAAAACTCAATTGAGAAAATGTATAAGATCTGGCTATAGGACATTTTCTTGATAGTGATTGATAGGGAGGGCTCAGGCCATTGTGGGCGGTGTCACCCCTGAGCTGCCTGAGCAAGCCAGTAAGCAGCACCCTGCATGTCCTCTGTCAGCTTCAGCCTCCAGGTTCCTGTCATGTTTGAGTTCTTGCCTGGGCATCTTTCGATGATAAACTGATGTGGAAGTATAAACCAAAGTATAATCCCCAAGTTGCTTTGGTTGTGGTGATTTATCACAGCAATAGTGACTGTAACTAATACAAATACGCCTAACCATAAGTCTGTATAAATATATAGTTAAATGAACTCTTCTGGGCTGACAACATTTCCTCCAAGAGCTGAAGACCACCTAACAAAAACCCCAACACCAGGCATGAGAAACCCTCTTGAGTTGTTGGTCAGAGTTGGCCAAGAGACTCCCAGAACACAGGGGTAATTACTGTTGCCTTTGGTTGCCCACTAGAGTGCCTATTGCTGAAAATACCATGCACTTCAGAACCGAGGCCCAGAGACCCCTGAGCTGGAACTGACCTGAATGCTGCACACCCCATGACTAGCTTTCATGGCACCAGATGTCATACAAGCTTCCAAAGCAACCAACAGCCCTGCCCAGCTATGGTGCCTATGAGTACCACCTTGACACTGTAACAAGGGTGGAGTAGTGACACATACTTGATACCCAAAGCTCTCTAAGTGGACTTAAGTCATGCTCAACAGGAGGAAAATCATGCCCAGAATTGGGAATGTAGCCAACTAGGAAAGTCATGGATCTTGGGGGAAAAATTCCAACCACCACTGCTGGGGGGAGGGACCTTCTCAGGGGGTTTTCCCTGGCCATACCATCTTACTAAAACAGCATTATCCCCAACTACATTCTAATAGATATTCTTATACCCACACAAAATGCAGTTCTTATTCCTCACCAAGGAAACTTCTGCAACAGAGACTATTACAGAAAACCACAACCAATCAAAACAGAGTTGTGGAGCCAGTCCCAAGGGCTATATCTACACTATAACTCTTGTTCAAAAGGGCTCAAGGAACATTGCAGAAGAGGGGACAGAAGGATTGGAAGAGCCAGGGAATCAGGGAGTTTGCTGTGAGATTGTGTCTCCTAGAAACATCAGAAGCTACACCTGTAAAATGTCACCATCGTGACCGCCTGCACATGAGCTGAACAAGGATGACACCAGACAAGCTAAAGTAAATGGGGGAAAAGGCCACAAGGCCTTGACCACAGGCAACTAAGGAATGCTGAGAATGGGAGGAATAGTACCTCCCCCGGGAGGAGCACACCAATTGGTTATCCATTACCAAATAGTCATCCCTGAGAACATACAAGTAATATTATCTAGACTGAGCAGGTTATATTTAGAAATATACATGTGTGTATATATTTATGCATGTACAACAATTAATGAAAAATAGGGCATGATTTTGAAAGCCGGCAAGTGGAGTTTGGAAGGGGTAAAGGATGGGAGAAATGATGTAATTATATGAAAATCTCAAAAGAAAAAGGCATTTGTGGTCCAGGTAAAATAGGATATGCCAAATTAGTGTCAGAGCGATGTGAGAAAGCAATTGTGTTGTTCTTTTGGGGCTGGAGTAAACAAGACAAGCTAACTATGTTCAGGAAGAGAAGTCAGGAGGCCATTATGTTGGAGTGAGAGGCCTGCTGACAAAGGGAGGCTGGGAGCTCGAGGCAGTGAGAGGGAAGACACCGGCTGGAGGAGTGACCGTGGTTAAGAGCACTGGCTGCTCTTGCACAGAACTTGGGCTCAGTTTTTACCATTCACATTACATAACTACCTGTAACTCCAGCTCCAGGGCATTCAATGCCCTTTTGTGGCTTCTGCAATCATCCACATGCATGCACACATACTAACATGAATGAATGAATAAATAAATTAAATAAATAGCTGGGCAGTGGTGGCACACGCCTGTAATCCCAGCACTTGGGAGTCAGAGGCAGGCGGATTTCTGAGTTTGAGGCCAGCCTGGTCTACAGAGTGAGTTCCAGGACAGCCAGGGCTATACAGAGAAAAACCCTGTCTCGAAAAAACCAAAATCCCCCCTCCAAAAAAAGAAAGAAAGAAAAACAAACAAACAAACAAAAAGACTTTATCTTTTTATGTACATTTAATAACACACTCATCATTTTTGATTGGTATAAAAATATATATTGTGACAAATATAATAAAAAATTAAAATTAAAATTAAAAAAAAATCTGGAAGACCCCACACCTCCGAGGAACAGGAAAGCAGGCAGTTTGGCAGTGATTCTGGCAGGTGAGAGAGAGCTCTGACCCAGAAGTGATTTGCCTAAGGCTGCACAGCTGCAGGCTGCACAGCTGCTTGTCCTGGACCAGGCTGCACCTCCCAGCCCAGCATGCACCTGATTCCTGACAGCCACACCTGAGAGATGGGCAGGACTGACTGGACAGAAGACAGGCCTTGCGGTGGTTTGGATGAGAACAGCCCCACAGGCTCTCATGTTGGAATACTTGGTCCCAGTTGGTGGAGCTATTTGGGAAGGATGAGGTGTGACCTTGTTGAAGGAGTTGTGTCACTGAGGACTGACTTGAGGTTTCAAAAGACTTGTGTCACTCTAAGTTTCTCTGTCTGCCTCACGGTTGAGTCTTAAGATGTGAGCCCTCGGCTCCCGCTGCAGTGACACACCTGCCTTCTGACATGTTCCTCATCATGATGGTCATGAGCTCACTTCTGAAGCTATAAACCCCAGATAAACTTCCTTCTGTAAGTCACCTTAGTCATGGTGTCTTAACACAGCAACGGAACAATAACTAAGACAGGCCTGGTGACGGAAGGTGGTCTTGTTGCCCAGTGCAGCCTCTTTATGACGAGGAGGGTGGCCGCGGTTGTCAGAATTGCACAGAAAGCTCGCCGCCTGCAGAGCCATCCCACTGGCCCCTGGTGAAGAACCCTCTGAGTAAGCTTCGCTGCATGCACCGTGGCTGATTCGCTCAGTCTAAACCAGTAACTAACTGAGAAGCCCGGACTCAGAGAAGGATGGGTGGTCTCAGTGTAGACAGCCGCTTGCTTTCAGAGGAGGCAGGGTGTGCCGGTGACGGTCCTTTGGAAAGACTTCCTGAATCTTGGCACACTCAGCATCGATTCGGGTCACATTCAAGAAGCAGAGCATCAGAGCCTCAGCGTCTCCACAGGAAGTGAGAGCGCTCAGGAACTGAGCTCAGGGAGTTAGGTCAGCAGAGCATTGGAGAGGGAAGGGGACAGACGGGAGGGACAGAGAATGACTGCCCACTCCTTTCATGGGTGGTGTCTTCCCAGCAGAGCACACCCTCGCCACTGGGGAGGAACCCGAACCACGCGGCCTCAGTATCCGCTTGGTGCCCACACTCAAACACCACCATCTTCATTACTGCCGCTCCCTTGGTCTTCCGCAGGAAGGACTCCTCAGGCTTCTCTAAAAGGTCTGTGTTTGCCTGCCTATTTCAAACCAGCCCCTGTGGGGATTCCGAGTCCAGTCAAGCACCCTGGCAAGTGTGGAGCTGCATGGAGCTGCATCGAGATGTGGCTCTAACAGAGTCATCAGTAGGACAGGGGCCAAGGGGCTGGAGAGATGGCCCAGCGGTTAAGAGCACTGACTGCTCTTCCAGAGGTTCTGAGTTCAATTCCCAGCAACTACATGGTGCCTCACAGCCATCTGTAATGGGGTCCAATGCCCTCTTCTGGTGTGTCTGAAGACAGTGACAATGTTATTCACTTATACAAAAAAATAAATCAGAAGAAGAAGAAGAGGAGGAGCAGGAGGAGGAAGAGGTGGCCAGGGAATCCTCTCTAAAGGGACCATGTGTGGAATGAGGAAAGGTCCTCAGAGGACCTGGAGGGACAGAAAATGGGGAGGCCTTAGAGGTGGGAGACTCCGAGCAACAATGAGAGCAAGTCTAGAACAAGGTGACCGAATGGGGGTGGGGCGGGGCACGGGACTTTAATCAATAGCACTACTTTGCCCCCCCCCAACATCATAGAAGAATATTCACTGTTAGAAGAGGTGATTTTAAAATATTTTAATGACAATAAAAACCATCACAAAAAAAAAAGAAAAGAAAAGAAAACAACTGCTTTCCACTTTAAAAAAAGTCATCACATGATATCCCCACTGGGGATAGGGATGGAGATCTCTGGGTCAGACTCTCCTCCTGGGCAGCAGCAGAAATCAACCCATCTACCGTCTGCAGAGAGCATGCATGCACGTGCACGTGCACGTGCACGTGCGTGCGCGTGCGCGTGCGCGTGCGTGTGTGTGTGTGTGTGTGTGTGTGTGTGTGCGCGCGCGCGCTCTTGTGTATGCTTGTCTGTGTGTATGGGTATATGTGGGTGTATGGATGTGTATATGTGTGTGTGTGTGCATGTCTGTGTGTATGGGTATATGTGGGTGTATGGGTGTGTATATGTGTGTGTGTATGTGTGTGGTGTGTCTGTTCAGTGTTAGTGAACTGAACCCAGGAGTTTTGCACATTTTAAACACTGAGTTTCTACACTGAGCTCATTCCTTTTATTCCCAAGGATGTCTGAGCTGAGACACCTCTTAGGCCTCTTTGCATTGCCCATTCTGCTCTAAGCCTCACAGCTGGAGTAGAAACAGATGCAAATGGAGGCGGGGTCCTGGTAAAGACCTATGCTTGACTCATAGGCAGCAGCCTTGCTGGAGGCCTTCCTCCTGGAGACTCTGCACCCATGGCTTTGGCTCTAGGCTTCTCAGAGAAGCCGCCTTCTGCCAGCGTTTCAGTCTTCAGGGTTGGTGCTGCAGGGTCTTCGGAATTCCTGTCCATACTCGTGTATCCACTTGTTGGCCACTGGAGGAGATCAGGGAGGGAGAAGGGGCTCAGCAGGGAAATGGCCGCAGGGCCGTGCGCTGACTCGCAGGGCATGGCTGCACAGCCCAAAAGCCTGTGCCTAGTAAATAGGGCATCAGGTTTACTTTAATGTGAAGTGCTGTCTAGCCTAGTCCTGCCCAACTGAGCACAATCTGCTGCTTCTGGCACAGCAAGGATACAGGCCTCCCGAAAGTCCCAGCAGACCTTGCTAATGGAGAACTGGGTTCCACATTCCTGGTACTCAGGTCATTCACTGAAACTGAAGGCACCGTTGGGTAACAGGGAAGAAAGGGCGTGTTTCTCCTGGTGTCCCTGTCAACATGGCAGCTGCTTCCCACTCGCCTTTCTTGGACACACGTGCCCATAATCACGTCCATCCACCAGGAAAGAGTCCGCCCATCCTCCGCCGGTCTGGCTTCTTGTCTAACCACACTCTTGGGTCACAACTAGATGGCAGCAGCAATATTTGCCTTGATGCAGAGGGAGGGCAGGAACTCTGGTGCCCACTCCTCTCCTCTGTTCTCAGAAACGAAGCCTCCAGCAAACCTCTGCTGACTTTCGAGTCTGCCCACGTGACTGGCCCTGGGCAGTACCAGGAAGCTCTCAGGAGCGTGGCTCTGCCAGTCTCCACCGGCTCCCGTCTCACTTTTCTATGTCCCCTCAGCCCATTGTCTCACCCCCAAAGGCAGCCTTACCCCACTTGTCTCCCACCAGCACGGGACAGCCAGCGTGAAGTGTGTCACCATCCCCCTCTCCGCTCCTGTGCAGGTTCCACCAAAACAGTGCAGCGTTCTGAAAACAAGAGGGCCCAGCCGGGGGCAGGGAGGTCAGCCCAGAACCCCAGACTCTAGGGAGGCACATGAGCAAAGACACAGAATTTATGCCATCAAATAACTTCACCTCTGCAGTTTGGGGCAAGCAGGCATTGAAAGACACAGAGGGTGAAATTTACCACTCGGGTGAGGGTCTTTTGCCTCCTGTCTTGCTCTGCCCCAGGCCTGGCTTGTGGAGACAAACCACACCCAGCTCTGCTCTTAGGGAGCTCAAGAGAAATATGAAAGGCAGCAGAACAGGATGATGTGGTAAGCGCTGGGCCGGGGAGCGCAGGCTCATAGGATCACTGCGGATGGATGTCCAACAAGACCCACAGGGTAGAAAAGACATCCACATACACCGCTGGCCGCTAGTCCATCCACTGAGACCTTGAAATCATGCAACTAAGAAGCAAAGCCAGGCCTCAAGCCTCCGTGTGCTGGTCCGGTAGCCTAGGTTTCCTGTGCATGAGCTGTTTTCTTATCCATTCCCTAAGACCCCTTTAACCAGGGCCAGTTGACTAGAGTCCGGGCCTTGCTTGAGCCTCAGTACCTTAGCTCCGTAAGGAACTAGTTACTGCGGAACATCTGAAGGGGACCCAAGAGTTCTTACTTCTAAGGAACCCACGGTGACAAGAAAGAGGAGCATGGAAATAAAACAAGCAGGAAGGCCACAAGCACACGTTGTGACAGGAATGGGAGATTGTCTTTGGGATTCAAGAAAGATCTGTTTTTATCTGTCTCCCCAGGCATCAGCTTGAAGGAGAGGATGTGCGTTCTGCCCCACCCCACACCAGCGCAATCCCAGCTTCTGGGGCCAGGCCCTGCTTACCTTAACCACGGGCACACTGAAGTTGCCATAGATAAAGGCTGTGGCTCCTCCAGCTTCTACGGAGCTCAGCTGTCATGCAAGAGGAGGAAGAGTTAAGCTAGCTGTGGACTGCAGAGGTCACTTCTGCACAGGCTGGGAGCCGGGCTCCTGTTTCAGTTACAGGGGAAACTGTGGGGCCTTTCACAAGACGAGGTTTTAGATTCCTCTCTTACTTTTGCTTCTGGCTATCATCTTGATGGAGGGCTGTAAGAAGTAGATTCAATCTTTGTAAAAATGTTTATTTACTTTTTAAAATTTGTGTGTAGGGGTTGGAGAGATAGCTCAGTGGTCAGAACACTTGTTCTTCTGGGTACCAGGTTTGGTTCCCAGCACCCACATGACAGGTCACAATCACTTGTACTCGAGTTCCATGGGATCCAAATTCCTCCTCTGGCCTCCTTGGGCATCAGGCATAATTCAACACGCAAATGTACATACAGGCAAAACATTCATATACATAATAAAAGTTTGCATTTGCCCGTCTATACATGTATGTGTGCATATGTTTGCAGGTGCCCTTGGAGTTCAAAAAAGCTGGAGCTACAGACAGTTGTGTGCTGTGTGATGCAGGGTGCTGGGAACAGAACTCTGGTTCCCGCAAGAGCAGTAGCCACTCTTAACTGCTGAGCCATCTCACCTGCCCCTCAAATATTCTCAATCAAATCTATTTCTCTCTAAGGATCTCAAACAGAAAAGGGTGGGAATCATAGGAACTGTTTATTGGTCCCACTATCCTCCCATCACTCAGATCCTTCCGGGTTACCTAAGCTGAGTGTGCTGACTAGTTTATGTCAATTTGACACAATTCAAAGTCATCAGAAAGGAGGAACTTTGATTAAGAAAATGCCTCCATAAAATGGGGCTATGGGCAAGCCTGCAGGGCATTTTTCTTAACTAGTAATTGATGGGAGAGGGCCCAGCCCATGGTGGGTGGAGCCATCCCTGGGCTGGTGGTCCTGGGTACTATAAGAAAGCAGGCTGAACAAGCTATGGGGAGCAAGCCAGTAAGCAGCGCCTCTCTGTGCCTCTGCATCAGCTCCTGTATCCAGGTGTCTGCCCTGGTGTTTCATCACAGCAAGAGTAACCCTAAAACACTGGGGAATAATTTGGTGTTATACTCCTCTGTGTGTGTGTGTGTGTGTGTGTGTGTGTGCAATGTGCATGCAAACACCAAAAGCCAACCTCAGGTGTTAATTCTCAGACACTGTCCACCTCATTTTGTGAGACAAGGTCTTTTTTGGCCTGGAACTTGCCCAGGGGCATAGGCTAACTGGCTCCCGAGCCCTGTGGATCCACATGACTGTCTCTCCAGCACTGATCTCCAAGCCTAGATTTTTACATAGGTTGTGGAGATTGAACAAGGTCCTCATACTTTGCAAGACAAACATTTTTACCTACTGACTATGACACATTCTAGATGGCATTCTCTTACCACAGGAAGTATGTGACTGGGCCACTCGGAGACACATTGGAATCATTGACATAGAGATGATTCTGAATGTCAGCCTCTGAGTGCCCTTGCTGTCTGCGCTGTGGAGACCTGATCCAGCCCTCAGGGAAGAAAGCATGCTGAGGGGGCATCTGTTCTTCCTGAAGCCAGGCCTTCACTCTGGAGTGCTGTCCAAAGCCTTTTAGTTGGCATGTTCACCCCTTCCACCACCAGCCTCATCTCTAGTTGATCTTAGCCAAAAGACCAAGGAGTGTTAATAAATCTCCCCCAATAAATGACTGCTTCTAAACGTCTCTTCTGAGAGATAGATGGCTGGAATCCTGGCAGCTTTGAGGAGAGGGCAAGCCCTCACAGCCTGAAGGAAACCGATAAGGTTGACAGGTGCTGGACTGAATCCTGCTAGGATTCAGGACAGGGATTCAGAGAGGAGGCCAATCGATCAATGTGTAAGGGTGAGGACTCTGCTGCATATCAGAGGAACTTAATGACTTTACATCTCGCCCTCTCCCCTCTCAGAGTCTAAACTGCTCCTCTCTCTCCTCTTCTCCTGCAGGTCCATGGGCTCCCTGAGAGTTTTGTGTACCAACCAGGCTTTGGGACCTTATGGTGGGAGGCGGCTGTATCCTCTTCCCATGGTGTTCAAGTCCCAAGATCAGGAGATAACATCATATTTAGATCTTCACACTACAAGCTTTCTGAGGACAGATGTTTGTCTGGTACTCCCTTATTCTATGCCTAACTGCCCCTCCCCCAAATGTTGTCTTGAAGTTTACAGCATTTCTGGAGATGTTTGTGTTCAGTACCAGATAAAATCAATAAATATATGAGATCACTATGAAAACCCATACAATAAACTAGTTTAATTGTCCACTAAGTAAGAAGCCCTGGTCCTCCCAGAGCAAGACTCACATAGATCATAAACGTTGCTACTCGGTTCCCAGACTTCATCCTGTACAGGGGGCTGCTGGGCGACTGTGACAGAAAGAGAACAGATGACACCAGAGTGACAGCCATGCCCTAATTCACCTTAGTACAGAAAGGGATGAAACAGGTATCAGGACAGCCTGTGACCCTGGGCTACACCAGGTAGAGTGTGTTTGTCTTTGCTGGCAAGTACTCAGTACACTGCTTAGCTGGACATGCAGGTTCTGCATCTGCACACGAGGGATTTCTACTCAAATCAAGCAACCGGCTTGTCAAGTAAAAAAGATCAGACGAGGAGTTCTGCATGTTAGGTTCTCGGTAAAACAAAGAAAACATATCATATATTACAAAAGATGATTATTATATAGAAATTATTTGCCCAAAGCACACACCCAATCTTTAATCAAAGGACAACCAGAAACATAAGTTATATAGCATGAAATTTACTCACTGTGAATACTAGTCACTGAATTTTAGCAAATTTTAACGCTTGCTCAAACTTGCTCCAAACCTGGCTACCTATTTAAATTTTAACAGTTGCCCAAACTATGTTTTGTGTTTTCTAGTAATTATGTAACATATGCAGGCTTCTGTGCCTGGCTTCTCCGGTGTAGGTCCTTCTTTTTCACCTTGAGGCAGGGTTACTTTGCTGTTTGCCTGTCGCATGTCCCAGGCTAGCTGGACAAAGTCTTTCAGGGACTCTCCCGTCTCCATCTCCCATCTTACCCGAAAATACTGGAGTTACAGACGTGTTCTTCTGTGCCTGGCTTGGTTTTTAAGTGGATTCTAGGGCTGCAAGCACAGGTTCTCATGCTTTAACCACAGAGACACCCCAGCCACTTGATACTGCTCTTAAAGTTCTTGCACTCTTGATGACATCAGAGCTATAGGTCAGCTGGAGATTTTTTTCATATGTTTATTGGCCATACGTATATCTCATGTGTTTCTCTCATGTTAAAATTATCAACATATTAATTGTATTCATACGTTTCATTGTGATATTTCCGTGATTTGAATCTTGGGGAGGTCCTTTTAATCCTTAAAAATATTTTGAATGGAAACAGAGGAAGAGTGGATCTGGGGGAGAGAGGAAGTGTGGGAGGGACTAGGAGAAAGGGAGGGGGACTGTAGATGGGATGTAATGTACGAGAAGAATAAAAATGAATGAGCAAATGAACAAATTAATAAACGATACACAGATAAATGCTGCTGGCAATGTGGGTGAGCAGCGGAGATCATAAAGAAAGGAGAGGGATCTGAGGACAGTCCTCACTGAGCAGTCCCCGGGGGAGGTGAGAGACGGGATTTTATTACACACCATATTCTTCTGCCACTCGAAAATTCTGGAGAAGAGGAAGGGGGTGCCAGATAAGAAAATGAATCCAGTTATCAGTGGAACCAAGGCCTTCAGACAGTCTGAAGACAAAAGCCTTTGTTCTAGGACCTTACTTAGTATTCTCTGAGAGCCCTACCAGACCTCTGCTTCCAAGGAAAATGCACTGGCTCCCTGCCCCAGAAGACTGACCCTCGACCCCATCGTTACCGTAGCATGGTCAAAGTGAGGCTCATAGTGCCCTCCGATTCCATAGTTCACCACCTGGAGATACTCTGCGTAGGGAGGCTGGATGTCAAGGCCTGTGAGGGCAGCAATGCGGTGGTCAAGGGTCACCAGCATTGGGTCAACAGTGTCCTTTAGCCAGGCGCTAAAACACAGCAAGGAATGAGGCATAAGTGAGCTGATGGTGGATGATGTCTACATGATGTCTGCGAATGAATGATGGACAGACATATGGATGAATGAATGAATGCATGAGTGAAGAAATGAATCATGCTTGCTACTAGAGGGAGGGAGGGAAGGAGCCCTGAATGCCTAATTTCCCACTCATCCTTCTTGTCAGGTCGGCCTGGTCTTCTTGGCCTATGATCTCACTCTCATAGCTAACATTCTCTGAGGCTATGCAGAGCTGAGCGGGCAAAAACCCACAGAACCCAGGGCTGTGACTCAGAGAGAAAAATGGGAAAACCCCCATCCTTAAAACCGCTGTGCTATGACGGCATCTCTAGCAGAGTGGCAGGAGGAGCAGCCAGGACTTAGAGTGAAGACTGCTGGGTCGGTCAGAGGAGTTCAAAGGCCGCCTGGGAAACAGCAAGGCCCTGGTGCCCAGCCAAAGGGGGGCGGGGAGGAAGGACGAGGAACGGGAGGGGAAGAAGCTAAAGCAGTAACAGCCTTAGTTCTCTGCATGATGCTGGCAGGCCCTTAACCTTTAACCTCTCTAAGGGCTAGTGTGCTCCTTTATAAATGGGGGTGATGATTATATCTACTTCCAGGATGTTAGAAGACCGTAAGAGGAAGACTTAGGGAGATGTTTCATAAGGTATGTTACTGACTGCTAGGATACCTGGGGCAGTCTCAACTCTCTGGTTCATCTCTGCATCAGCCAGGACCTGTCAAAGCCCAGTTCCCACTCTGCTCTTGAATATCATATTGAGGTTCTTATGAAGTAGAAATTAGGAATCAAAATAGAAACCTCCTGGAAAAACGAGGCCGTGTTCTCTAAGCAAAGTCTGCAACCCCCGACGGGCTAATGTGTTTCGTGCACATCACACTTAGATTGCTAAAATGCACGCTCTTTGATTTGCAAAGATACCCAGGACAAAGTTAGCCATTGCTTTTTGAAGAAGAAAAGCACAGAGGCAAAAGAGATGCTGGCTCAGTGGTTAGAGCGCCTGCTACTCCTGAGAAGGATCTGGGTTCAGTCCCCAGCATCTACACTGGACAGCTGACAACTGCCTGTCACTCCAGCTCTGGGGGTGCAGTGCCTTCCCATGCCTTCTGTGGGCAATGTGTGTGTACAGTTACATACAGACAAGCAGACACACCACGGTTTAGAGAACAGCTTTTAATGTAAAATGTCCCTGTTAATGGTCTGGGTGGAAAATACTTCCCATGGTGCGCACTTTTGAACACTTGGTCTCTAGGCAATGATACTGTTTTATGAGATTGTAGAGCCTGGGGATGGGTCTTGGGGATCACGGTCTAGTTCTACCTCCAGCCCCAGCCCCTGTCTCCACTCGACAGAGACAGAAGAAGGTGAAGAGTTTCCTCTTCCCATTCCTGACACCGTGGAACCAGCAGCCACCAAGCCTTTCCTACTATGATGGACTGTATCCCCTCAAAACAGTCACCAAAATCAACCCTTCTCCTCAGGTGTTTCCTTCTCAGGTGTTTTCTGTTTTGGTCACAGAGAGAAGTGGCACACACAGTTCCTAAATGCACCAGACCAAACACATTAAGTTCAAATAATCTGAACCAAAGCTCATCCCTCACATCCCCTCCCAGAGGACGAGGACACGCGCCTAGAGGTCTAGCCTTTCTCTAGGGTGCTAACACCATTTTCTCATGTGGCTGTGAAGGATGCTTCTCTTCTGTACTCACTGTGCAGACAGATGGCTGAGGGGAGAGGAGGGGTGGGCCGTAGGACTGGATGCCCTCCCTGGAGCCTGCTCTTTGGTGAAGCCAACAGGCCATTTCTGCCTTTGACCTGCATGTTCCTAGGAATGCTTTGTTTAGGAGTCACGAGGTGGGAACGGAGACTGTAAAGTCAAATCATGGATGTGTGTGGGAACTCGTTCTGGAGAAGCAGCAGCAATGCGTGTTTTTTGCTTTAAGGAGAAGTTTTCTCCAAGCCTTTTCCTAGTGACCTCTCAGTTAATCCCCAGATAATGCTGCGATCTTCTGTCACTGGCATAACGACATGGAAGCTTCTCTCATGCAGTTCTCTCATGGAGCTACAGGCTCTCTGGCAGTCCCGGAAAGGCTGCTGCCGACATCGTGGCCAGCTGTGCCCTCAGCCAGCTGGCGTTTCCACCCACGAGGCCCTTCCTACCTTTTGCTGATTCGGTAGTCCACTTGCGACTGCTTCTCCCCTGAAGCTACCACTGACCTCTGGAGCTGGAAGGAAGCACAAGAGAAAGACCAGGTTCTGGTGCGGAGGGACGACAGACACACCTTCCCCTGAAGCACGACAGCCACCTGTTCCTTACTTGTTGAAGTGTGTTTTGTGCATGGCAGGAGCATGTCTCTTGCATTTAAACAGCCAGGACACTTGTGTCTCCACAGAATCCCTTTCGTGCATGCAAGACTGAGTTGGGGAAGAGCAGAGCCATTTTTCATCTCGGTTTGTATCACAGCGTCAGGCCTGGGGCTTGAGCTAGGGTAAATACTTCATGTTTCTCAAATTAAATGACCACCTCCAGCAAGGTGGGTGTGTGCTCAGGGGCAGCCTGTCCCTCTTGAGGAATCCTAGCCAAAGCCCTTCCTTACAGAGGTTCATTGATGAGCTGCGTAAGCTTTCATAAGCCCAGCTTGTTAAAAAAAAAAAAAAACCCACAGCTTTGAGATCGGCAATTTAACTGTTTCTATTTTGTTCTGAATGCATCTGTATGAAGCATTTATACTTTATATATTTTATTGCAAACTCGCTGTTCTGGGGACAGAGAAATGAGCACTTGAGGCTGTGTCTGCTTCTGTTTCTGGTTTCGGAGTCAGCCTTTGTGGGCAAAGGCTCTGCCTGGCATGGAGTGGATGCTCAGGAATGGTTAAGGGGACAGCTGAGTGAACGGAGCCGGCTCCCCACTGTCCCCTAGCTCCAAGAAGGTAGATTCAGAAGTGGAACAATAAACTGTACAATCAAAATCCTTTCCCTCAGGGACCACAGGCAACTGAAACCTTCCCTCTGTGAACAGTGTATAGCAGGGCCCTTCTCTGACACAGCAGCCTTCTCTGCTGCTAAATCAGGCAGATGATCTTGGAAAAGTCAGTTCCCCATCCCTGGACTCATTTCCTTATCAATAGGCACAGCACACAAGTGCACCCTTGAGGGCTCGCCTGGCCCTGGTGTTCTGTTATCCTAGGATGTCCTCTGTCCTTTCTAAAACCACTCAGAGAGAGAGAGAGGAGAGATGCGAGGAGAAACACCCTCTTCTGTTACTTTAATCAATGTTTAAAACAAATTCCCACCCCCATTAGGGAACTACTTTGTACATAATTCCTTCCAAGGTTCTGTAATTATTCTCTTCAGACAAGCCATTCATTTTGAGAGCAAGTATTGATTGTGTTTTTGATGTTTCGCACTGTGATGGATGTATATGATGTGTGTGTGTGTGTGTGTGTGTTAAACCAGACAAAGTCCCTGTCCACAGACTGACATGTTGCAATGGGCAGGCATGGGCTGCTATGGATACAGAGACAGGCCTCTAGCCCCTCCTTCTGAGGGATCGGAAGCCTTCCCAGAATGCCTACATTCATGCTGCAACCATACATATTGAAAGAAGTCAAGAGTAGTGTTTCAGACATTCCACACAGAAAGAAGGGAAGGAAGGAAGGAAGGGGGGAGAGAGTGAAGGGGGGAGAGAGAGTGAAAGAGAGAGACACACACAGAAAGAGAGGCCTATTTACAGAAAAGACTGGATTGTCAAAAGGAGCCAGCGACAGCCGGGCTACAGAGCTGTGTCAACACTCAAGCAGGAGTTTAAGGAAGAGATTTAGAAAGTCAGCTCTGATCTCTAAAGAGTAGTTTGGGCAGGCACACACCCCTGGGGGTCTGAGGCCAGTTTGAGCGACAGGACAAAGCCTTTCTCCAAGTAGGAGAGCTAGTTCAGTCGATAAAGCGCCTGCTGGCAGCAGGGGAGCTGCGTTTGATCTGCAGCATCCACATAAAGAGCCAGATGTGGAGGGAGTGTGTAACCCCAGTGGTTAGGGAGGGAGATCCTTGGAGCTCACTGGCTGGCCAGCTTAGCTGGACGGATGAGCTCCAGGTCCAGTGAGGGACCCGATCTCAAAAGGGAAGCTGGGCAGGCTGACGAAGGAAACCTCCAAACTCAGTCTGGCATCAAACAAACGAGTGCACACGCATGGATAAGTACAAACACCACACAGGAGATAAAAAGTCATAAGATTCTGGCAGCAATGAGCATAAAATGGACTGAGGAGACAGGACATTAACCCATAAAATGTCTAGTGATACCAGCCAATACATAAATGGAATAAAAATCGGGTGCTATACAGGTGGTAACAAAAGCTTTGGGTTCAGAGAAAGGGTGGGTTAGTGAATGTGGCCAAAATAAATGTGCCCAGAAAGGCAGTCACTCAGAGAACCATAAAATCAGGCCAGAACTGCAGCCAGGGCTGGGGGCCCTCTGGGCATCTGTGGTTTCCATTGAGTCCTTGAGGAGGATGGGCAGGGTAGATGGGGAGGGGATGAGATGGGAGGAGGCCTCAAGAGAGAACAGTGAGGAGGAGGCAGGGCCACGGAGGCTCAGGTACCCTGGGCACCCTCCTCCCACAAGTCCTCAGCTTATTCCTGGAATAATCACAGGCCAGACAGGCATCAGCAACCCCAGCGGGAGGTTGCCAGGAAAGGGAGAGTGGCAAGGCCTGTGCTTGCCAAATGACCTTGCTATGAAGGATTCAGTGAGCATCTCGGGATGGTCATTGCCATGGCAACAGAGCTGTTCTAGGGAAGCGGCTGCTGCTGGCCTGATCGACTTCTGGCTCTCTGAGCCTCTGATGCCACTGGCGATGCATAATTACCATCCCCACCAGAGCCAATCATCTCAAAAGACAAAACAAAACAAAGAAACAGCAGAACAGGCCTAGACCAGCCTGGAGGACCTCTGTCTTCCCGGAATACCCTGGCCTTCACTCTCAGTGAAAGAAACCTGCTCCTTCCTCTCCTCCGAAGAGCTCCCCTCCTACCCACCTGCCTCTCAGGTCACCTCACACAGCACATTTGATCCCAGCACTGCCGTTCCCTTACACCACTGATTCCCAGCCTTTCTAACGCTGCGACCCTTTAATACAGTTCCTCATGTCGTGGTGACCCTCAACCATAAAATTATCATTGATACTTCATAACTGTAATCTTGCTACTGTTATGAATCATTTGATATGCAGGATATCTGATATGTGACCCCTGTGAAAGGATCATTTGATCCCCAAAGGGGTCAAGACTCACAGATGAAAACCATTGCCTTACATGGAGGAAAAGTTCCTCAGCCCTTTGTCAAGGCAAAGGGTCTGACTAATTAAGTTCTGTCGATGGATGACTAAGAGTCTCATTGGTTGGACAGCATACTTAAGGACACGATGTCTGGCTGGAAATAAATAATTCTGCGCCAAATAATTGTGCCTTTAAAAAAGTACAACAGGACTGTAGAGGTGAGATGGGGGATCTTTTCTGGATGTTTATGACATTTCCTAGTGGGGGACAGAGGCCCTTCCACTGGCACCAGTTCAGCTTGGTCACTTGCTATTCCTTCCATGGGAATGGAACAATTAGATAGGCCTCTGTGTGTGTGTGTGTGTGTGTGTGTGTGTGAGTGACAGTGTCTCACTATGTAGCTCTGTCTGTTCTAGGAAAACCAGGCTGGCTTCAAACTCAAAGAGATCCTCCTGCCTCTGCCTTTGCTTTTACCAGTCATGTGGGTGGCAGTGATGTTTTCACGTCCAGATAGAAGCTTTGAAAGCCGGTTCGCCTTTGACATTTCTGTCTTATTCCCTGAGGCTCCCCTGCCAGGCTGGATTCCAGAGCTTCATCCAGCCCAACATAAACACACACAAAGTGGCAAACTGTTGCTGTCTCCAAGGTTCAGTGGTCACTTATTACCAAGTTAAGACTTAGCCTAATAGGAAACACAACAGAGTGACAACCAGCACTGTAACTCCAATCCTGACTCTAGTGCATTTATCTTAAATCAGTTCCCCTTTCTGAGCCTCAGTTTCCTTTTTAACAGAGTCATGAAGTTGAACCAGATAATTTATATCTACTCTGTCTGCAAATATGTACTAGTGTAGTAACACACCTGTTGCTATCAAGTTCTTTTCTTCAGTTAATTTTAAGGAAAAGTTGATGATTTGGGAAGTCTCCTTTGTATTTCCTGATATCACTTTGGTATATACAATGGTACACCTGCATCTCAAGCACACTATGGGCTGGATTTGAGCAACTGTCTAAACTATGTATTCCATATCCCTAAGAAGACATTGCCAGCACAATGGGAACATCTAAATCCCCTGGATCCTCACCTCAATCCTTTGCCACCAGAGGCGAGTACAGCCATGGTTTCCCCACCGATGACTGGACTTACGGATTGACTGGCATTATGAATTCTTGACTAAGAGAGGGTCTTGCTCTGCCACCTGTCTGTTCTCCAGTCATGAGGGGACACAGAGGGTATTTGGGGATACTCACCCACGGTTCTGCAAGCGCTCGGATTTTTTGAGATTCCTCATCACTGACAAAGTCATGGTAGAGAGCTACGAGGGGTCGCAGGTGGATGACCTCCTTGCGGGCGGGCTGGAGCAGTAGGTAGGGGCTGGAATTGGTCTCATAGGAGCAGTAGAGGCCGGGGATTTGGTAGTGTGTTGGCTGGAAGGAAAGATTACAATTGATGTAAGAAAAGAAGGGACAAGGGAGCCATGGCATTAAAAACTGGAATTTAAGACTGTCAGAAGATGGAGCCATTTGAATGCTGTTTGGTAAGGTGTGTCACCACTGAGGTGTCAGGTTTTCCCTCAAGCTATCCCGACTCCAGTCGTTCCTCCCCTTGCTCTCTCCCCGAGGAATCCTACCTGGGAGCCCAGGGTCTGGCATAGCCCCTCGTAGGTGTCCCTGGTCTGCAGGTGGGGTACGTTGGGCCTCTGAATTGCAGGCTCAGCTGCCGTCTGGTGACCATTCTCGGCCAAGAGCCTTTCATATTTCATCACGTTCCTGGTCATCCTCTTGTTGTCTGGGCCTAGGGGAAACCCAAACAGGAAATGACACAGATGAACAAACACTGGCCTCAGAAAGACCTCTCAAGACTTCATGCAGCTGGCTGTGCTGGCCTTTGGCCTTTGGCCAAAGCTTCCAGGATGCAGAGGCAGGAGGATCTCTGTGAGTTCCAGGCCAGCCAGAGCTACATTGTGAGACCTGGTCTCACAACAACAACAACAACAACAACAACAACAAAGAAAAAACTACTGAAGCCTTACTATCACACAGGGATGGAACTTTCACGTTTTAAATTTCATGTCAACATTTTTTCTCCAAAAAGAGTATCTGGCTTTAGGCCCGTGCCTGCTCGGCCTGAGGGATGGCTGCTAACATTATTAGATGGGGACCATGATGGTCACTTTTATGTTAGAAAAGAAGCTTAGCCATTCATCCATCCATCCACTAGTTACAGGCCACTTCAAAGGTGCTAAAAACATGTTCTATGCCAGATACCGGGCCGAACTCCCCGAGCAGAGCCCAGTAACCACCTGGAAGAGAACATGGCAGGTAAGAGAAGTAGAAGGGAGCTCAGGCACAGCTAAAGCACAGGCCCATCCTGCTCTTATGCATTGTATTCCTGTGAGCCTGTGTATGGCAGGGTTGTGGCCATGTGTGTGCTTTTGGGGACCAGAGAGGTGATGCTGGGTGTCTTCCTCGGTTGCTGTCTGCTTATTCCTTTGACTCATGGTCTCTCACTGAACTGCTGTTCCTTGTTTTCCAGCTTGGCTGTCTGACCTGCAGCCCCAGAAAGCCACCTGTTCCTGCATCTTCCCTTTCCAAGCCCTGCTCCGGTGTTACAGGTGTGTGTGTGTGTGTGTGTGTGTGTGTGTGTGTGTGTGTGTGTGTGTGATTCCCAGCTTTTCCACGGCTGCCAAGGATCCAAACTCAGGATCTCATGCGTGTGTAGCAAGCGCTCTTACCCACAGGGCACTCTCCCCAGCAACCTGCTCCTGTAGAACAGGAAGCCTGTTCGTCCTCAGCTCTACTAGGTCCCTGGGAACAGCAGCTTTCAACCTTCCCAGTGCTGCCCTTTAATACACTTGCTCATGTTGGGCCCACAGGTTGGTCCTTCAGAATTCCTACCAGGGGCTTGGAGAGATGGCTCAACAGTTAAGAGTGCTTCCTTCTCTTTCAGAGGACCACTGTTCAGTGTCCAGTGCCCATAGCCAGCAGTGCACAACCAACTAGAACTCCAGTTCCAGGGCATCTGACACTCCCTTCTGGAATCCTCTGGCCCCTGCACTCACACATGCACATTCCTACATACAGATTCCAACACATACAGATTCCAACATGCACAAATAATTAAAAACTAAAAATAAATATTAAAAATTTCTACTGGTCTACACAGAGCAGAACAGTGTGGGTCGAAAGGGAGCTGCTATATGTTATCTTAACACAGAGTCTGAGGCACACACTGCTTTTAAGGTACCACTCCGATTGAAGAAGGGAGGGAGGGCATACGTGATTACTCCTTTCTAGTAAAACGAGGAATGAAGCTTTGGAGAATGGAAATGATGAATCCGAACTCCAGTGGACATACACAAAGCCAGAAATGGAAGCAAGCCCTTCAGTGGCCACACCCTATTTATCACCAATAGCACACAGCTTGGGTCATTTCGAGATGCAGATTTTAGTGGATCAAGCACAAAGAAATAAAAGAATGTTGACTTTAGATTTTATGCTTTTTTTTTCTGTGTATGTGTGTGCATGTTCTTGCACCCCTGTGAAAGCACGTGGCAGGGTGCATACGCATGCGCAGGCTGAGGTTGCTGTCGAGAGTCATCATTGCTTCTCCGCCTCCCGCACTGTGCAGGGTCTCTCGGCCAAAGCCAGAGCTGATGAGTATGGCTAGTTTTGCTAGTGGCCATCCTTTGGCGATCTCTTGTTTTACCCTTTGCCTTTGAAGGCTCTACAGGTGAGCCACCACACACACCCCACATTTTATGTGGGTTTCTGTTGATCTGAATGCTGGTTCTCACCCTTGCATGATAAGGGCTTTACGAAGAGCTATCACCCCAGCACCTAAATTGTCCTTATCCTACTAATTACTTGTGTGTATGCGGGCCACCACATCCCATTCTTTGTCAAGGCATCAAAAAGGAATACTGTCGGAGCCTTCTCTCTGTCCACAGTGGATTGGTTCCAGGTTCTCGTTAGATTCCAAAATCCACAGAAGCTCAAATCTGTTTATAAAGTAGTATAGCATTTGCAGACAGTTTATACACATCCACCAACATGCTCCCAATTGCCTCTGGTTTATTTGTATCACTGAACACAACATAAATGCTATATATACAAGTAAGCAAAAATAGTGGTTACACTGCAGTACTTAGGAAACAATGACAAGGGGAAAAGCTACACCTGTGCCTTACTGACAACATGTTTCGTATTTTTTAAAAAATGCAAAGTTGGTTAAATCCATGGACACAGAATCCAGAGATAGATGTGAAGGACAGAAAACACTAGGTGAATTCATATAGAAGTTATAAATAATTGCAGTTTAAAAGTACTTCCAGGGGCTGGAGAGATGGCTCAGTGGTTACAAGCACTGGTGGCACTTGCATGTGGCTTCAGTTACCAACACCTACAAGGTGGCTTACAGCCATCTGTGCCTCAAGTCCCAGATGACCTGACACCCTCTTCTCCATGGTCTGCATGGTCTCCATGGGCACCAGGCATGTGCACAATGAAGAGGCAAAACACTCATACACATAAAACAAAATAAACCGTTGAGAAGTCCTCAAATACTTGGTGACTACTAGTGATTTTGCATCTTACTGTAGTAGCTAAATACTTAAAGGAAAATCTAGGAAGCCATCTAACACCAAAATTCTAAGCAAAAGTCTGGACGCTGAGCTCTGCAGCACTTCCTCCCTGTGCTGTTGACATAAGGCATTCCCTGAAGGGGCTGAGGCTGGACCTGGCCGGATGCCTGCATGGCCAAGTGAGCTCTGGTTTTGAGCAGAACTGATAGCTCTCAGTAAACAGTCAAAGACGTGAATGGCCCTCTGAGTCGCTCCCTTCTCACATACACAGTGCACATTGATTTGATTCATTCCTGGGTCTCCTTCCAAACCCTGGGTCTTCAAACTGCCTCTGCAGAGACTGGCTCTTAGCCTGGCCTTGTTCTTCTTGAAAGAACACATTGGGAATAGGCAGGTTGACATCTTTTTACCATTTTTCCAACTAACTCATGAATTTCCCCCTTTCAGTGATCTGGTCTGGGGAGGTAGCTCACAGAGCATTTGCTGTCAACACGAAGGAGCCTGAGTCCAAATCCCTAGCACATACATACATGGTTGGAAATGGCTACCTGCACCCAGCTTCTCGGGCGGGGGTGAAGTCAGGCAGACTGTTGGAGCTCAGGAGCTTGCTGGCCAAACAGCTTAGACAAAGCAGTGAGCTTCAAGTTCAGTGAAAGACTTTGTCTTTAAAAATACAGTGGACGGACTGGAGAGATGGCTCAGTGGTTAGGCGCTCTGACTGTTCCCTTAGTGGATCTGGGTTCAATTCCCAGCACCTCCACAGCAGCTCCCAACTGTCTGCAACTACAGTTCTCGAGAGTCTGTCGTCTTCTGACTTTCCCAGGCACCAGGCACACAAGTGGTGCAAACATACAGAGAAAGTATTCATACACATAAAAACATACTCACAAGGTAAAAACAAAAAATTAAATAAAGAAATAAGATATCAATAATGGAAGACACCATGTACCCTTCTCTGCTCTCTGCATGTATAAGAACAGGCATGTGCACTGATGAGCATGCACACGCATACGCATACACACACATGCATGTGTGCACACACATACATATATATACACACACATGTATGTGCACACACATGCATGAACACACACATATACACACACATGCATGCATACACACATGCATGCACACACACATTCAAACTGTACTTCCCAAGGATTACAGGTTAGGAGCAGAGGCGAGAAGGGTCACCTCTGTCTTCGTATCACTTACTGTAGACAAGGAACTCTCGGGAGAGGCTGAGGGCGCATGAAACATTTCCTACCTTATTAAAAAAGAAAAGAAAGAAAATGTCAACTGAAATGATATTTTCTCTAATTAATCTAATTAATCACTCAAGAGTTTTAAAAACTATAAAACATTCTTACTACAGTAGACAAGAAGTTCACTGAAAAAAGGAATGCAGAAGACTCTTTTTTGTTTTTAGTTTTTGTTTTTGTGTTTGGTTGGTTGGTTTTGCTTTTGTTTTTTATTTTAGCAGCCCTGTAACAAATCAAGTCTCCTTGTTTACAAATACATTATTACTACCCTTACTAGCAAAGGTAGAAAGAGAAATTGGGATAAGTTTGATTAGGCTTGGTGCATAGCTCAGTGGTGATCTGCTCTCCTGATATGTGCCCTGAGTTTAAAGCAACAGTATTACCAAAAGGAAAGGGGAGAGAAGAACAGGAAGAGGGGGAAGAGAAGGAGAAGGAGAAAGACGAGGAGGAGGAAAAGGAGGAGGAGATACATAGAAAAAATTTCTAGCAAAAGTACAGTTTACCCTTATTCTCCAGGCTTAGTACTTCCTAGAGTCTAGACAGTTAGTGGGAAGGAAGTAAAAGAAAAACTAAAACAATCATTGCCCGACGTGCAGGAATCAGCCGTCTGCAGCTATGCGGCCTTGGCCTCCTTATGGTCAGAAGGATGTAAGTCTGAGCCAGAGAATCCCACACAGGCAGGTTCCCTCTGCCTCTGGGCACCCCAGAATAACTAGCTGACCAGAATCTACAGAAGTGGAATGCCTTGAAGTTTTAGCGTACTAACCTTTCATTTCGGTGATAAAAGCAATAATAATCACACTATAAAATATATGAAAACTGAGATAGCAAACCACTCCATCAAAGCCCAGCCACTCGGGTGCTTTCGACAACATGCACTTTTTATGTGGCCGTGATGCTAATTTTTTTCCTGTCGTTATTGTTTCCTTGTAATTTTGCACCAGGAATACTTTTTATCACAGCACCACCTTCATAGAAATCACTGTAATGGCTGCATTTTATTGCACCCAGAAACCACATTACAGATGGCGACCGCTCTGCTGCTGTTGGAATTAGATTGTTCTCATCCTTTTTTACTGTGAATGATTCTGTTCTATACTTAACAGAGGAGTGGACCAATAACCTAAGAGTATTCTGTACTTGCCAGATGCTAACATAAAGTCGTAGCTTTTAAAACAAGTACCCATCTCGTAGTCTTCTCTGACCTGTACAGGTAAGGAAACCGAGGCTCGGGTTAAGGTGGGCAGATTAAGTCAGTGACTCAAATTTTCACAGAATTTCAACATTGTATGTGTGATTCCACGGTCAATGGCTTAACAACTGATTTAAATGTTACTACATTTTTTAATTAAAAACATTTTTTATATGGTAGTCAAAGGTTCAAAGTGGAGGGACGTCTACTAGATGTACTGCAGAGGCAGGGAGCATAAACCTTGAGTCTTCTGTGTTTTGTTACTTTTGCAGATTTCGAGCAGGATGGAACATGCTGTGAGCATCCTCCGGGCAAGCTGCCGAGTGAGGGGCAGTGTGAATGACCTCATGGAACGCTTGAGCTGAGCCTGTCTGATGGGTAGAATTTCACCAGACAAATTGGATGTGACATGGAGAGGAGAGGAGAGGAGAGGAGAACAGAAGAGAAGCCTGTCACCAGATTTTCAGGGAAATAAAATAAAGCTAACCACGGGGCTCTGTTTTTGGAATCCCATCTTGGGAGGGTGCGTTAGTCGTTAGTCAGCTTTCTCTGATTCTCTCTATGCTGGTTCTCTGTTTCCTTCCTCTTCTAAAGCTCAGCAACTCCTTGACCTTTGCTACCTCACAGCCAATTGTTTTGATGTGTAGCAACTGTCAGGAGAGGTAGGAGGAGCACACAGCTAAGGTCCATGTGCCATATACCATGTACTGTGCACACAGCTAAGATCCATGTACCATGTACCATGTACTGTGCACAGAGCTAAGATCCAGGTACCAAGAAGGACCATGGAGGGAGCAGATTAGTCCCTGCTCTGAGGATAAATCTGTCTTCTCAGCAAGGTTTTTGATCACACAGAGTCTCCCTCTTTTCTCAGGAAGACAAAGAAAAAACGCATGCATGGTGCTGGGTGTAGTTCTGTGGTAGAGCACTTGACCACCACACCCTAGGCTCAACTCCCAGAATCCTCCAAAAAAAAAAAAAGGTGAACAGCTGGATTATTAACTTTGGAAACTCCATGGAACCTGCCAGATGGTGTATTTTTTCCCAACCTATTCTTGAGGACCGTACAATTGGTGAGAAGAGAGGTTAATCATACAGAAAGATGGAAGCTGCTATCTTTTGGGTGAGAGACGTCCTTGTGTGATGTAGCAGGCAGGAGATCTACAGTACCTAGGAAAGAAGAGAGCTGCAGGAGGCCCTCAGCTTGGTAGAATGAGATAAAGATGTCACCTCTGCAGCCAACAATGGTCATGTTTCATCTGGATTCAGTGTCAGGTGGGAGAGGATAACCAGACTTCTCCTTTTATAGCAATATTGTGTTGCAATAGCAGTGAGGAATCATGACTTACTGAGATGGCAATGAATGCCCTGCATTGTCTGTGGTCCCCTCAAACACCTCTGTGGCTGCGGCACTAGCAGGTAAGAGAGACTGTGAAGATTGTGACGTGGTCCATGCATTGGTTACCACTCTAGACTTAGAGTCAGAGGTGGGTAATAAGCCTGCCTCTGCGAGTATCCTGGAAGGATAAGCTTTATTTCCTTACATTCAGTCTGTGGTGATAATAGAACAACAGCCTTACACTCGGTCCCCACACATATGTATACCACAAGATTAAATAAATCAGGAAGCGAGCCTTGTACTGAGTGTGCTAAACATGAACTTCATCACCCTCCTACCTGGAAACAGGCAAAGGCCAAATAATCCAGGGCATCTTCCAGACTGGCCTCATCCTCTGTCTTCCACTCCCCATAAGATCTTCGAAAGAGTCCAACAGCCTCCTCCAGCCACGGAATGGCATGGTAGTAATCTCCCATGTCATAGGCCACCTGCAGGGAACACGGGCCACAGCTGCGCTTCAGTTCACAGAGACCAGGAAACCATCTCAGTATGCAGAGTAGGAGGCGCTTGAAGCCCAGAAGACTAGCTACTCTCAAATTCAGTTGTATTCAGTTTGGTATCCAGTATCTAACAATATGTTAGATATCTAACGGTATGTTAGATAACAATAGTCTGAGGCATTGTGCTCACTGAAAGAAGACAGGGTTCTGCATTGGAGGAGTTTATGTTCTAGCAGACGAGAGAGGTGAACTCAAGTATGCACAGGAGAGGACATTACAGTGCCTGGCTTTAACACAAATGCATAATGCATGATGTCGTGGAGAAGGGAAGAGACTTCAGGTTTACAGAGTGACATCTGAGCTGGTCCTTTCTCAAAGAAGGAAACGGATTTCAGTGAGCAGGGGCTGTGAGGAAGGGCCTTTAAAATGAGAGGATGACAAGGTTATCATTCTGCTCACAGAATTCCTGGGGGTCTACCATGAAGGGAACAGAAAAGTGATCCTGAAGGGTGTGCTCCCAGTCTTCTGCAGGCATGACTGTGTTCTTAGAAGGACACTGTGGTAGCTCCTCACTGTGTGAGGAGATACGTTTAGTTTACCCAGTACTTTTTGATTAACAGGCATGTGGGACTCATTATCCTTAAAGTACCGAGTCCATGAAGGACTGTGAACAAACCATCCCCCGCACAACACAGTCAGCACCATAATGGTGGCAGACAGTGGGGATGCTGTGGTAGCTGAGAGGGTCAGTTCTGATTAAGTGTTGGGATGGCAGGAAACATGGCGGCATATACCACAGCTTCTGTCTCCTACCAGCTACAGGTAAGTAGAATACCAGACTTTTAGGGAGAATTTCCTGGAAGTCAGCGTTGAAGTAACATGGAATTATAAAGTCACCAAGTTGGGAAAATCTTACCAAATGACTTCACTGAGGTGTGACTGCCAGTCAGGGCAGGAGCTGCTGTTGTGCAGCCAGAATGACAGAGAGCTCCCAGCTCAGGCTGCCAGTATCTGGTATTGTTTGGCTTGTTTTCTACCCATTTCTAATTTGTAAAAAAGGGTGAACTGAATAATAATAATGATGATGTTGATGATAACCTAAACTTTTCCAGTTAAATTAACTGTGTATGTTGTGTGTATATGTACATGTGTGCTATATGTATATGTGTATATATGGTGTGTATAGTATATCTGTGTGTATGTGGTATGGTGTGTGTGGGGGGTATGGATTGTGTATATGGTATGTAGTGTGTATGTACATGGTGGGAAGTTTATGTGTGTGGTATGGTATGTGTGTATGTATGTGGTATATGTGTGTAGTATGTATATGTCTACTGTGGTACGTGTGGTATACATATGTGTTAAGTGTGGTGTGTGTATGTGTGTGGTGTATGTATAGTAACATACATATATACATGTGGTATGTATGTGGAGTGTGTAAATTAGGGGAAGTGTATGTATGTGGTATGTGTATGTAGTATATATATATATATATATGTATGTGTGTGATAGTATATATATGTATGTGTGTGGTGTGTGATATGTATGTAGTATATATATGTATGTGTGTGGTATATGTGTGATGTGTATATAATATATATATATGTATGTGTGTGGTATGTGTGTGATGTGTATATAGTCTATATATGTATGTGTGTGGTATGTGTGTGACGTGTATGTAGTATATATATGGATATATGCAGTGTGTATGTATGTGGTATGTATGTGTTTTATGTGTATGTAAGTGATGTTGGAGATTGGACCCAGCATTTCATGCATGCTAGGGAACTATACCCCAGTCCTAACCATTTATCTGATATTTTCATGGGGAATTTCAAATCCTCACAATATGGTAGATCATCATAACTGAAATTCTTTCAAACACAAATATTTAGGCATTTTAAACAAAATATACAAAGCACTTACATATTTCCAAAGAAAAAAATGTTAAATGCCAGGTGGTAGAAATGGAAATTTAGCTGAAAACTTAAGCAATGAGAGCATTAGCAGATGCTTAAGCTGTGTAGGATGTGGGAGGCTGAGGCCAGCCTGGGCTACAGAGTGAGACGGAGAGAAAAATGAGCACAAGCAGCCACAGGACGCGGTGAGAATGCTAATGGCATCCCTTCCCCACAGCAGCGCAGACAGCAGGTAGCCTGGGCATATTTCAGCAAGAGACCAGACCATTTATGGTATATTCTCATAATAGATCAATAGAAATGAGTTACTGGGCCAGAGAAATGGCTCAGCAGTTAAGCACTGGCTGCTCTTGCAGAGAACATGGGTTGATTTCCCATTACTCATATGCAGACTCTCAAGTGTCCATAACTCCAGTTCCCGGGGGTCTGACACCATCTTCTGACCTCTGAAGGCACTAGGCATGCACATGGCGCACAGACATGCTCGTGAGCAAGACACTCATACACATAAAATAAAATGTCTTTTAAAATGAACTAATAACGCATATGACAACACAAATGCATTATAGTATAAAGCGCAAAGTGAGGAAGCCAACCCCAGAAGGTAATGTCCCACATGGAGAGGACACGGGTGACCTGGGGGACAGTGAGGTGGTAGGAGGAAGGAAAAATGTGTAATTAATATAGCCAAATTTGAAAATGAATTTCACTTCATTTATAGATATAACTGCACATACATACACTTGACAGATAGATAGATAGATAGATAGATAGATAGATAGATAGATAGATAGATAGATAGATAGATGGATGGATGGATGGATGGATGGATGGATGGATAGATGGATAGATAGATGGATGGATGGATGGATAGATGGATGGATGGATAGATAGATGGATAGATGGATGGATGGATAGATAGATAGATAGATGGATAGATAGATGGATGGATGGATAGATAAAACTGCTTTTGATATTGTCCTAGGTACCACCTTTACATTTGAAATGCATTGTCTTTCAAATAAAGATTTGCAGCAAGACTTTCAGGAAGTTAGCTTACTAAATTTTCAGTATATGGTTTATGGTTTTCAATACATGGCCACAAGGCTCCATTAATGAGCCTTTACTGGTACTGTGCACCCAACTACCTGAGCTAGCCATGCGCATGGCGGGATCCCGTTCCGCTCAAGACTGCAGAGGGAGGAGCAGCAAGCAGAGAAGCTTCCTGTGTAGGGAAGGGAGACTGGCTCCCCGAGCCTGGAACTAGGACCCACGAAGCACATTGTTAGATTGGTTAATGAACAGTAGGTAGGGGTAGGCAGGAAAAACCAGGAGCACTTCCCTGAGGTAAGCATCTTCTAAAGGAAAAAAAATTAGCACACACCTTTGAAGGTAAGGCCGGCAGAGTATGTTATAAAACAACTCAGTATAAGCAAAAATCAGCTAAATACACCTGTGGCAGATTCCTGAGGTCTATTTCTTCAAGTAACTTCAAGGCACACAGCCTTGGTTGTTTTACACTGACTTAATTGACTATCTCTGAGCACTTAGGGAACAGAGCATCTGAGTAGCCCTTTCTGTGATCTTACCTTCACATCGCCATCCGGAGCCTCCTCGGCACCCTTCCCTCTGCTTTCCACCCATGGTTCATATACTGTAGGGTTTATAGTTAGAGTTTTAAAAAGATGATGACTTTTGTCTAGTTCATGTCCATCAGCCTGGAGTGTATAAATTGAACATTTTGTGTGCAAAAGATGTATCTCAGTTGCTCAAGTGCTTGGCTAGCATGCGTGAGATTTGGTTTGGTTTCCAGCACTGCAGAAACTGGGCTTGGTATGATCCCAGCACCAGAGAGGTAGAGGCAGGAAGACCCTGGCAAGTTTAACACCAGCCTGGGATACACAATACCCCGTCGGAAAGGAAAGGAAAGCTATTTATTCTCTCGTGCCCTAAGAATATGGTGACCTCACATCCCGTGGTAAGAGCATGGGAAGCTAAAAGATGGGGTTCAAATGTGCTTCTCTTACTTGGCAATGCAGCCCTAGTGTCTTCCCTGTCACTACCCCAAGCACAGGGAATACAGACAGACAGCTGGGGCACAGCTTATCCATAAGAAAGTAGAACTGAGCAGTTGGCCCTCTTCCTGTGTCACCTTGCCAACTTGGAAGCAGTCATCTGCTGTGAGAGAGAAGAGCTGTCTGGGGCTGTACAGGTCGGTGATGGAGGAGGCTGTGACCCTCTGGAAGACGCCTCGGGCCAAGCCCTTCACGTTCAGCATGTACACATCCTGCAGCCGCATCAGGGCCCTTGCTGCCCCCTCGAGGTCCTCAAAGGCAGGAAGATCTTGCTCTACCTTCTCATAACCATCCTTCAGAGCTGTAAAAGTAAGAAAGACTGTGACCCCCGCCTCCAAACACAGGCGATGGGCATTTATTCCATGTGAGACCTGACCACCTGCTCAAAGTGCCCTCAGCAGCAAACTCAGCTCCTGGAACACAGTGGTTGCTTTTTGTTGAAGATTGTGTGTGTTTATGCCTGTGTGTGTGTACATGTGTGTGCATGAGTGTGGGTACATATGTGTGTGAATGTGTATATATGTGTGTGTGTGTGAGCATGAGTGTGTGTATGTACATGTGTGTGCCTGAGTTAGTATGTGTGCGTGTGCATGTGTGTGTGTGTGTGTGTGTGCAGGTAACCTCAGGGGCCACAAAGAGCAGCACATGGGATGCCCTGGAGCTGGAGTTACAGGCAGTTATGAGCTGTTGGAATGCAGGCACTAGTGTCTGAATTGGGTCCTCTTAGAAGAACAGAAAGTGCTAACAACTGAGGCATCTCTCCAGCCTCCAGAGTAGATGCTTAATATGACTTTCTTAATGAAGTACATTCAGAGCGATGGCATGGAGGAGGGAAAAAGAAATAAAGTGTGCAGCTTGGTCGAATTGCTCAACTTTATGTCTCTATTGTAATCTTTCTCTTTAGCGAGAGGCAACACTTTTTCTTCTTAACTGCCCCAAGCTAACCAATTCCTATAGTGCAAGGTAGAATGGATTAGGAAAGTGGTTTCTTCACAGGTCACATTACATTATTCTAACTTTCAAGTTTAAAAAACGTGAAACAGAAAGTACTAGAAGGCCATGACATTCTGCTCATACAGAAGTACACAAATACATACATTTAACTAGGTAGATGTACACTTCTTCACTTGGTTGTAGTGGAGATGGAGCGAGGTGTGACGGTGTCTTGTTATCTAAAATCATACACCTATTGGCAAGAGGACTAACTCCATAGGCTTAGAAGGGCTGAGGAGCTCAGGTAGTTTCTGTCTGCTCTGCTAATCCTCACCTTAACCCAGCAGAGTCTCTCTCCTTACCACTGAATCAGGAGCTGGAAGCTTCCCCCGTACTTCACAACCCTCCTCAGTACCTCGGATGTTCTCAGTGGCCTCCAGACTGTGCACCACATTCCTCCAGTCACACTGCAGACGCTTGATGAGAGTGAAGGCAAGCAGAGGATTCACTACAGGGATCGTCAAGTCCTTGTGCAAAGCAAGCACCTTGTCATAGAACCTGAAGGAGACGGGGAAGAATGACCTCACCTCGGCACAACCGTTAGAGCCCAGGAAGGCTGCCGTGATGAGGCCAGCTAAGATTAAGAGCTGCCACAGCAGTACCCGCCTGTCGCCCTTACTCCCTTAGGAAGGAGGTGGTGGTGTAAAAACTGAAGTGTTGAACCTCTTGAAACTCATGAAATAGTTCAACTAAAAAAGCCAGGCAGGAATAAAAAACTTGGAAACTATAAATAACACATAAGCAGATCCGTTCATTTACTCACTGAAAGAGTCAGTGTAGACTGTTTAATCGCAGTATGTCTGGCACTATTCTAAAGGTTAGAGATACAAAGGTAAGGTCTGCTCCAGCTCAAAGGCTTTGTAGACACAAAGCTCTGTTCTTCTGTAATCACTCTAGACCTAATACTTAATGTCTGGAAGGAACTCAGAAGCATTTTTGGAACAAATAACAATCGATGTGAAACATGCTAAGAGAGCATGGAGCACACAGAACTATGGTGGCTAGAAGGCGTGATAGCCGACCTTCTTCTTGAAGGATCTTTTTAAATGTTTTGACGACTGCTACCTACTGGATCCTTACCACGTACTGGGCATTCTATTCTATTTTTATTTCGTGCAAACAGGAGTTTTGCCTTCCTGTGTACAGTGTACCACATGTGTACAGTGCTGGTAGAGGCCAGAAGAGGCTACTGGACCCTCCAGAACTGGAGTTATGCATGTTTGTGTGTCATGTGGGTGCAGGGAACCAAACCCAGGTCCTCTGGAAAGCAGCGAGAGCTATTAATTACAGAGCCATCTCTCCAGCCCATTTAATGTAGATCTATTTTGTCCTATCTGCATTGGTTTCCTGGAGGAAACCAAAACGAGGCTGCACTGTTAGAAAATAGCAAAACCGGGGCTGGAGAGATGGCTCAGTGGGTAAGAGCAATGACTGCTTTTCCGAAGGTCCTGAGTTCAATTCCCAGCAACTACATGGTGGCTCACAACCATCTGTAATGGGATCTGATGCCCTCTTCTGGTGTGTCTGAAGATTGCTACAGTGTACTCATATAAATTAAATAAATAAATCTTAAAAAAATAAAAGAAAAAGAAAATAGCAAAGCCAGGACTGAATCCAAAGCCATTCCATTCAGAAGCTCTGGTTCCCATGACAATGAACAAAGAAGGGAAGGGAGGGGGAGTGGGTTTTGAGCTAATGGGAACCAATGTATACAAAGATGCAAACATTTGACATGTAACCACTTACTCAGTGAATTAATGTATAATCGTCACTTTTTGTTTGTTTTTTGTTTTTTGGATTTGGTTTTTTCGAGACAGGGTTTCTCTGTATAGCCCTGGCTGTCCTGGAACCCACTCTGTAGACCAGGCTGGCCTCGAACTCAGAAATCAGCCTGCCTCTGCCTTCCAGAGTGCTGGGATTACAGGTATGTACCACCACCGCCTGGCTAATCGTCACTTTTGAGATGCCTGACTCTGCTGGGTCCTGGAATACAAAGGTAAGATGAGGCCCACTGCACAGAGAGTTCATAGACCAAGTTGGGCTGTGGTGGCACAAGCCTTTAATCCCAGCACTCTGGTTTGAGGCCAGCCTGGTCTACGGAGTAAGTCCCAGGACAGCCAGGGCTACCCAAAGAACCTGTCTTGAACATCTCAAACCCCTCCCCCACCAAAAAATTCCATGGTCCAAAAAAACTTGTTCTCATCACTTTGTACTTTCAAAGCAACTTATTAAAGAAAGTCTTCAGTTGGCCTCATAGTCCCGGAGGGTTAGAGTTCATGGTGGCAGAGCATCGGTATGGCAGAAGAACAGCTGAGAGCTCACATCTTGATCCACAAGCATGAGGCAGAAAGAACACGCTGGGAATAGTAAGAGATTTTTTTTTTTTCAAACCTCAAGACCTCCCCCAGTGACACACCTCCTCAAACAGGCCACGCCTCCTAATCCTTCCCAAATAGTTCCGCCAACTAGGTGCAAAGTCTTCACATCTATGAACCTGTGAAGGCTATTCTCATGCAGATCACCATCATGTCTAAGTTCAGTTCTCTTTTGTGTAGGTGTGTATGCTAATTTGCCCAGGATGACCATAAACTCACTTGGTAGTCCATGCAGGCCTTGAACTTGTAATCCTCCTGACTTAGCTTCCCAAGTTAAAGGCCTGTGATAATCAGACCCAGCTTCAACACATGTCCCTATGAAATAATGAATGGAATAAATTCTTCCAAACGCTAGGAGCCAGACCTTGAGTAAGACAGTGAGAATGGTTCCAGGGACTCACAGTCCGGTGGGTGAGCGAGACACAGTTATGTTGTAGATGCATCACTAGACTGAGTAACAAGACCTAGAAGACAGCAAGGGGTGTGGTTCATTTGGCCAGGGCAAGTGAGAGTGGAATGTTTAGGACTTGCTTACGTTAATGAGTTTGTGAGAGGTGGGGAAGGAAGATTCAGAAGTGGAAGCCACTGAGACAGAAAGAGCGAGGAGGAGGTCACTTCCGCGTGTCAGCGTGAGACAAGAAGAGTGTGAGGCATCGTAGTGACTCTAGGGACGAACGGGACGGGTCGAAGGGAGCAGTCTAGGAATCCGTTCAGAAGCTGGAGGTAATTAATCATGGCAGGAGCAGAGGGGGGCGTCCGGCTCACTCCATTCTTCCAGTGCTGTGTGTGACACGAGCAGACAAGGCTGGAAGTAGTGGCTCCTGGAGTGACCATCTTTCTCATGAATTTCTTCCTGGGTGTTCTGCAAGTGCTCATATAGGTGAAACAGGCTGTCATGCTGACTCCATGTCTAACACAGCGACGGGATTTATATGATTGAAATCTACTGATCATGTTGAACTTGACAGGTTACTGGTGCTTCTTATCCTCAAAGACAGCAGTTCTCACCTGTGGGTTGCGATCTCTTTGAGGGTCAAATGACCCTTCCACAGGGGTGACCTAAGGCCATTGGAAAACATAGATATTTATACTATGATTCATAACAGTAACAAAATTACAGTTATGAAGTAGCAACAAAAATAATTTGAGGGTTGGGGTCACCACAACATGAGAAACTGAATCAAAGGGTCGCAGCGTTAAGAAGGCTGAGAACCACTGCTCTAATAGCTTTATCTCCTTATCCAAAAATTATTTTCAAAACCAATATAACATCAGCCAATGTGAGTAGACTGTATGTGTGAGTGCAAGAGCTCACAAGTCTTTTAAGGAGAGTGGGAGACCTTGCGGGTGGAATGGTGTGAGACAGAAGAATGGGGGGAGAGAATCAGCAGAAATCTGAGGATTTCCAGAGAGCGAGGCTCTCAACCGGGTAAGGAAGTCAACAATAGGCGAAGAGTCGCGTCAAAGCTTCCAGGAAGTCAAATATTCAATAAAAACGAAGTTACAAGAGTCTGGGCCTGGGTGACCCACGCAGGACACAGAAGCGGGGCAAGTCCCACGATGTCTAGGATCCCAAAGACGGGGCTGCTTGTGAGCAGTTCCCCTGGGGTTTCAAATCCAAACCAGCCTGCAGAGCGTGGAGAGCGGTTTACTGCCGGTTATTTCCTGCCCGGGCTCCATATGGAACCACTTAGCGAGCTGCTAGACAGAAAAAAATGTTCGAGCCTGGGCCCGAGCCAAGGCCAGCGGAGTGTCCAGGAACAACTGAGGCTGAGCGCAGTGATTTTTACAAGACAGTTGGACAGGGAGGAGCTGGGCGGGGCCCTGAGGCGAATTCTGACCCAGCCACGGACCAGCTCCGCTCCGCAACGCTCAGCAACGTGAGAGGCTGTTGAACTCTACACCTCTCTGGTCCTTTCGTTTTCCACTCGAGTTTTTCCCTCACCTTTCTCACTTTGGGATCAACAGATCCTTGCTAGGACAAATGTTTAAAGGCCTCTGAACAAGCAGAGGCACAAAGGGAACTCAGTGGGGTGCAGGGGTGAGCATCTCTCCCAGTCAACCACCAAGCTCTGTCCACACCTCTGTCTTCCTTGCACCCCACTCTGCATTAGTCCAGGGGTTTGCTCTTTACCGCGGCACCATCAAGCAATGCAGTGTGCAAATAAGACTTTTTTTTCTTTCACCCGGGAAAAAAGGGGGCTGGGGGATCTATAGACTGATACCCGAGGCCAGCTAGGAATGCAAACTTGGCTGTATGCCCAGCCTTGGAGCAAACGGCTCCTTTCCAGAGACCAAGTTACGGGACGCTGAAGGCAAACCTCCGGCTTTCCTAAATGCCTTGTTGCTTTAACAAATGCTGTGGAGAGTGGAAAATCAGATCCTTTCCTTCAAGAATCTGCACATAAAATTTGCAACCCAACCCCTGCAATAAGCTTCCCCACCCCCACCCTCGGGTAGGTTTCTCAACCGCAAGACGTGGGCCATGTCAATTCGATATGTTTCTCCTTGGAAATTGAGAACTGGCTTTGCCATCGTTTTTCTGAGGCGTTCTGAATGTTTCATTCTGAGCTCAGAAATCATCCCATTCTCTTACTCTTTGTATTTCTTAAACGGCACTAACAAAATAAACTAAAGATGGACGATGCCCGCCGCCCCATGCTGACTGTGTGCTCTACCGGTAGGCAGTGATGCGGACTCTAACTAGTACACGGTCTATCCAGCAGTGGGTAGGGGCAGCCTCAGCAGCCAAAGCCACTTCATGAGCAATTTATAAAACAAGGGCCTTAGAAACAACGTTCCAACTTACATAAAATCACCAGATTGAGACTAGAGAAAAATGAGCTGAAACTGCCCAAATTCTCATTTTTAAAAAGCAAACACTCCACTCGGGCTTCAGAGCGTGACCAGGGAACAGAATCACAGCCTCAAAAACATCAGACTGAGCCTGATGAGATTAAATGTTCATAATCATCTGAGGAAAGAATCTAGCATTTTAAAAATTCCCTTTTTAATCTTTTAGAATCCCAGCTGGTGCTTACAGCTGGCGGGATAACAGTCGCTGAGCAGCGGTGGTCGTGGTCGCTCTGTGCTGATTCGCAGCAGCCTTCCGGCCTTAGCCTCCCACTGCCAGGAGCCTACTTCTTCAGCCAGCTCTGAAGACTCATAAGAAGTTAACGCTTTTTCAGCAACTTACTACATGCTAAGCTCAATGATAAATAACTTTACCTTGGACGCAATCGTTCCAAGAACCCTATGGGAATAACCATCAAAGCTTCATTGTATAGATCAGGAAACTAAATCTTAAAGACATACCGCTGTCAGAGTCAATAATAAAGGTGCCCCCCACACCTTTTTTCCTGCATCAGCTTTCTCCTCCTCCCCCTCCTCCCCCTCCTCCCCCTCCTCCTCCCTCTCTTTAGTACAGACAGGTCTCTTTTATTAACTTTTCCTAAACTTGTCTCCTGCTCACAGACTGTTTTTCTTAGTGTAAGAATGTGACCTGCAGTCTTTTAACAAACCAATTTGATACTGCAGCTCAGACAAATACATGTCCGAATAAAGGTCATCAGTTGCCCCCGATGGTTATTTGAAGAGCAGACTCAGGATTAAGCCAACTCTTAGGAAACTGGCTGTCTGTCCTTCATGACCACTTCTTATAAACATTGGAGCAGGGAGGCTTGGCATGGGGATGGACTTGAAGTGTGGCGTTAAAGCTAGACATCAGATGATCTGCTGTGCACTCCCTAGATGAGTCTGTAAGACCGACTGGATTTATGTGGAAACAACTGTGCGTTATAGTCTGTGGGCTTCTCAGTGTCTAAGGCAAAGAAGGCACGAGACATGTTGGTATCATATTAAAGCATTCCTTTTTTTTTTTTTTAAATCTTGGACACTAATTAGTGCCCTAAGTCCCACAATTTACAACAGTGTACCTTGCAGGATCCAACACTAATTTGATGACTGCATAGAAAATACTGTTGGCTGTGCATTAGCGCACGCAACCTTTGGTATTACCCAGAGTGAAATAGCTTTTCACAGTGTTTTCTGGAGTCAGGGACATTTTCACAGACATACAACCTCTCAGCTACTACTTACATTCAGAGGGCTTTTACCTATGGAAGAGAAATAAGAGCTGTAATGGTCACCACGCCATTCTACTGTGTCAGCAGCAGCTTGACAAAAACTTTGAGGTTATTGCTGCTTGCCACAGCATTTGTGAGATCCAGCTGGATTCTAGAATCTCCATGCTACCTATATTTTTTCACAGTGTACCAACTTGGACATGTGAAGGTGGATGACGGTGTGTGTGTGTGTGTGTGTGTATGAGAGAGAGAGAGAGAGAGAGAGAGAGAGAGACAGACAGACAGACAGACAGACACAGAAACAGAGAGATGGAGAAAAATGAGAGACACAGAGACACACAGACACACAGAAAGACACAGACAGACAGACAGACAGACACAGAGAGGGCGTGACACAGATCTCCTCATTCTCCTTCATAGTGTCTCAGGGTCCCCACCACATGACAGCTGGGTCTAGAAGTCACTTTGGGCCTCAGCTACTCCTCGCCCCTCGCCGCTGAGCCTCCCCTCCGGGCGTCCGGGCTCCCTGGCGACGCCCTCACCTGGTCAGGTCGCGCAGCCGCGCCTCCTCGCCGCGCAAGTAGTGCCTCAGCGTCCCCAGCAGCCTGCGCTCGGGCGCCAGGGCACGCGCCACGCTGGTCAGCGCGGAGAACGTGTCCTCCCGCCCCGTGGCCGCCGCGGGGTCTCCGGCCCCGAGTGCCAGCAGCGCCAGCAGAGCCGCCAGTCGCGCCCCTGGGCCCATCGCGGGGTCGCGCGTCCCTCCGCGCTCCCGCCGGGCGCCGCCCCAGCCCTCCCGCTCGCCCGCCCGCCCGCTCCCGCCCCAGCCCTCCCGCATCGCCCGCCCTTGGCCGCCTTCGTCCCCTCAACACCAAACACAGCAGTGTCTGCCCAGCCGCTAACTCCACACTGATTCCACCGAGCCTGTCCCATTTGGGGAAACTGAGGCAGAGCGGGTGAGCAATGACTTCTCTAGTTAGAGCCGTGCTGTGCCATCAGTCAAATTCCTCGTGTGGGACAGGGGAGAGAAACACAAAAACCTCTGGATTATGAGGGGAACTCCAAAGGGTGACAGATGCAGCAAGGTGACAGAAGCACAGGTGGCAGGGGAGAGAGGACAGGACTTCGGGCGATCTTGAAAGATGGCTAGGACTTACAGAAGCTGAAACTCTGGGACTGAGTCACTACGTAGTCACACAAAAGTAGCATCACTATATTCTACCATGCTGCATGATTCTTTCACCCCGTTGTCCCTTTGGCCAGCAATGTTCATTCATTTAAGTGTTCAATAACATCTGTGCTATAGGTGCAGATGCAGCCCGCTGCTCATATAGGGAAATGGAAATGTAAGCCACCATAAAAACTCGTCATGGGCAATCACAGGCCGTGCAGTGGGGGACGACCCCGCCCCCAAAGAGGGGCTCCCCCTGGCATGCTTTGATGGGGAGAGAGAGCTTCACAGAGTCAGTGTGTGTGTGTGCTTCTAACAGGACCTTGACTTTCGGCCATCCTGGATTATCCTGTGGGATCAGGGCAACTGCCAAGGTCCCTTTAAACTGCTGAGAAAAAAGATACAGGACAGTAACTGCAAAGTCAGATAGACTTAATGATGATGTGTTGCGATTTTGAAAGTGAATAAATGGTCTGTGAGTAACAGGCTGTAGGCGGCTTCTAGAAGGCGGAGAAGCCTGGGAGACAGATCTTTCCTAGTGTGCAGGAAGAACAGATAGCTACCGATACCTTAATTTTAGCTCAGAGAGACCTGTTTGTTATGTATGTTTGAATTGGAAATGCACCCCACAGGTTCATCCTCTTGAATACTTGGTAAAAACAAGCTATGGAGCTTTGGGGAAGTAGGGCTTACATACGCCACTAGGCTCTCGAAGGCTTCGCGTCTAGCCGGAGCCATCAGGTTTCTGTCTGCTGGATACTGAGAGCACCAGCGGCCATGGCGCAGGACCTGCCGCCAGACTTCCTTTTCATGACTGGCGGACCTCAGGAGCCAAAGAATCTTTTCTCCCTTACACTGTGTCTGTTAGCTCTTTGGTCGCAGTGATGAAAAAGTCAAATACATTGTTTCAGACTTCTGAATTCTGAGGCAGTAGGATAACAAATTTGGGTTATCATAAGCCCCAGAGTTTGTGGTAATTTTGTCTACACAACAGGAAATTTGGGTGGGTGGGAGTGACACGCGGCTCTCACTGAAGCCTGAGCTGAGTTTCCAGCACCCATGTCCTTGTCCTTGTCGGCTGGCTCACAATCACCCGCAACTCCTGCTCCAAGGCATCCAACCAAGTCGATCGATCATGTGGTTTTTGTTTCTTACTTTCTTGATATAGTGTGTTATATAAATTGATTATTGTATGCTAAACCAACCTCGAATACCCAACGTAAATTCTCTTAGGTCACATTGCACTCTTGTGATAACATGTTGTTGGATTTTGTTTGCTTATATTTTGTTGTAAAATTTTTTATATCTTTATTATAAGAGAAGTTAGCTTATAGTTTTCTCAAATTATCTGGCCTTCATATCAATGTAAGACTAGTTTCAGAGTTCACAGTGGGCAGTGCTCCCTCCTTTCCTACAGTTTAGAAGAATCTGGAAAGGACTGAAATTTGTTCTTCTTTGAGTAGGTTGAAGAATTCACCATCAAAGTCAGTTAATTCTAAACTTTCTTTTGGGAGATGTTTGGATTCTTGATTCAATCCCCACAGCAACTGTTTTAGAGTAGGTTGCATGGCAATTAAGTCTCTTAATGCTCTGGGACTGCTTCATCACTGACGTTTGTCTCATTAGCTATAAAATTTCATGTTCACATTGCTTTTCTTTTGACACCTTAATGTTCCCCGTCCTCTGTGGGAAATGCCCAGCTCTTTCAGTCATTCTTGTAGATTCACTCTAGCTAGTATCAAAGTGTTTGTCATATTTTCTTTGCTTTTGTTTTTCAGCAGTTTAATGGCTAGGCATTGAATTCTTTGAATTTGTCCTGGTTAGAGGTCACTTAAATGTCTTGTTTCTCTAAGTTGTGCCTCTAATCAAATATGGGAACTGGTCCTACATTATTTTTTTCCCTGAATTGTCTTGATTTTTTTGAAAACACAAATTTGGTGTATTTCCTATCAGGTTTCTGAGTCTCAGACTATTTTTTAAAGCTCTTTTTCTCTCATTCACTTTGCATACATTCTGTGAATCTGTGTGCTTAAATACACCAACTCCTCTGTCATCTTGATTCTGCAATCGGTTCTAGCATTTCTATTTGGTTTGTCCTCTTTCCTCTGTCTTTCTCACCTTTCTCTTCATTTCAAGAACGTTCACACGGGCTTCCTAGAGCATCTTCTAACATTGTTTTAACAACTTCAACATTTGTGTTTTGTCTTCATCAACATTTACCAGTTGCCTTTTCTGTTATATTTTTCCCTTTTATTTCCTTTTTATGCTAACTGAGATTTTCTTTACTCTTTGTATGCTAAGAATTCTTGGATTGAACACTAGACAGTTGGAATTTTATGTCCCTCATGTCTGGCTCTTCCTTACTTTCTCTCTGGCGCGCCATTGAGTCCGCAGTCCAGGTGGACTCAGGTCCCATGTGACTTGCCTCTGTGGCTGCAACACCTTCAGCTTCAACAACCTGCAACTACTTCAGCTGCAGCGATATTCAGATGCATCCAAGTTGTGCACACAATTGGGCAGCTGGGGATGTTGACAGTGGTGCACCCTGTGTATTGGTACTCAAGACTATGCCATGCTCTTAAGCGTCAAATCCACAACCATACCAATTAGCACTGGGCCCAGGAATTACAGAATTTCATTCCTGAGGCCTTCCCCACTGAGGCCTGACACTTGCCAGATCCTTGTGCCCCCTGTCCCCATTTTGATTCCCTGCCCATAAACCTGGGGCTTCAGTTAACCTTACCCTGCCATTTATTTGCTAGAACTGGATACAATGATCCTGCCTCATGCATTTTCTCCAGGTTTTTATAGCTGCACACTGTGGGCAAGACAGGGTAAAATATACATTTCGTCTTTCCTAGAAAAATATCCTACAGCAGAGAAAGTCTTTTGCATTCCTTTATTAGGGAAGATGTTTTTTAATGTTCTTAGGTCTCAAGTTCCTTTTGGTGTTTAGCAAGCTGCTGTGGTTTCTTGTTTGGACTTTATGTTGTAAACCTGTAGTATTAGGCTATCCCAATTTTTGAAGGTCCAAAAATGAAAAGCATTTTTAGCTTTTGGGAAATGTTACTATTTCTTTTAGGAAAAAAAAGAAATAAGAATAAAAGAATTGAGCAAACTATCAAGATTTTCAAATAAGTACGAAGGCAGGAAAATGGAGCAGCATCTTTGAAAATAGCCATCCCTCTGAGCTCACCCTGTGCCCCTCCCCTGTTCCCCTGCCCCTCCCCTCTTCCCTGCCCCTCCCTCCCTCACCCTGTGCCCCTCCCCTGCTCCCCTGCCCCTCCCTCCCTCCCTCCCTCCCTCACCCTGTGCCCCTGCCCTGCTCCCCTGCCCCTCCCTCCCAGTGTGCTGCCCTTCTGTCTTGTCATTTCTGGCTCCTACCACGCTCTTTTCTGACTCATGAGTAATTTCTGACTACCTCCTTTTCATCCTTTGAGTCATCTCCTTGGGGACATTTTGTCTGCAGGCTAGAGTTCCCATATTTTCCATTAGAAACACACCCTATATTTTCCAGTAGAAGAATTTATCACTCTTATAGTTGCTTGTTTTTGTGGGAAATAGCTGTCTGCTGCCATGAGATCATAAGCTTTGGGCAGGCAGGACTAATAATATTCAGCATGCACTCAAAAGGAAAGAATAGAGTGGAAAAGCATTCAGAACAAGCCATCCGCCTCTCCCTTCTTTAGAGAGTCATTATTCCAGCCTTCTGGTAAACCTTTTGTAAAACATATTCCATTTTTTTTTCTGACAGTGAATACATGGAGTATATGTTGGTTAACTGTCTCATCGGTGTAACAAAATTACCCGACAAAGCAATTTAGGAAGGGAGGTTTGGCTTACAATTTCAGGGGATACGTACAGTCCATCAAGGCCAGTCTCCCATTCCGGCCCTGAGGCTCCCATATTGCTCTGAGGCTGCTGCCATCCACTGTCTGGGCTCAGCTCCCTGTCTACTTTTTACTTAGTCTAGGACCATAGCCCATGGGATGGTACCACCCAGAGTTAAGATGGGTCATCCTGACTCAGTTATCCTAATCTAGATAATCCCTCACAGAGCTATGGGTTTTGTTTCCATGGTGACTCAATTAACCATCACAGGGCTGAAGAGATGGCCCAGGCATTAAGAGCACGTGTAGCTCTAGCAGAGGACTCTGGTTTGCTGGACCGCTTGCTTCTCCAGCCCACGTCTTTAGGTTGCTCACGACCAGTTCTGAGGTAGCCTCGCCCTTATAACCAAGGAGCCTTTCTGGGAACTGACTTCTACTCACTTCTCTTTTCTCTATATTAAAAGAGGAAACACTAATCTCTTCCTTGGCTCCCAGAGTCCAGTATGGAGGAAAGCCAGTTGAGAAAGCTCTTAGGGTGACGCCAAGCTGACGAACCGTTACAGGAGGAAGTGGGCACTGTCAGGATTAACTCAGTCTCTTGGGCGTGCAGGTGTCTCAGAACCTGTCTCCAGAAACTGAACATCTAGTTTATTAAATCATGACACCTCAAGTCACATTTCTTCTAAAGTAGATAGGGTCTTTCCAAAGACATTCTCACATTGCCCCCTAGTGGGATTTAGAAGGCAATACACATCCACCATCCTTGGTAAGCATTTGCTATTAGTTTAACAAAACAGATTGCTACTGGCTTAACAAAACAGATTCGTTTTTTTGTATAGTCAGACTTCTACATCTGCAGCTTTAACAGAGCATTGGAAACACTTAAGAAAATGGTGAATATATCGAAGACTTAAAGATGTCTTTGTTTGAGAACACATGGAGGGACCCTTGGCAAGGGGGGGGGGGGAGAAAGAGGAGAAGAAAGAAATGAATATTCAGCAAACACCAGAGGACTTCAGAAAACTTGCCAGTTTGCAAAAGGAATTCAGAGTAAGTGAGTAACCATAACCATGGGTAGCCATGGAGGCAGGATTTACTAGGTTAAAAAAAAAAAAAAGTTGGGCTGGAGAGATGGCCGAGGTTGAGTGCTTGCAGTGTGAGCATACTGACTTGAACTTAGATCCACAGCACACACGTAAAAACTGCTGTGAATAATGCCTGTACCCTCACAGTCCTGGAGAGGGGCGGGGCAGTCGGATCGTTGGGGCTTACTGGGCTCTAGTGCAGTGAGAAGGGTGTTGGTGGTTTCCATTTCAAGCAAGTAAGGTAGAGTAATAGAGGATATTCAATGACTTCTGTTGACCTTCCTACAAATGTTCACACACACACACACACACACACACACACACACACACACACACACACACACACACAGAGAGAGAGAGAGAGAGAGAGAGAGAGAGAGAGAGAGAGAGAGAGAGAGAGAGAGAGAGAGTTTAAAGGGATCTGAGCATCAGTCCCAATCACCTCTGTGATCTCTGAGCACGCACTTGCCTCAGTGTTTTTCTATAGTGGGACTTTTATATTTCAGTAGGGATGGATGCCCCATCTGGCTGGAGGACTGAGATTCATTCAGTGCATTTTGAGTAGCCATTCTCAGGTACTTGGTGGAGTGTATTACTTTTCCTGTTGTAATAAAGTGTCCAACAAAAGCAATTAAAGGAAGGCTTTATGCTGACTTACAGTTCAAGGGGATATATTGCAATATGGTGGGGAAGCCATGGTGGCAGGATGGTCACTGGAGTCAGGATACAGACCGAAGTGGCCTGCCCTCAGTGACCTTCAGCTATGCTCTACCTCATAGGGTTCTACCACCTTCTCAAACTGAGCTACTAGCTGAGGACAAGTGCTGAAACACACGAGCCTGTGGGGGGATATTTCAGAGTCGAACTGCAGCCGGGAGGAAGCAGCAGACTAAGGAGATGCCTTGGTTCTACCCGTGTACTCGGTGCGTCCCTGAACTGCCCAAAGGCTTCCCTAACTATGGAGAGAAATGTCAGACTGGATTTGGGATCCTACTCCCAAACACATTCTAAGGTTTTTGTCCACCAGTGGGAGGCATTCCTATTTGGGAAGAGTGCACAACCGGAAAGTCTCCTCGACCCAGCTGAACCTCCTCTGCTCTGCTCCCCTCCCCTCCCCTGCGGGAAATCAGTCTCCCTGAGACCCAGCCCCCCTGTAGCCTTGGGCTATTATGAGTTCTCAACCCCGGGACTTTGAGATGAGGCAATCAAGAAACAATCCACAGAATGCTGAGGCAAATATGAATTAAAGTTGCAAGCAAACTCTATGGTAAGTTATGCCATATTTTAAGAATCCCAGTTTGGACAGCAAACTTCATGAACTATATAAAATGTCTGAGACAATAAAAAGTGCATAGACATTCATGCCTATGAAGAGACCTGTTTATTACTGACAACATTTCGTTTGGTTAAAACCACAGAAATCCACACACAAATACATAAAGTGCAAATTCCCACAGGCTAACAATATACCCTGTTATCTTTACAGGGAAAGATGAGATATTGACAGAAACTGTTAAAACAAGGGCACAATTTTGAGCTACTATCTTAAAAGTATTACATTCTTAATTCTGTTTTATTTGTCATATTCAATAATGTACACTAAGAGCTTATAGTAGTCTATAACATGGTCTCATCATACACAGATACAGACCCCCCCCCTTTGTGCCTGAGTGACTCCAATAACACACATAATGAATCCTAATATCGGACAAAATGCATTGAGCACTATTAAATCAGATGTGACTCACTTGAAAGGTGGGACTATTGGGTTCAAAAATGACATCTAAACCAGTGACATTAAAACCATTCAGGATACATTCTTAGCCTTCCTGGCCAAAACCTTGTTTTTCAAGCAAAATACTATATATATATATTATATATATATATTATATATATATAATATACTTCTCATGTTGGAAGATGCTTTGTACTCTTCAAAGAAACTGAGTGTGCTGCATAGGGTTTTGTTGACTTGACACAAAAGCTAGCTAGTCCTTCTAGACAAGGAAACCTCAGTGTGGAAAATGCCCCTCAGATTGGCTGGTGGGGCACCTTCCTGATGACTGATGTGGGAGGGCCCATTTCCCTGTGTATAGTGCCACCCCTGGGCTGTGGTCCTGCGTGTTATCAAAATGCAGGCAAGCCATGAAGCAACACCCCCAGGGCCGGCCTCGGCTCCATTTCCAGCTTCCTGGTTCTTGACCTGAGTTCTGGCCTTGACTTCCCCCAGTGATGGACTATATATGATGAAATAAACCCCTTTCTTCCCAAGTTGCTTTTGGTCAATGGTGTTTATCACAACAATAGAATTCCTAGGACAATGAGTATTTAAGGGTGTGCATGCTTAGTAAATATTGCTTACTGGATATTTCAGTAATGCTAAATTTTTAAAACTGAATTGGAAAATTAGTTTTATTATCTTTTAAGCTTTTTCCTTTACTACTATTATCACCAGTTAAATACTGCATAATAGGAGATAAATACTGAATTAAGCAAAATAGATATTAACGACAATAAGCCATGATCTTTACTCTCAGGCAGCTGACAGGAGGGCTAAGGAGTGTCAATGAATACAAATTACCTTATATATCTGACAACATTATAATGTTCAAGGGTAGCATGTATTGCAGGCCAATTGATCTGGCATTAACACTTTGGAAGTACAGGTTAGAAAGGCAGAGAATATCCTAGAATTCATTGTGTGTTCTTCCAGGAAAAAGCAGCAATTGCAGGTGGGGGGCAGTCTGGGCTGGGAATTGAGGAGTTATATGATAAACTTGTGCTCCTTTCTGATATTTTCCCTTTTTTAAGTTTTTATTTTCTAAACACTGGGGATGCTTGTCTAGACCCTTTGGCACACCAGGCTCTCGTGTCAGTCAAGGCTTCCTTGGGTTTTGCTCTCGAGGCCTCATTCCCCATCCTTTTCACACTCTTCCACTTTAGGGTTCTGTTGGTGGAGAATTTAGAAAGCAAACTCTGGGCACTTTGTCCTTGTCTTGGCCTCTTAATTAAATGTATAGGTTCTTTCTGAACACTTAAAAACAATAACACTGATTTTGTTTCTGACTGGTACTAAATCAATGCTTTGTGAAGTGGCAGACAATCAGCCATTCTCTTCTATTTTAAGCTTGCTTTATTATTTATTTATTTATATATACTATATATATTACATATACTTCTTATGTTGGAAGATGGGTTAGGGTTAGGGTTATTTAATTATTTATTGGTCTAGATCTCTCCACATAGACTAAACTGACCTTAAACTCGCAGCAATTCTCCTGCCCTCGTCTTTTCAGGGCTGAGATTATACATGTGAGTTACTATAACCAGCTCTCTTCAACTTCTTTCACTTTATGGTAAAATTCTTCGAGGGACAATGTGAAAAAATATTTCCTCAAATTTTTGTACTCTTACTGCCCAGAGCACAGAGAAAACCCCCAATAAAATCCTTGATCAGCTTATTACTTTGGTTGGTAGACCTGTTTCCTCATCAGTTTCTAGAACAAATTCAGAAAACAAATTCATAGTGAAAGCCCACAGCGCCACCCTCTAGGAGTGTACAGTAGCCAGAAATGGGCTTTGGAAGACACTTAAGTTTCTTCATACAGTACAGCTCAAATATTCTGACAACAATGAAAACGACAGTCTACACACAAACAATTCACGACTGAGTTTAAAGCCACCTGAATGAACAGTTAAGACTCTGCTCAGTGAGGTAACAGGGTAGTAGCATTTCACAGTCACAGAAGGTAGGAGGATGTCCAGGGAGGTGGGAGGCAGAGTGGGAAAGGTGTGAAATTAAATGTTTCCAGGTGGAATTGGTATTTTTCAAGCCTTACAAATATCAGTGGAAAGTCTGAAAACAGCAGCAGAAGCAGCATTACTGAACTTCTCCAGGAGACTCCCACTTACTACTCTGTTGCATCAATTCCAGAAACATCCTGAAGAAGAAACAGGGGTGGGAGGAGTCTATCTGCTACATGCAGACATCACAAAGTATCCAATCTCTTGGACTCTCTCTTAAGTTACTATATCCAAATGCTGATACTTTATATTTGCAATAAATCTAAAATACCTTATAAAGCTGCCCATTCTCCCAGATGAACACAGTATGTTCAAGTCTTACACAGCTTGCAAACTAAGGAGAACACCTATTGCTGCACCCATGCACTTCCCATTCAAAATATATACACGTTATTGGTGGGCCAAACTATAGATATGGAGTGAGATGCAAAAGTTACTGACAGTGCTCTCTATATAAGTCTGTTCCAAACCCATTCTTTCTTTCTTTCTCCCCCCGCCCCCCCTTTCTTTTTTGAGACATGGTTTCTCTGTGTAGCCCTGGCTGTCCTGGAACTCACTCTGTAGACCAGGCTGGCCTTGAACTCAGAAATCTGCCTGCCTCTGCTTCCCAAGAGCTGGGATTAAAGGCTTGCGCCACCACCGCCCAGACAAAACTGATTCTTAAAAATGAGTTTGAAAGAAATCTTTAAACTGCCATTTGGTATATCCCTTAATATTTCAAATATTATTCCATCAAAAATAAGTTTCAAATAGGTTTTATGATCACGTCCACCCAAGAAATTCTAACCTCTTAAACATTTCACATTACCATTCATTTATTTCTGACCATTACATATGTATATAGAATGTATTATGATTATAGTAACTCCATCTCTTAACCCTCTCCTACCTGTTTGACTCACTTTTCAACTAGTTCCCTTCTATGTCTTTTCGTATTTTTAGAATAGGTCTTGTTTAGTTTTTTTGCATCCTTATTCCCTGTGGTGTCTTCACTAGAGATAATCAGGGTGCTATTAAGTGCTTTTTACTTTGATACCTTTAACAAAAAATTCCAATGAATAATTTATGATTTAGTAAATGACTCAATAGCTCTTTGTTTCAGAGTCCAACAATCTTAATTCCTTGAACTTTTTCTTAGAAGTTATCCTTTCCAATCTTGTTTTTTTTTTAATTTTGTTCTTTAGCGTCTCTCGTTCTCATGTGATTCTGAAACAACATCCCACTAGGAATTGAACCCACAGTTCAACTGAACCTCACCTCATAGAACTGGGCTTCTTTTCAGTTATTACTACTGAAGGAAAACAATACAGGCTTGCTGTCTGTGCATCCTAACACACACCCGTGAACAGCCTTGCATACAGCTTACCCACCATTACAGCACATGATTTGTACTTCTCAAGCATTTCTTATCCCATCATTACTGGCCTTTATATATTGTTTGTTGGTCTCTTGTTGGTCATTACCACTTTATGATTTGACTTTGCTCCATCAATAATAACCTTTCTCTTTCTTTTTGGTATTGTCAGGGATATCAGGGATCGAAGGTAAGCTTTATCTGCATGCCAGGTAAGTGCTTTGCCACTGGGCTATGCTCCAGCCTAAATATTTTTCTCAGAACTCCAGAAAATACTTGTTTTGATTTATTTGCTCAAAGAGAATATATTCCCATGCTATTGCTGAGAAATGGAAGAGATAAACAATGTAGTTATCATCCCAAGGCCGAGACCCACAGGCTGGCACTCCTATCTTGAGCTGTTGCTAAATTTATCCTATTAGGCACCTGTGCACCCACTGTGTCACGTTCATATTAAACATGCTCAGACAGACTCAAGAATGAAGACAAAAATCAGTCTCCTCAACTTACACACTCTGGGAACCTTTATACATAGTTGGAACTTAGCTTTTCAAGATAAGAGCTCAAATGTCAGTAACTTCACTTTAAGATGACTTATTTATTGTATATGCTAAAGCACTGAAACAAAGATGTTCTCTTCCTAAGTTACTGGCAATCATGATGTGGCTTTCTTGTTATAAAAAGGCTGTCACATCGCTTTAGTTTCATTTTGTCCTTGGGCCACTAGGACACAGACACTTAAATTGAATATGCATGTTTTTCCATGTATAGCTTTGATTATACCACTTTTTAGAATACATGCTATTTCCTAAATTACAATTTACACTCCTAAAAGCCAATAAAACATTTTAAACCTCTTAAAAATAAAAAAAATTCTATACACTACTTTTTAGCACAAAGTCTTTAAAATAAAGTCATACAGAAAAATGGCACGGAACACTAACTAGCTATCATCTATAGTCATATAGGACCCAGCTCTAAGACAGCAAGGAGGGAACACAGAGCAATAGTGGCAACACAGTGTAAAGCCTATGTCTGGATTATATAAACTCACCAAAATTATCCTCAAGCTGCAGCAAACCAACTCATGATTTTATTAACATTCTAACTGGTTTGGGCTTTATATTATTTATTTTTAGGACACAAATAATCTAATATCAGTGCTGTCTCCTATAGGCAACTTTTCTTAAATAATTATATCTGAAGGCCTTGTTGCTGTTATCATAACTATGTGTGTATTCTGTAAACTATATAGGGAAATATATAATTTGGGTAGCTTAGACAATAGTTTTCTATTAGGGCTTTTCAGAAGGCTAGAGAGTCAACCACAATGACTTTCCTGAAAACTGTTTTGCATTGAAAAAGATGAAAAGTATTTATATGGTCAGAAATTCCAAAGCCCGCTGGAACATACTAAAATAAATTGACTTTAATTTTCAACATCAGTTTCAGTGTTTCATTAATACCTAAAATTTCCCATCCAAGCACCGTGCTTAGCCTTGTTTAGCTTCTGAGATAAAATGAGATTGGGTATTGAATCAGGGTGGTATGGCTGTAGAAAATACTTATATCTTGATGTTTCATTTCTTATTAAAATTAGCATTATCTTATCAGATAAAATAAATTTGGCTATAAAAATGTAATTCAAAAAGACTGCCAAATAAATGCCATGCTCATGCCACAGGACAGAGATTTTCACTTATAGGTTATAATAACTGAATCCTAGCATGAAGACTCAACTACAGTTACATTAAGCCAAATTTTATTAAGACCTTTTTCTACAACCATCCACAAATCTGTTTCCTATAGAGGAAGCACCTATATAACTTGGAAAATTTCCTTAACTATCTGAAAATGGACTTATGAAATTATATTCAACTGAAGATATTATATTATCTTCAGTTCACACTAGACCCTGAGAATGCACTGAGGAATTTGACAAGAATAAAGCCACGAAGAGTGCTGCCACTACTGTTTTATGTTCAGTAAACATCAGTCATAAATGCATACAGTAAATATAAATCACACCAAGGGCACCTGAAACAGAGGTGCAAAACCACAGACTGTAACATCTGTCCTAAATCAGAAAACCTAAACAACCTATAAACATTTTCTTCTTTTATTTCTTTCCTTTTTGCTTCTTTGGAGACAAAGAATTACTGTGCAGTCCAGGCTGACCATAAAGTAACTAATGATGCCTGCCCCAGCCTCCTCAGGGCTGTGATGACAGGAATATGCCACCAAACTGGGTTTCTAATTTGGAAAACAGTATCTATAACACAAGAGCTTTCCCGCACTGGGCACAACAGCACTCCCAGCCACACACACACCTTTATAATTTCCTTAACTAACCCTATAGTTATATAATGTTTGACTTCTTTTAAACCATGCTATCTACACACAATTACAAGATATGTAACTAAGCTTAACCACAGTTCAATAAGAAAACTCACTTTTGTCTTGTTTGTGATACAGGAGGAACAACGTGCCACTGGAACACTTTCATTGTAATGACTGTACTTTAAGATTATGAAAATGTTTGACTCATATTCAAACATTTTCATTTCAAATGTATATAATCTATTTAGCCAACTGAACACAGGAAAGAAAAGGAAAAAGATAAGTTGGCAGGTGAGAGACTTCTAACACAAGGTTCACTGAGTGGAGTTCTTGGAGATTCTGTCCCATATGTCAGTGCAGTCACAGCATCCTCATGTGCCCTACACAGAACGCCAGACCAGTGCATTCTTACTGGGCTCAAGAAAATTCTCTATCAGAGCGTCAATGAGTTTCTTTAATTCTTCTTCCAGGAAAGTAGTATCACTGAGGGAAAAAGACAAAGAAATTTAAAATTCTTATTTTCATTTATTTGAATCATTTCCACTTTTAAGGAAGACACATATCTGATAGGACAACTAAATAACTGGCAAGCAAAACAGAAATTCACCCAGTTGAAATAAAACAAAAGATTCTTTAAAAATTCATATACAAAACAACAATCACAAGATAAAATTGAACTGCATTATTAGGAATGCATTATTACTTGGACCATGATAAAGTATGAGTTCATAATGGCCAATGAATTTTCCTAGGTTAATCAACTTAATAGCTCAGAATGCCAATAGAATGTATCATTAACAATGGCTTTCTGAGATCCTGAAGTCCATTCAGTACAGAAGATACGGAATAATGCTACATATCTTTCAGGTATCAGGAAGCAGTCCTGGCACTCACTGAGAAGACAGGGGAAGGTGATCTTTATGAGTTTGAGGCCAGTCAGGGCTATATAGCGAGAGCTTGTCTTTAAAAAAGGAGAAAAAGAATAAGGTCTTTATTTAAAAAAAAATCACTATACACTTAACAAGCATTCCCTGTGAATCATACTGAGCTACAGGGCAGACATTTCTAGAGAAGCTTCTAGTACTTGCTTTCACGGTCATTTTACAAGCCAGATAAGAAATCCATTTTTATTACTTTAATAATTCCTCATTTTAACCTAAAATTATTTGGGTAACTATAAACTCTGCTCTAAACATAAAGAGGTCCTTTTCCTCTCCAGTAGAAATACAACTTTAGTGCATGGGGACAGGGAAATACAAATTAACATACCCTAGTTGTGTTCTGAAAGCAATTAAACAAGAAATCTCCTTCCCCAAAATTGACTGGTTAATGAATGGACATAATCAAAAGAAATACGTTTAAATAACCTTTGATATGTTTATTAAAATCTGTGACAAACTGAACCAATATTTTTAGAAAATGAACTGGCAGATTAGGTAAAACCATGGCAAATACCAAAAACAAGATTTAACATATCATTTCTTTTTATAAAAAGATTTATTTATTATTATATGTAAGTACACTAACTGTCTTTAGACACATCAGAAGAGGGCATCATATCTCATTAAAGATGGTTGTAAGCCATGTGGCTGCTGGGATTTGAACTCAGGACCTTCGGAAAACCAGTCAGTGCTCTTAACCACTGAGCCATCTCACCAGTCCCAACATATCATTTCTTTATACTAAATCTTAGTCTTCCCAAGAAAGAAATTCACTACAACTTTGAAGTTCAATTCTCAGCGACATAGCTTCTTTGGGAAAGAGTCTGGCAGTTTCTCAAAAAGTAAAGCATTTACTTTTAGGCCCAGCAATCCGTACTTCTTAGTAAGGATTACCTTAGGCCCAGCAATCCTACTTCTACATATACATCCAAGAAAAATGAAAGTACACACCACACAAACCCAGTCACATCTGCTCATTACTGTACCATTCTCCATAGTGTAAGAAGTCATAGTCTGCATGTCCGCTGACCAGTGGATTTAAAACCACAGTATAAATCCATACAGTGGAATATTTGGGGACCAAGGATGACTTTAGCTACTAAGGACCACATAATGTATTTCATTTATATATAAAATATCCTGTTATGGGTTGAATCTGAAATGTCCCTTACAGACTCAGGTATTATATATGTTATCTTCCTCCACATGTGACATTATGTTCACACTTGTCTTGAATCTAGATAAATGTGAAACAAAACCTCAAAAAGCACGACCCCAAATAAATACTCCCTCCCTTCTTTTAAAGTATTGAAAACATGAAGAAAAACCCAGCATAAGCAGATCTACAGGAAAGGACAGTGGATCAGTGACTGCTTAGGGTTGTTAAGAACTTCTAAAGGAACTCTTTTTGGAGTTATAAAAACGTTCTCATTGTAGTGATGGTGATGCAGCTCCAGGTATACTAAAAACCACTGAATTTTACACTGATATGTGTGAACTGGACAGTATATAAGTTGTATCTCAATAAAGCGTCTACATATATATCCAAAAGAATCAATTCTCACCTCTGGCCAGGCGATGCACACATCTCTGCATAATACTTTATCTTTGGTTCTGTCCCACTTGTTCGAAGAGTTGCAACACAGCCATTTTGGAAAGTAAATGTAATCATTTGGCTGTTTTTACTCACAGGCAGTACCTATGCAAAATGCAACAGTTTACACCTATATCTTCATTTTCAAGAACTATAAGATACATCACACTTACATGAAGCATATAAGGCAGATGCAAAGTCAGAAACAAAGTAGACTGGTGGTTGCCATGAATTGAGAGATGAGTGTGTAAAGTTGTTTAATGAGTACAGATTTTAATTTATCAAGGTTAAAAGTTCTGGAAAACTTGTATAATAATACAAGCACACTGTATGTTTTGAAATTTAAGATTAAAAAAGAGTGAGAGAGATGGGTTGGTAGATCCCAGAGGGAGTTGGAAGGAGGTAGTGGGGGTGGATAAGATCAAAATACGCTGTACACATGTATGGAATTTTCAAAGAATACATAAATTACTTAAAATGGGTGAAATGCAAACATGGATTAAATACATTATTAGAATACTGAAACAACATTTGAACATTACAAATGTAACTTAAGCTAACAGTTATCATCATAATTACAATGAAATGAATGTAAGAACTTATCACATAAGTACCACTGAGCATCTACCACAGAGGCAGGAGCTTTGAGAGGCATCGAGGAAATGGATCCGCCACGTGCAATGCAGCAATGACTTAAGTAGATGTCAATAAAACACTATTACACAGCCCAAAGAAGGTTACGTAATAACTGATTCTGTTAAGCCTGACTATGGACCTGGAGTTCCTAAGGAGGATGTAACATTTGCCTTAAGTCTTAAGCATTCTAGGTGAGTGCCTGGTCGCCATCAGCTCTTGCCTTAATTAAACCTTAAGTAATGGTGAGGTATGAGCCTACAGCAGAAAGGAGAAAAAGTAAACCTAGGCAAACAAGTTGACCCAAAATACAGAAAAACCTTAAAGCATATGTGTTTAAGAAACCATCAGTCCCAGTGAAGCAGTATAGAGCAAAATCAGAACAGGGAAGTGGGAAGGGTTGGGTGGGAAAACAGGGGGAGGGAAGAGGACTGATGGGACTTTCGGGGAGTGGGGGTCCAGAAAAGGGGAAATCATTTGAAATGTAAATAAATATATCAATAAGTTAAAAAAAAAAAGAAACCATCAGTCCCTCTATTTGTCTAGAGGTGTGGAGAGTCGGTTGGAGTGGAGAGTCGGTTAGAAGCATGTTAAGATTAGAAAGCTGCAGGCTCTGAAATCCGCGTTAGACTCCATGTTCCCACATCATTCATCACCACCTCGTGTTCCCTCTCACTTCTCCTCCTTGGTCGCTCTTCTCCAAGCCCACTTCCCTTTGCACCAGCAGCACAGATGGTTATTTGGGGAGTGGTATGGATCAAGTCAGAGAGACCAGTTAGTGCACTTGAAAATACTCCGACACAAAACAATGGGTCCTAGCCTCAAGAAACTAGAGGCCACTCTTTTACTATACCATGAATTATGACATTGTTTAAAAAATAAGTTTTTTGTTGTTGTTGGTGGTGGTTTTGTTTGTTTGTTTTTTTAAAGAGGTGTTTTTCAGAGGCTTCAACTTCTAGCTGAACACACAGAATGCTGGGAAGGTGGTGCATTTATACAATGCTTAGAATAGCTGTTCTTGATCTGTGGGGTTTCGAACCCTTTGAGTTCATGTATCAAATATTTACATTGTGATTCATAACAGCAGCAAAATTATAGTTACAAAGTAGCAACAAAATAATCTTATGGTTGGGGGGGGGGGGTCACCACAACATGAGGCTGTATTAAAGGGTTGCAGCATTAGGAAGACTGAAAACTAGTTAGTGGCTTGGAAGGTTGTGCCCAGGCCTCTGTTTGCAGAACTCACCTGTAGGTCTCCTCCAGCTGGCTGCTTCTGAACTGAACCACTGTAAACCAGTAAACATGAGCCCAGTGGCTTGGATCTTATGTGAAACATTGCAGCTTTAGATTTTATTTTGGTGACTTGAGTCATTAAATTGTCTTCATTGTTTGTAAAAAGAAAAGGTACTTACTGATTTCTTATTTGGTTGGCTGCTATCATATCCAGTGGTTATATCCCGTACATGCAAAATAGCAAATGCCCCACAAAACTTTGGATATTCATTTGGAGACTCAAAATTGCGAATCCTTTCAAATATGCTTTTGATGGTAGGTGGATCATAACACAAGAAATATGAAGTTTTTGACATGTGATAACCGTATCTGCACAAAGATTTAAAGCTAAAGTCAGATTCTAGGTAACTTTTGGGACATGTACATATTAAAGATAAGCCAACATAATATTTTATAGAAAGTGATACAGATAATATTAATAGTAAAGAAAGGAAGTAGTATAGTAAAGAACAGTAAAGTCAGGAAGTAGTGGTGGATGCTTTAATTCCACCACTCAGGAGGTAGATGCAGGCAGATCTCCATGAGTTTGAGGCCGGCCTGGTCTACAGAGCGAGTTCTAGGATACCCAGGGCTGCACAGAGAAACCCTGTCTTAGGAAGGAAGGAAGGAAGGAAGGAAGGAAGGAAGGAAGGAAGGAAGGAAGGAAGGAAGGAAGGAAGGAAGGAAGGAATCTGTTCCTCAAAAACAAATCAAACTAAGAAAAGGATCCCAAACCAACCAATCAAAAGAGTAACCAAGGCAGGTCTGTGGCGTGAGAACTTACATTTCATAAACTTTTGCCAGCTGCTCCTTCAGAGTTACCTTCCTGGTTTCCAGGAAAGAGGCCATTTCAGCAACAACAACAGCTGCACTCACTCCATCCTTGTCCAACACGGAGGTTCCGCACAGAAAGCCTGAGGGTTAGACGGTGTCTTTAGAAAAGGGGAAAACCTCCATTACACTTTCCAGTTCTGGACTTCTTCCCTGACCAGGGAACTGAAGAGCACAGTGTCAAGTCAGGTGTGATAATGCATAAGCATAGCTCAGCACTCACGGGCTGAATTGGTAGTTCATGGCCAGTCTAGGCCGTGGCAGCCAAGATCTTTTCTCAAAATAAAAACAAAAACCAAAAAACAGACATGAACCACAAAATAAATACAATGACAACAGCAAGAAACCCCAACTCCATCAGAGTCTAGTAACATGTATTCAGGGATCTTTAGGTTATTTCCATTCTCTGATGGAAAATATGATTCAGTCTTCTTAGGTAATCAAAGTTTTTAGAAAGGAAACATAAGCACAACACAAACTTAAACTGCGTGTACCTTCCCTAACACTGTGGCTACATAAAGCCTTTACCAAGTCCTTCTCTGTAATCAGATTTGAGGGGCTGAAGGTATATATACTGCTAGGCACATATCTCGGCATTTTTGCAACTCAGAATTATAGCCAGAAGGTAAATGTTTCTGCTCCCAGAATTACTGTATTTTAAATGCTTTCAACCAAAAGAAAAGATTATTAATATTTACTACATACCAATAGACTCTTCAAATGCAAAAAGAACTTCTTTTCCGTGTCCTAGGAGGTCTTTTATCCTACTTCCAATCCATTTAAAACCTGGTAATGTTTCCTGAAATGTAGAGGAAGCTACTCCAGTTAACTCTGAAGATCACATATTAAAGAGCTTATTTCTCTCTCTCTCTCTCTCTCTCTCTCTCTCTCTCTCTCTCTCTCTCTCTCTCTCTCTCTCTCTCTCTCTGGTTTTTCGAGACAGGGTTTCTCTGTGTAGCCCTGGCTCTCCTGAAACTCACTCTGTGGACAGGGCTGGCCTCAAACTCAGAAATCCTCCTGCCTCTGCTTTCCAAGTGCTGGGATTAAAGGCGTGTGCCACCACTCCCATGCTTAAAGAGCTTTTTTCTAAATAGTGAGCTTCTGTCACAGTCTTTGGTCCATAAAGGTTTATATAGTGGTAGATATATAGTCTCAAGCTACCATAACCATACCCACACAGGCACAATTAATAACCCACTAGCAGAGCAACAGGTTATTTACATAAAATATAACATGCTTATAAGTGGTGATAAATACAGATTCAAAATGACAGGTGTGTGTATACAAGTGCTACAATCATCTACTGCCTATTAAGTACTGTAATGGGTGCTTTACACCCTCCCTTCTAATGTTTACAAACATTACTGCCATCACAGAAGCTTAGAGATTATTCTTCTCAAGACAGCGCATAAGGATGGAGGCAGAGTTTAATTATATTGCTTCCCTGAAGCAATTGCTGTCCTTTAAGCGCATTATAACCTCAATATAAGCACTCATGAAGGATGCTATTTAGTCTTCTCGAGTGATCAATGCCTTTAAGTTTTTAGTGACATAAGTGCACCACATGCTTGAACCGCACATACCATTCCACAGCACCGTGGCACACACAAAGCCTTTACCGCACCCTTTTTGTAATTGGAGTTGAGGGTTTTTCATCTGATGAGTTACTGTCCAACTGTAAGACATGCCCTGCTTTAGTGTCAATAGAGAGGGCACATCATGCGCACTAATGCTAGAGCTCACCTTCACTAGCCTGTTTCCTAGTTCACTTTCCTGCTTCTCTCAAAACAACAAAACCATAGAAATAGAAAAGCCAACACCACCCTCAGTAAAAACAAACAAATTTATAATATTGCTCCTTAGAATTAAGTTTCTTTTATGCTCAAGATATATCTTTTTGCTATAACAAAAGAAAACAAGGACATGTTAACATATAACAAGGAAAATGTTAACGTAATTCAGAATCTTAGGCTTGAATAAAATTTTAGTATCTTCTAATTTTTTTATTTGTGTTTAACAAGCACAATATTAATTTTTCTTTTTTGTTATGTATGATGGGTGTCTATGTACACACATGCATGTTTATACGAATGAGGGCATATGTGTGCCACGGTCTACATGTCGACTTTAAAGGACAGCATTGGGACTTGGTCCTCATCTTTCCACCTTATTTAACACAGGGTCTCTTCATTGCTCGATTTTGCATTCACTGGGACAGCTGGCCTGTGAGCTTCAGAAGGATTTGCCCATCTCCGACCCCATCTGTCACAGGAGGACTAGAATTTCAAGCATATAATATTGTATCCAACTCCACATGGGTTCTGAGGTTTCAAATTCAAGTTCCCACAAGTGCAAAGCAAAACTTTGCCCACTGAGCCATCTTTCTAGCCCAGAATATTCTTTTGCTTGTCTAAAAACTAGAAGAAACTAAAAAAATTAGAAGATACTGAAATTTTATTCAAGCCTAAGATTCTGAATTATGATGTTATTTTCCTTGTTTATAGCAAAAACATATATCCTGAGCTTAAAAGAAACTTTATTATAAAGAACAGTATTATACATTTGTTTGTTTTTACTGAGGGTAGTGTTGGATTTTCTAATTATATTTCTTGCTTTTGAAATAAAATGGGAAAGTGAACTAGGAAACAGGTGAGTGAAGGTGAGCTCTAGCATTAGTGTGCATGATGTGCCCTCTCTATTGACACTAAAGTGGGACATGTCTTACAATTGGACAGTAACCCATCAGATGAAAACCTCTCAAATCTAATTACAATCAGTAACTAGATCTAATTAGATCTAATTAGCCTGATGATGACAAAGACAACAGAAGACAACTTAATTGGCATTAGTCCAAGAGGCTGGAAAAGCTGCCTGTCATAAGTCCATGGTCACTAACTGCCTGAGAGTCACATAACGTAACGCTCCAGCCTGAGAGTCACTACTTAATTTCTGGATATAGAGTCACTGGGTCTTAATTTGCAATTTAGAATTACGCTTAAGGTAACAAGTCATAATTCTGTATTTGATGAGTAGAAGCAAAGATTCAATGAGATCTAGAGTTTTCTAAGTCTGCGTTATTGATAAGTTAGATTTTCCTGGTCTAAAATGTTGTACGTTCACATATGACATTCCCAGACAATACTACATGGAATAAGAAGTGTTACTATGTCTTAAAGAATTTCATCTTAGTCAGAAATTCACATACTAGGTGATTTTGGCTAGGGTGTCTAAATTATCAAAAATACCAAGCAAACATGAACCGAGGTAGAAAACAGAGTTATCAATGAGATCAATGAAAGTCAGTTTGGTGCAGAGATGTCTTTACAGAAATGTTTAGCAAATTAGCATACAGACTTTTAATGAAGTCCCCTTCATTCTTACTTCAAAATGAAATCCTTCTTTAAGTGCAATTGCCTTTAAAATTTTAGAAGAGACAGTGGTGGCTAGCATGTAAACATTCTTCACATCGGCATTTGGTTTGTTTTTCTTCCAGCAATCAAACATCCACCACCCAAACAAGGCCGCCAACTCATTCCCTGTGAAAACTTTCCAATGACCACTGTGGAAAGAATAAAATTCAATGTCAAGACCTTCATAGGTTCTCATGAAAACTTTCTGACGTACAGCTTCAAATCACCTTCCTTTAGTTTAGATGGGAAACCCTAAATTCTATTATATGGAACTTTTGACAAAACATTTATTCCATCTTTTGTTGTGTAGTATACATGTGTATCTGTGTGTGCACACATGAATGTGCATATGTACAGAGGCCAGAAGTGAACATTGAGCAATTTCCTATATTACTCTCCACTTTATTTTTAAATATAGTTTACATTTCATTTATTTTTATTTATGTATATGTTTGTGTGCTTGTTTTCCTGTATGTGCACATCTCTGCAATGCCCATGGAAACCAGAAGAGGGTGTTGGGTTCCCTGAAACTGGAGCACAGACAGCTGTAAGTCACCTGATGTGAGCACTTGGAACCAAACCCAGGACTTCAGAGAGAGAAGGACATGCGCTTAATCAGGAAGCCATCTCTCCAGTTCTCTGCCTTTCTCTAAACCTGGAGATCATCAATCCAGCTAGGCTGGCTAGCCACTGAGCAACATGAGCCTCCTGCCTCTGCCTCCACCAGTGCTGAGTTCACATCTGCAGCTGACCTGGTGTGTCCTGAAAACACAGATGTGTTGTAGTCACTTACTACCTCTGGCTCCCAGAATCTTTACACGCCCTCTTCTATGACAGTCCTCAATTCTTGGAAGGAGGGGATGATGTAGCTGTCCCATGGAGGGCTGAAGCTCAAATTACTCACTTCTCCTGAAGTTCTGCCACGGCCAGCCGGTCTGCATCAGGGTCTGTGGCTAGCACTATCCGGGCATTTTCTTTCTCTGCCAGTCTCAGGGACAGTTCCTAAAACAGTGACCCGAAAAGGTTAGATTATACTAAAGAACCTAGATCCAATGTTCTTGCTCCTAAGAGAGGGCATTATGTCAGTGATATGAATTTCAAAAAGCATGCAGTCTAGAGGTTGAACGAAGGCCATTTTCTACAGAAATTTCAAGCCAAACTCCTTATTGCTCAGTATAATTTAACACTATGGAGCCTGCTGCAGAGCACAAGGAGAGCATGGAAGTCATCTGTGTGTCACTCAGACCCATCTAGTCTGATGGCTGATAAGCTAAGGATCATTTAAATGTTAGAAACAATATACCAGCACAGATTCTCCTTCTTCAGGGTTTGGACATTTAACAGTAGAAAAGTCTGGATCTGGATCTTTCTGCTCTGGGACTGGAATTGGAGGCTTAAAACCAAATACTTGAAAAGCCAGCTGCACGTAGTCATGTCCAACTCCATGAAAGGAAGTATGTACAAATTTCAAGGTGGTCTTTGAATTTAAGTCCCTGTAAAGGAGATTCACACACACCCTTACTTACCATTTACTATAACAAACAAAATTTATAAAATAAATAGCAAATATTTCATAATATCCATAAACTCCCAAAATAACCATAAAGAGAACACCTAAATCCATATATACTTGGCACTTGGTTTCAACATGCCAATTCTGTCAGCCTGATTTTGCTTTTTCAAAATTCATATTATTTTACACAAAATACCTTAGTATTTAAGAACATAATTATATTCATTATCACATCTAAAAAAAACCTGAACAACAATTTTTAAATGTTGTCTAATATCCATGTTCACCTGGTTGCTATGTCTCTCAAATCTTTAATTTGTAGATGTTCTTTCCTTATGTCTCCAATGCTTGCTCTCCCCACATCATGTCCCTTATCTTGGCATGCAAATTATGCATCTTTTTTCATAGTTTGTTTTTCTTTCTCCCCTGCCCCTTCCCTCTTTTTCAGGTTCAGACAAGATCTTTTAAATGTCTCCAGCTGGCTTCAAACTCTCTTTGTAGCTGTGGATGACTGTGAACTTCTGGTCTTGCCTCCAAGTGCTGAGATTACATATGGTATATCACCATTCCTAGTTTGTGCATTACTAGGGATTCAGGAGGGCTTGGCACATTCTAGCACTTGCTCTATTAACTGAGCTACATCTCAGCTGTTGTTTATATTAGGACAGTCCTCTGATCTGTTACTACTATGAATGGGTCACTGAATCTAGAGGTAACATTCAATTCTATTGTAATTCCTTTGGCAAGAATCGATGTGTACTTTCTACCAAGTCACAAGAGGAAGTCCACAATGCCAATGTCACAGTTAATATTTATCAGAGTCCTGTCAGCCTCATCTGTCCATCTGCAATTTCCTATCAATTTATTCCCAGTATAAGGTTTGGGGATGGCTGCTAAGGTTCATTATCAGGATCACAAAATTGTGATGTTTTAATTGTATTCTTTCTGCATTTAATAGCTGAATTTTTGGGGAGCTAGATAGTGGTAGAGTGCCTCTAGCATGTATAAAGTCTGGAGTTCAATCTCTAGCACATAAAAAAAAAAAGTAGCTTTCTTTTTCTTTGAAAAATTTTCCTCTTTCAGTCAACTCTTTAACTCTGAAATGGAATTTACACATGGAAAAGAAAAATTATGAGAATCAATTTTATAAGTGAAGATTCACAATTCATTAAAAGCCCTGAATGGGTGATTTTTCGGTCTACAAATACACAAAAGTAACCAATAATGTGCTTTCTTACTAACAACCACTGATTTTTTTTCCAGTTAATTACAGTGATTCTTCACTTTGCTGACTTTGTAGTCTTTGGTTAGTGACATGACCCTCATGTTGGTTCTTCTATGTTTTTAATATGACATAGGAATCTCTTAGTATGTTAGAGGGGAGAGAGGGTGGAGGGGGGCAAGAAGGGAGGGAGGAAAGGAGGAAGAGAGAGGGAAGGAGAGAGAGAATGACTGATTCCAACACCAAGCTCATTTAGGACATTTTCTATACTAGACCTATATATACACGTTAATCATATTCTAAGGTTATCCTACAGTTCCACTTGGATACCTGTAAAAACAGATCTTTTTCAGATCTTCCATGTATTTCTTGCAAATGTCCTGCAGAGGATCTTTCTTCAGTGGGCTGGTGTCCACTAAATTATCATTCCAAGAATCATTCCAGGGTTCCACACACTCTTCTATACATTTTAGAATTTCTTTATCATGTGGAGATGTGATTTGAGCACCAGTTTCCCAATAAACCTATGTGATACATAAATATAGCCATAATTAGTTAAAATGCTTGTTAGACTCTTTCTTAGCTAGAGTAGAGAAGATCTCTGGTATTTTGAAGAAGAATATCAAATTAAGCAAGTAAAAATGTCAATATTAGACTAATTTACTAACACTAAAATACATTGATGGCAACGATTTTAGAGAAACTTGCCAAAAGAGAATCATGTATTCTTTTCTACCTTAGAATAGTTAACTAGTAACAAGTCAATATAAGGCATCAGTATAACCACCTTATATGTACACACCAGTGTCTACTTATAGATGTATAACTCTATATTAAAGATAATATATAAAGATAATATAAAAAAAAACATGAAGTGGACTAAAGAGATGGCTCAGCAGTTGAGAGCACTGGCTGCTCTTGCAGAGGACCTGGGTTTGGTTCTCAGTAGCCACATGGCAGCTCAGAGCCATCTGTAACTCCAGTTTCAGTCTCAGGGGACCTAATGCTCTCTTCCAACACTGCAAGGAGGGTACTGTACCCATGCAGGCAAAACATTCATACACTTAAAATAAATCTTTAAAAACAAAGAAACCATGAAGTATCCACAAAGATGTACATACACTATTAAACTCACTATGAAATAGAAGAAATCATTTCCACAATAAATTAAAGTATTATCAGAATTAAACTATGTATCAGAAAAGATAGATGATGTTAAGTCTCTATATGTAGCTGAACCAGTTTCCAATTTATCATGCAGCTTAATCAATAAGGCATTAGGAACAATCACACACACACACACACACAAGCAAAAAAAAAAAAAGTTAAGGGTTTCTAAGCTGGAGGGGCTTAGCTTCGAAAATATTTATGCTGTTCTATCATGGATATGACATGGAACTCTGCTGTTACACCCTAATAGGAAAAAAGCAGAATATATTTGCATGCATAGATTTCATACTAAGCTGTTACAGCAACGTGAAGAATTTTAGACTTAAAATTCTTCTATCAACAACAAAAACAGCAGGAAGTATACAAACTCATAGAAATAGATTAACTCATTACTGAATTAAAAATAGGTCAAGACAAAAATCAAGAAAAATAAAGCTCTCTTATAATTAAAAAAAAAATGAAGACACAAACATAGCCGAGCTCCTGGGACACAATGAAGGCAGTTCTAAGAGGCAAGCTCATAGCACTGAGTGACTATGTTAAAATGAGCAAACAAACAACCCTGAGAGATCTCACATTAGAAACTTAGCAACACACCTAAAAGCTCTAGAGCAAGAAATAGTTGAAGGGAAGAAATAATCACACTTGAGACTGAAAGTAATAAATAGAAACAACGACAAAAACAATACAAGCATCAATGAAATGAAGAGTTGTTTCTTTAAAAAATCAACAAGATCAAGAAACTCTTAGCCAAATTAACCAAAATATGGAGAGAGAAAAAATCCAAATTAAAGATTAAAAAGGACATTACAACAGGCACTGAGGACATTCAGAGAATAAGGAGGTATTTTAAAATCTAAATTCTACTAAACTGGAAAACCTCAAAAAGGGAAAAAAAAAGATGAATTTCTTATTATATAACCTACCAAAGTTAAACCAAGATCAAGTAAGCAATTTAAACAAATCCTCAACCTCTAGTAAAATAGAAGCAGTAATTAAAAGTTTCCCAAAGTGTCCATATTTTTAGGATATTTGTGTTTAGTTTCATGAGAAGTTTGTTAAAACTTGTGTGTGTATCCCCCCTTCAGATTTACAGATGGTTGTGAGCCATCATGGTTCCTGAGAGTTCTGGAAGAGCAGCAGTGTCTTAACCCTGAATTGTATCTCTATCCCCTCTCAAGCATAGTTTTTGAGACCGGCTCTCTTGTTGAACCTGGGTAGAGCTCCTTGTCTCAGCTGGACTGGCTAGGTGGCCAACAGGCCCCAGGTCCCCTGCCTCTGTCCCACAGCACTGGGACAGATGCAGCTATTACATGGCTGCTGAGGAGCCAAGCTTGGGTCCCATGCTTTCAGAGCAAGCACTTTACACACAGGGCCATTTCCCCAGTCTCTATGTTTTAACAGATGTGGAACCCTTAAGACTGTGGCTTCAGTTCACATTTCTTCCTTGAGTTATAGGTCTCCACAACCAGCTACTCAGGTCACATCTGCACCGAGTGTTACCTGGTTAACTCACAGTACCTAAAACTTACATGTCACAAACTGAATTAATTGTGCTTCTTCCCTGCCTTTAGGAATGGGCCAGGCCCCAAATCCTTTTTGTTTTGTTTTATTTTGCTTTTTAAGACAGGGTTTCTCTGTGTAGCCTTGGTTTGGCTGTCTTGGAACTTGCTCTGTAGAGGTTGGCCTCAAACTGAGAGATCTGCCTGCCTCTGCCTCCCTAGTGCTCAGACTAAAGGCATGCATCATCACTGCCCAGCAGGCCCCACATCTTAAACTACTATTAAACCTTTCTCCCATTTAAGGTAGAACTTGGTGTGTCTGGAGTCCTTCCAAAGAAGAAGGAAAATGTAAGAATGTGGGTCCATCTCCCAGAAGCCTGAAGCACGGCTCAGTGCTGTACCGTGCGCACCAAATACACCTCGCAAACTACTTTTCACCTCTGGCACTCTATTTTTGATGTTTTGACAGAGAGACTAATGAAGCAAGTAGGTCCTGTGGCCACTGAGAAGCTGAGGCAGCACAGAGAGGGGAGAATGAGCTCAAGATACTAGTTTCCTGACTCTTCTCATTCAGCCTTCATATCCTTGATGTATGACATGACTTGATTTCTGAAATTATAGAGATTGGGATGGGATGAAGAAATCAAGGAAAAAAGGAAGTAAAAAAATGCCAAAGAAGAGACCATTATAATGTGACCTGGGAACCAGTAAACACCATCGCGGTATACATCAAAGATTTTATATGTCTCCAATGTCTGGCTTTGTTCCTCAGTATAGAAAATATCGAGTATATATTATTCAAGTAAAAGTTATAAAATAGGCAAAGGTAGGGAGTCCAAGGCTTACCTTGTACCCGTTGTCCTCTTTGCGGTTATGAGATGCAGTAATCATCACACCTGCAACTGCTTTGAGCTCCTGAACTGCATATGGCTGAAAATAAATTTAAAAGAATCCTAGCGGCATTCTTCCACTTTGCTTGCTAGATATTAATACATTTTCTATGAATACTACTTGGTTAAATAATGCAGGAAGACACTTAGATATCATAATTTAAGATCTCCCCGCTCCAGTTTTGATGGATAAAGTCCTTCTCTAACATACACAGTTCAACAACCATCCAATTATCACCTTGAATGGTCTTTCCTCTCAACATCCTATTGCTTACTGATATAAAAATTTTTTTATTCTTTGTTATATAATAATATTTAGTAAATGCTACATGACAGACACTGCTAGACTGGAGATATGGCTGGCAAGTATAATTACAAATAGTTGGAGATGGAAATAAACTTAGAAGCCATCTAATCCATCACAGGTTACATGAGTTTTATCTGGCATTACACAGTCATTAGGTAGAAGATTCAAAGGTATACTCTTTTGTCTTCTAATTTGACGATATTTACATATACTCTGCAGCCTCCATGGTACGTAAGTGTCAGCTCACCCTTTTCTTGATTATTTCTCTTCCCTGGATGCTTCCTTCCTTTTTCCACCATCATACCAACCACTCTCCAGACCACATAAGGTGGGGGAGAGGAGAAGAAGGGCGAGGAAAGGAGAGGAGAGGAGGGGAGAGGGAGGGAGAGGAGGGGAGGGGAAGGCAGTCAGTAGATGTTCCAGGTCTGATCGCACTAGTCTATTCCCTTAACTTGATTCCAGAAACAGTTTCAAAACCCAATCCTGATCAGAGTTCCTTCCCCCAAGATATTCTGGCTATCCCTAGTCAAAGAAGACATGATGATAAAAGGGAGTAAAACTGAGATGACTAAAAATACCTTACAACGCTGGGCAGTGGTGGAGCACACCTGTAATCCCAGCACTCTGGCAGGCAGAGGCAGGCGGATTTCTGAGTTCGAGGCCAGCCTGGTCTACAGAGTGAGTTCCAGGACAGCCAGGACTATACAGAGAAACCCTGTCTCGAGAAAAACCAAATCCAAAAAACCAAAAAAACCCCAACCAACCAAACAAACAAACAAAAAGAATACCTTACAAATACAATAGAATAATATATAAACATTATTAATTCCTTAAATATTTGATAAAACTTCTATATAAAGTCATCTGGACTTGTTATTTTAAATTTGAGAATACTTTTAAAAATACCAACTAAACTTACTAAATAATTATAGATCTTATTTAAGCTTAATTCTTACCCGTTTTGATGTATCAACTGTTATTCTAGGAAACTGGCTATTCATCTAAGTTTGCACATTTATTTGAATTACACTGTTAGAAGTATTATGATTATCTTAGTTTCTACTGTATTTATTACACACTCCTTTTGTTTGTGTCTTGTATCTTCAGCACTCCACAGTTTCATCAATAAATCTTGTTACATTTATTTAGTTATTTGGGGGCACATTCATGACATGAGAATAGAGACCAACCTGTAGGACTTGGTTCTCTACTTGTCCCATGTGGGCCCAGGGACGGAGCTCAGGCTGTCAGGTCTGCACCTGGAGTCATGGCTTCCACCCAGTCTGGTCTTTTGTTACTATCTTACTTATACTTCTATTGTTTCATTTGTTTTGATCTGGTTTACTATGAACATACTATTAGAGAACCAGCTTGCTATCTTAATTAACATCTTTTCTTTTGCTAACACATTCATTAAACTTATAAATTTCCCTCAAAGTAGGGCTTAGTTCTACTTTACAAGTTTTGCTGTTTGTTGTTTTCATTACTGTTAAGCTTTAAAGACACACAGTCTTTGCTTTACCTTGCCAATATACTCCCATTTCCACTACCACATTTTTGTCAAGTAGCACCAGTCTCCTTCAAACTTGAGACCATGTTCATCAATTATAACTGTAAAGCAGTAACAAGGAGATGATCTATTAATTGCACCAAGTGCAAATGTAGTTGGTGGCTCTTTAGTCCAAATCACTATGTATACAATAGATCTATCAGGTCAGTGGCCAACCATAATCAATCTTTTAAAAGTCTTCTGGTGACTGGTCACTGTCTGTTTTTCAGCTCTCAGATGGAAATGCACACAAAACCCAGCTCAACCTGCTAATTGTGTGCTCAAATCTATGTTTCATTTTTGTCCTGATAAATCAGTTTTTGAAATAAGATCATTAAACATCTCACCATGACTGTCAGCTGGTCAACTTACATAGACTAAGCTCAAAGCAAAACTATTTTTCTTCCTTTGGCTGGATTTTCATTGGGTTGGACATATATAGGGCAAAGATCTGAATCATAATTGACTTAAGAAATCCCCTGAAGGACAGCCGGCTGAGTAGTAACTACCATAGCATACTTACTACGAAAGGTGTAGGAACGTATCTTGAAAAAAGGTAAACAGGAACATCTTTAGCAAGCAACACTGCAGCAGTGAGTTTAGCAAGCCTAAAAAGAGAGATTTCATTTAGTCCTTCCTATATTTTAATAAACTAGCCTTCTGTATAATAAATGTTTCACAATAGAATTATTCTGAATTTTGAAGCAGGATCTTCTGTAGTAGCCAAAGCTGGATGGAACTATTAAGTAGGTTTGTCTCAAACTCACAGTCCTGCCTCAGCCTCCTTTATGTGCTGCCATGCCTAGCCAAACAATTCTTACCATCACTAATTATTTAAGCTTGATGCTCCAACTTGAAACTGTTAAGTAAGGGTTTTGTTGCTGTTGCTTGTTTGCGTGTGTCTTTTCTTTAAGGAGCTAGGAATATGGCTCAGTGGTAGTTCAATGGCTTAGTATGTACAAGGCCCTAGCTTCATTCCAGACACACATACATAAAGCAGAAAACCCTAACCCTCCAAATACAAATAAGAAAACTAAAAGGTCTTTAACAACAAGCAGAACTGATACTACATCTCACTCATCTTTTGGTGGTTATAGCTGTTTTAAGTTAAATGAACCTTTACAAGGCAACACGATCAAAGGACAGTGAGACAAATAAACTTCATAAAAAGGTATCATGATTATCAAATTATGAAAAGATCCTAGAGCAGGATTATAAGAGATCAGAAGTTTCATAATTACTCCTACTAGGTTCCTATACTCTCCCCTCCCATATATACACTGACATTATTATTTGAACTTCCACTATTTTAAAAGTTATACTTCTATAAAATCTAAAGTTTATCTTTGAAGTGCTTTTTTACTTCTATTTCAGCTAAAATTGTTCTCAAGCTTCAGAAAAACACACAATCCAGCATGTATCGAATCCAGCATTCATTTCAAAGGTCTCGTTTCAAAAATTACCACCAGAAAAATATTAAATATTTTCCCCCAATCCAATGTAACCTCTGCAGAAATTGACACTGTACCTCTGGCTGCTGCAGCTGCTAGTCACTTGACCCCGAGTGTCATAGCCAACAACAAATCCTCTCTGCTTGAAGTCTGAGAAACACCTCTCCAGGTATTTGTACATCCCCTGAAGCAAATACACAGAAGATTAGTCCCTGATCAGGCATCCACCTCAAGTGCCCCTCATCTCCCGTTTAGCTGAAGATGAACTGAGGGCCTCAAACAAGCTAGGCTAGTGCACTGTCGCTGAGCTACATCCCAGCCTCGGCCTCTGCTTTTATTCAGCTGCTTACTGACTCAGAACTGGCTTTGGTGTTTATAGACATGCTTACTAATTACTTATTGTGGGAACAATACTGCTCACCCACAAATATGAGATGGAAACCATTTCTCAAATTTCAAACACATTTAGTACTATAGAAATACCAATTTAGTAACAAGTCCAGCACAACACACAAAACATGAGGGAGAGAAAAATGGTCAGTAAGAGGAAAAGGGGGCATGTCAGAAAGAACATTCAGAAGAAACCAGGGAAACTAGTTTCTACTGCAGGGCTCTAGAGGACAGAATTTTCATTATCTCACTATGTAGCCCAGGCTGGACTGGAACTTGCTATGTAGACCAGGATGTTCTCAAATTCACAGAGCACTCTCCCCGTGTCTAGTGCTGGGACTAAAGGTGTGCACAACACTCAGCCAAAGAACTCTTCATGAAAAGGACTGTCTTTGTAGACACATAAATGATTTCCAACATACATTTGGGGGAAAACAAAAGACAGGGTCTGCCCTTTTTGTTTATCATAATATCTTCCTGAACAAACAGTTAATTTTTTAAAAGAAGGATCCTGAAGTGGAAACTTAAGGGTTCTTTGGAAAGTCAATTGTGTCGGATGATGTTTCGCTGGGGCAAACACGTGAGGAGTGTTTTCCCAAAGTGGACACAAGCAAAAAGATGTTTTGCTAAGGTAGACTTGTGAAGGAGTGTTTCGTTGAAGCAGACATACGTGAAAGATGTTCTGCTAAAGCAAACACCGAAAAGGACATGTGATGAAGGATTGTTTGCTAATGACATGCATGTACTGATTCATCTTGCATTGTATAGTTGAGCTCCATTTGTTAAGACTCCATAGAGAAACGCACCAAAAAACTTCTGGTGGTGTGCTGTGGCTTCCGGTTGTTTCATTTGACTCAGGTTGATTGGCACAGTGATGTCAGCCGGGACAGACTCACATGCTGAGGTAATACACATGGTGAGGCAAGGCACGTGGAGGACAAGTGATGTTGGAGGGAGGATAAATAGAACTCCGGGGACTGAGAGAGGCTTGGCGAGGCTTGCTAGTAGAGCAAGCTGTGCAATGCTGTTGGACTTCATGGATTTTTGCTTTGCTGAGAGAAGCGTGGCAGAGAATTTCTCCTGGTGTGCCTGTTGGCTTGGTCCGAAATCCCTCTTGCTGACTCTGACTCATGCTGATTAGGCTTAGGCCTGGCTGTTCCTGCTAGGTCATAACCACTCCTGCTAACCCAACTCTATGGAACTGGACTGCTGGTATATCCATGAAGTGTTTGCAAGCTGTCACTCACTGCTAACCTGTGAACTGAACTGCTGATTTCCTGACAACAGAGATGGGATTTACTTCAAAGAACCATTTTTAAATAGGTCCACTTTCCGAATATCCTTTCTTTTCCACTCTGGTGGGTGGTTAAAGCTTTTAAGAACCATCATTATAAGTAGGATTTGAAAAAATTAAATTAACAGAGTACTACCAAATTTTTAAAATAAAATAATAGAGTAAAAGTACATATATAATAATAAATATATATAATACTTGCCTGTGTTGACTGTATGACTGTAAGGTCATTAATGTAGCAAAACCCTGCTCCCATGGCAGATCGAAGTCCTGCAGTCCCAAAAGTCATCCGGCAACAAAGACGATCACGCAATTCCTTGTTCATCCCATTCCGTAAGAGATTTTCAATCTGCTCTTTTGTTTTGGGATTCTGGTTTGTTTTTTTTTTTTTTTAAAGAAAAGAAAAAGCAGATCTAATTGAGAAAATAAAGTGCTAATACTAAGCCTGTCTAGAGCTCAAAATGTGGATTCATAAGCCTGGCTCATTAGACTCTAAAGTTAAAAATTAAAATTAAAATTAGTGTATACTACAAAAATACAGCACAGCTCACAGATATAAATATATATAATCTATAGTATATATTATTTATTAAAAATTCTTCCACTTACTGAGTCTTTAAGAGATACTGAATCCTCAGGACAGACCCTACTGTGGGTGAGTTACATTTATCTATTTTTATATAATCCTAAATTTAAGAACTATGAATTCCTTTTAGTCAATTAAATTAAGTCTATATTAAGCTTTAAAATATACAGACAAATTATTGGATAAATGCTATTAAAATAACTACCAATTACTTACTTAACTAGATCTTCCAATCAGGATAAACCAGGCATGGCAGAACAGGACTATAACCCATGAATGGACATAGTTCTAATTGATACTGCCAAACAGTAAATCATCTTTTGCTTGGTTCTGAGAAAACACTTTTTTTTTAAAGATCTATTTATTTTATTTATATGAATGTACTGTTGCTGTCTTTAGACACACACCAGAAGAATGCATCAGATCCCATTACCATGTGGTTGCTGGGAACTGAACTCAGGACCTCTGGAGGAGTAGTCAGTGCTCTTAACCGCTGAGCCATCTCTCCAGCCTGAGAAAACTTTTTAAAGCCACATACTAATGCAGGGGTTGCAGGATAACAGTAACAAGATGGTTTAATGGGTAGAACACACAGTTTTTCCTATCCATTCTTGTCTATCTCCTTCTTAGACCTCACCAAGACCAAGTATAATTAGTTACTTTGTGTCTCTATTGACTATCTCATAGGGAGAAAGACTATCTAAGGGCAGCCACACTACATTGCAAGCTTGAGACCTGTTTCAAAAAACTGAAAATAAAGAAACTAACAAAACAACAAACAGGCAAATAAAAAAAAAAGAACTTTTACTAGTCTTTCAAAACCACATTCCACTCATCCACAGCACCAGTTGACCATAATGAGATTTTAGGTGTCAAGTATGTCATGTTAAATTTTCATTAAAATGTAAACATGGCTTGAGAGACAAGGCATGCCAACATCCATATGTAGAATTTTAGCATGTGTGGGGCCCTGAACTCAATCCCTAGCATAAGGAAATAAACAGGCAAACAAACAAAAATACCAGCAGATTTCAAATTGAAATAAAATTATGAGAAAGCCTAAATGGAATTTTCTAATATTCTTTAAAGGAGGACTAAATATTTAAAAAATCCAAAAGGAACCATAACTTCTCGTCAAAGTTACTATGAGTTGAGTCTGCAGTATTTGCATTTTCTGTGTTGGTAGGTTATATATAACGCTAATTAATGTTCAGCATTACAAACCAAGGCACCCAAAAAGTACTCAAAGCTAAGGGAACTTTGTTCTTGCACATAAAACCATTATCAATACATAATTTAAACCAAACTGTTTCTGGTTATAGTAGAAACTAAAGTAACTACAGTTTGTGGGCAAACTAATAAGATGTGGCAATTCTATTAACTAAATTTTCTTACTTTTTGAGACAGGCTCTCATGTAGCTGAGGCTGTACTTGAACTCACTGCATAGGCAAGGCTGGCCTTGGACTCTTGTTTATCCTGCCACTACTCAGATGCTGAGATTACAGGCCTGTGCCCCCATGTCTGGCTCTGAGATTTTACTCTGTTTAACACTGAAGGGTGTGCATGTGTAAAGTCTAGATTCAAGCATTTTCTGTTTTGTAAATGGCATACACTAACATCTACACAGCCTGGATAAAAATGTAACTAGCATTAGGAGAAAAATCTATACAAAATAATACCTAAGCCACTACCAACTACCCCAAGGTTAAACGGTATCACCAGATTTGAAAGAAGTAAAATGACTTGGAAACCGTTAACATCAGGAAATTAGAGCAAAACCCGAATGGCCTCTTTATACACAGAGAATAAGTACTGATTTAGAGTTAGTGAGACTGTAAATTGGGATGGTCTTTTCAGAGTAACTACAGCGAAGCATCAAATTTTAGATTGCATATGCTTTTAACTCACAGATTTTTTTTGTTGAAGCAATACTTCCACTTTACACAATTATCCACACCAGAATGTTCACTGCTGCATTCTTGCTGGTAGCAATATTATAACTATCACACAGATGAAGAAAAAGATTCACAGAAGGACCCAAGAGCACTGAGTTAGCTGGGCAGGATTTAAACATATTTGGTTGAACATCTGGTCTAGTTCTAAGTATAAAACAATTGTACTGAGCAGGTTAGTAATGTAGAAAAACCATTCAACTCTAGGTATAAAGTGAAACAGCAACCTTTTTGGTACAGGTGGCGCACGCCTTTAATCCCAGCACTTGAGAGGCAGAGGCAGGAGGATTTCTGAGTTCAAGGACAGCCTGGGTCTACAGAGTGAGTTCCAGGACAGCCAGGGTTACAAAGAGAAACCCTGTCTCAAAACAAAACAAAACAAAACAAAACACAACAACAACAACAAAAAAAAACCAAAAAATCAAAACAAAAACACCCAAATGATCCACCAGTAACTATGAGCTGACTGAACATACTTCCTAATGTTAAACTGCACAAAAATGAGAGTAGGACCTAAACGTACAAACCTCAGCTACAGTACTAACTTAAGTCCTATTTCTTAAAAAGCTATTAAGTTTGAGAAAAATAAAACTGAAGAATCATGATACATTAAACACAGTAAGCCTGTATGGGAAGAGTTACACGATTAGGGTGACAGACATTTGAGGTCTATTTTGAATTCACGTCTCTATTACTTAATAGCTAGATAATTAAATTAAATTATTAATTAATATAAAGTTGGGAAAAGACTTAAAAAAGCTATGTGGCTATACATAACTTCTATTTTTCAGATAATGAAGTTGAAGTTGTATTTTGTTGCTAAAAAAAAAAATCTTTAAATAACTATGTCAATAAACAGAGGACCTAAAGTAATATACGTAAATTATTTTAAAATTCAATTTCCATGTATATCTCAGATATAATAAGTGAAAAGGTGGGCAGAAAAGTATATAAAGTATTTTCATTAGTATAAATAGGAACATACATGTATACCATGCAAAAATATTTCATATAAAAAAAGAAAACCTAAAAATATTATCCCTGAAGGAAATACCAGGAGTGGGCACTGAGGTGAAAAGGTTACATTTATGTTTTATGGCCCTAATAGTGTCTGGATAGTTCATGCACATAGCACCTATCATTTATTTGTATTAATTTTATTCATAATGGGTGAGTCTAATGCGAGTTTACGTGAATCCTTTTCATCTCATGAACTGCCCTTATTACAGCACTGCTTGAGAAGTCTATTTCTATTCACTCCAGATAAGGAGAGCAATGGTAGACTGAAGAAATGATTCCATCCATGCCCAGCTTGGCAGGTGAGTGCATTTAACTTGGATTGTTTATAAGAGGATGGGCAGCTTTTAGTAGCCCACTTAAAAGACTTTCCATCCCCGTATCCTCAGGAAGAGGGGGAGGTTGGTTGGTTATTTATTCTATTTTGCAACAAGGTCTCATTATGTAGCTGTGGAACTCTACCGTGGAAGTACCTCTACCTGAAACTCACTGTGTAGAACAGACTGGTCTTGAACTCACAGAGATCCAACTGCCTCTGCCGCCCAAGTGCTGGGATTGAAGGCATGTACCACCATGCCCAACTTGGTTGTTTCATCTCTATATGGATAAAATGAAGAAAAGGCAGTAACTACTTACATAGTATTCATAGAACCTTTAAGTCCAAGTGCAAATATGAAGAAAGTGATCTTTTAGTATTAATATTAGTTTTTAAAATGTTTTTATTTGCACATATTATATATAATGCATATCATTATAGCATTTTCATACATGTACAAATTCCAATCATGCTCTCTCCTCTTTTTCACTCTCACTGATTCTTTAGCCCTGTCTTCTACTTTCATATCTGTACTTACATTTTTAATGTATTTTTGGTGACTCAATGATTTTCACTGGGGCTTCTTATAGCTACATGAGTGAGGGTTTGTTTATTGGAGCATGTGCACCTTACCAGAGGCTACGCCACTGAAGACCATGACTTTCCCAAGATACTTTGAATACATAGAAATGTTTAACACTTAACTTCTTACAAACTTTCACAGATATGAACAAAGCTACACACTACACCAAATCACCCCAACTCTGCCAACAAATGAAGGTATTTATATCACATAAGAAAAATCATATGGGACTTATCTAAGCTTTTCTGAACCTATGATGCTCATAATTAGGTCCTTTTGCATTGCTTATGTGTAATAAATGTAAATGCATATAAAAATACTTTAAATAAAAGTAACCAAGTTTGTCAATGGGTTTACCTGAAAATCTTTTTCCATACCTGTGATGGATAATACTCACTGCAAGATTGACTGAACTTAAAAGCCCTATGAAAACACACCTCTGGACATATCTTCCAAGCCTTGAGGAAAGGACTATCCCAAATGTAGACTGTAGAATGCTATGGGCTGAGGGTCTAAAAAGGAGAAAGAAGCTGAGCACCAGCTCACACTGCCCCTGCCCCGATTCCTGATTGTGGATGCAATACACTCAGGCACCTCCTTCACCTGCTGCCATACCTTCTTTGCCATGAGGAGTGGTCTCCTCAAGCTATAAGCCAAATTAAAAAAAAAAATCTTCCTTAAGTTGCTACTCGTCAGATATTTGGTCATAGCAATGAGAAAAGTAATTAATATGCTGCCTATCTTATAATTCCTATGCAACTTGAATCTACTTAAGGATATCTGAGTATTAGACCTAACAGCTTATGAACAATCTGAACCATGCACTGTATCACTTAGAAGATTAGAGAAGATACTAAAGAACATAGCAACAATTAACAATCCCAATCCCTGATATTATTATTCATTAAAGGGAGCCTATATATAAACTCTTCTATAATTCAGTATGTCTAAAATTATAAAACTTTAAATGTTGTTCTTAAATATCTCAGAGATCTGTGTTTGAACAATAAATATCAGGTTAATAAAATAATAAAGAATTTTTTAAGTTTATGTCTAAAGACATAAGTTGAAATAGGAAACTGCAATCTGAAAACCTGATGGTGGACACGGCTGACATTTACTTCTGGGGGTCAGCCAGCTTGGAGATCCATTTCCAGAGCCCTGGAGCAGAGCAGGGGAGCCAGTCAGATGACTGCTTATTGGCTTAAAAATATAATCATGTTCTTCCCCATTGAAGCAAGCTTTATTAAATACTGGCCAGGAAGATGACACTGGCCAGGTCATACCTGGGATTCCCAGAGAAATAGCTCAAAATATAACCATGTTAAAGGAGTGTTTCCCCATGTAAAAAAAATCTGTATATAATTCTAAATTTAATTTCCCCATCTTTAAAAAATTTTTACTCAAATTAGCATTAAATTGGCCTAGATAAAAAAACACTTGGATGGTTATACTTACCATATAAAACAAAATTTACTTGAAAAATTATTTTTCTGGGAAAAATAAAATCCAAGAAATGAAATGTTAACTAGACCACAACTGGAAAGTAAGTTTTAAAATACAACTTTAATATCACTTAAGTATAATATTAGGTAGGGAAAGATTAATGTGAAAAGTTAAAAATGTCAATTATTGTATTTTAAAGCCTTCCTGGGAATGTAGCTCACTTGTAGAGTGCTAGCTTGGTGCACAGGCCCCAGCTTTGATCTCTAGTAGTATAAAAACAAGACTACAGCTAGAGACATAGCTTGGTGGTTAAGAGTACTGGCTGCTCAAGTTTGATGCTCAGCACCCACATGGTAGCCCACAATAACTCCAGTTCCAAGAGATATGATATCTTCTTCTGGCCTTCTTGGACACTTAGGCATGATTATGGCACACAGACATATATGTAGGCAAAACACTCATATACATAGAATAGTAAAATAATTAAAACTAACTAAATAAAAATACCTATTTACCAAGTACATACTATGTACCACATTTAGAAGACACTATTGGTAGGAAGAGAATCTTACAAAGCTTAATATGTAGTGAGGCAGAAAGATAAATAAATTGGCAGTTTCCACAGAGAGCATGCATGGGTTCTGGGTGATATATCAGTATTTGGACTAAGTTTTTAAGTTAGCATGAACTGAGGAACAGGAACTGAAGGAGAGAATGTCTGATCAGATAAATGAAAAGTGAGTATGAACTGAATGTTGGAGGGGATGGGGGACAAGCTGGGAGTAGTAACATAATGATTTCAGTATTAGATGTACAGAGTTTGAGTGACAGCCACACTCAGCATACCAACTACTTTCTCCCTACTAGACTGGCTCTTCACGGTAGCTCAGAAAATATAATTAAATCAAGATACCATTTTCATCTGATTTTAATTTTTAGGTGAAAATGGCTTCATGATTTAATTTTAAGAGTTTTTAGGGGCAGAGCTAGGGAAGAAGGATGAATTTACTAAGGATGGATCATAAATCATTCCAACTTTAGACCAAAATCAATAACCACTTACTATCCTCCACAGTTTCTGCAGACAGGAAGCGTCTAAGACCTCTCCTGAAAGACTCAAAGGTGTGCTTGCTGGAATCAACTCCAGCCTTGTCTGTCGTGTATCTGACAGTAATGATAGCTGTTAGCTAGGACCCACGCTATTAAATGGAACATCTACAAAAGGCACTCCTTGTAGCCTGGACTGCCTCACAACGCTGGGTTCTAAGGGCAAGTGTCCTAAAGGAAGCCAGCCAGGGCTTCCACCTCAGCCAGCTCCACCACCTTTCCTGGCCTAGCCCTGGACAATCAACTTACTTCCACTGCTCCTGCTATTTCCTGAGGTTGTAACAAAGACTCACCCAAGTTCTGGAGAGGGAACACAGAGTGTGATTTTCAACTAAGGCATGTCAAAGTCATACAGAAAGACAAAGAATGTGAGATGAAGGAAGTAAATGACCCCAGCTATTTTTGAATGCTGCAACTTGCACAAAGAGACTATAAAACCTCAAACTTAAAAATCTGATTATCCCAAGAGTTTGGAGTAAAAGGCTACTTAGCCCATAGCTTAAATAGTCTTGATCCAATTGCTCTATTTCTAGAAATTTATCCCCAAAGAGAAATATAATTAACCAGGGATTCATGCTAAGACTTAGTTATGTATCCTCAGTGACATAGCCGGTCTGGATCATGGACAGCTTTGTCTATATATGACTGTTTCAAAAACAAACATACCAAATATTTAGTTATAAGGATACTCACTAAAATAATGTTAATAATATTAACTAAAATGTATGTAAACTATAGAAAACTGGTGAAATAAAAAGTCTAACATAATAAGCTAGGGAGATGACTTGGTAAAGTGCTTTCCCAAGCATGAAGATCTCAGTTTGATTCTAGGCATGTATGTAAAAAGCTGGTCTTAGTGGCATGTACTTAAATCCTAGTGATGGGAGGCAGAGACAGGAAGATCCTTGGGCTCAATAGCCAACCAGCCTAGAATAATAGGTGAGCCCCAAGCCAATGAGAAACCCCGTTTCATAGGTGGTAGATAACATTACTGAAGATGACACACAAGGTCATACTCTGGCCACAAAACTCACATGCACCTACAACACCCCAAAATACACATGTACCTACAAATATGAGTGAGCACACATATACACATACATATATACATACATAAAAAAGTATAATGATACACTGAAATATCAGATCTTTATAGTTCATTAAAAAAAAGTACAGTTTTAACAGGGGATAAAAATCTAGAAGTAATCATGTGTTTACTAAGATTCTTAATTAAATAATGGGTTTTATGACACCATTATGAAGTTAGCTATCTACTTGAGCCAATTCACAACTTGTGTAAAAATTAAAATATGATCTAATGATCATAAGGACAAAATAAAATCATTATGTAAAAATGTTTGTGGGATTTTTTTTCTTCTGACACCAAATATGTGGTTTTATAACAAGCATTTAAAAGCTGCTTTTGTTACAAATTATTAGACAATAACCAGCAGGGCCACACCCTGGTCAACTGCTTCATTATGCATATTTTTCCTTAAACATAATTACTCCCCTAATTAAACCTAAAACTATTAGTACCTTGATTTTGCCTGTTCCTTTTGTATGGTGATGTGAATGAGAATGCCTCCTGTGCCCACTCCCACAGGCTCATCTGTTCGAAAACCTGGTCCAGCTGATGGAACTGTACAAAGGATGAGGAGGTGTGGCCTGTGGTAGGAGGTGTGTTACTGGGGGCAGGGTTTGAGGTTTCAAAGCCCATACCATTCCAAGTGTCTCTTTCTCTGGTTTTGTCTCAAGGTGTAGCAAGCTCTCATGACCTACTGCTCCAGCCATGCCTGCCTGCTGCCATACTTCCCACCATTAACGTCAATGACTTCAACCATGGAAGCCCTAATTAAACGCTTTCTTTTTAAAAGTTACCTTGGTCATGGTGTTTAACACAGCAATAGAAAAGTGACTAAGACAACATAAATTGGTTAAATCTTGAAGAACTGGGACAGGTAATAGTCTCATTTGTTGGGACTGCCAGAGCTTTTGCCCTAAAGTTCCTATTTACAGTGTCTTTCACAATATCAATTATTCTCCATTTTTTAGGCTACAAACTAAGTATTTATTACTTTACTTAAATTCTGCCACTATGTCTCCAGCATCATATCAGATCTGAAAGATTAAGGGGTTAAGTGTTAGGACCTAGGTAAAATATTAAGGCCTAGATAGAACGTTAAGGCTTAAGTAAAATGTTAAGGCCTACATAAAATGTTAAGGCCTAGGGAAAATGTTAAGGCCTAGGTAACTGTTACCTGACTAGCCTGTCATTACAAGGTAACTTTCTTGTATGTTTCTGCTGTTACTAGAAAACTTTCTAATGCCAAGATTGATTACATATTCTGTTATGTTCTGTGCCCTTGGAAACCAATCATGATACAAATCAGTAGAACTGTTTTGTATAGTTACCCACAATATGATTGGACACGAAACAACCACCTAACAGCACTTCCTGCACCTATGTATAAACTTTAATGAAATTTGCCTTTATAAGCTGTCCCTGGGATGGACCCCAACATAAGCGAAACACATGCACCAAAATAAGAAACTATTTGGAATAAGACTTTCATTTTGAGTAGTGGTCTAGTAAACTTTACGTTCCCATGACCTCCCTAGGAACTGACATCCTACTTAAAGAGACATGAATGTGGGCAACTGACATCCTGGTTGGCAAATTAATACATGAATGTTAGATAAGTCCCACCCTAGTAGACAGTTAGAACATGAATTAGACAAGGCAAGACCCCTGTCACAACTGAATATCCCAACCAATGGGAACAGGATAAGTGTGCAACAAAGACATGTTCCTAAGGAAATATCTATCCCTAAATTCTGACTGGCAAAATAACTTGACACAGATGTTTATGGATTTGGGGCTTAAAAACCCTGTAGGATCTTAATTAAGAGTCAGTTCTCAAATCTGGACCATGGCTCTGGTCAGTGTTCATATGGTGTGTGAAACAATTCCTGAACCCCAACATTACTCCACAGTACTATCTTCATTTGAAATGCAAGTGCAAATTCTAAACAAAGGATTATAGAACTATAAAAAGGGAGTTCTCACTGATCAGCTCCTCATGGTCAAAACTTCTAGAATGCCTTACAAGACTCAAGAGAATAGTTTACCAGCTTATAAGAATGCAACTCAGGAACAACCAAATGGAAGAGATAAATAAGCAAGAAGTGGGGGGAGGAGGATAGGGCATCCATTCTCTAGTCAGTACTCCTCTAGCATTTTGGATTCAGTGATTCAAGAGTTTTACAGAGCCCAATTTCTAGTCCCCCGACCTTCCTTCACCAGAGGTCAGCAGTTAGTGAACAAAAAGGTCCACAGGTCATTCTGGTGACCAACCTATTCTAAGGCTGTCCACAAGCTCCACCTAATCACAGACGCAGAAGTGATCAAAGGGGGCTGTTATGAACAACAAAGGATACTTCAATAACTCAGGAAATTCCAAAGGTTGTAAGAATTCTGTATTAACATCCAGGGGCAAAAACAGATGTATTCCTCATAACATAATACCAGATCACAGTAAATCTGAAGCCAAGGAAATATAAACATATACTTTTGTATATATACATATATTACATATGTATATATCTTAGACAACAAAGAAGAAAAGGGAACTTTCTGGTTCTATAATGGATGGATATAATTAAAAAGAAAAAAGAAAAAAACAAAAAGAAAAAAATTTCCCCTAGTTAAGGTATAAAGCAAGGAAAAAAAAACCACAAAACTATATTACTCTAAAAATAGCATTTTTTTGTTTTTGTTTTTTCAAGACAGGGTTTCTCTGTGCAGCCCTGGCTGTCCTGGAATTCACTCTGTAGACCAGGCTGGCCTCAAATTCAGAAATCCGCCTGCCTCTGCCTCCCAAGTACTGGGATTAAAAGCGTGCGCCACCACCGCCCAGCAAAATAGCATATTTTTAAGATGAAATGATTTACCCTACATACAAAAGCGGAAATTTTGGAATTAGTGTTGGGCTTCTGAGTTACAGTCCTGTATTTTAGCAAAAATAATTTTAAATAGCATTAAAAAACATCATGGATCATTAGCTTCCTGTAAGGCCAAGTAAACTCCAATTATGTATCTGATTAGCTCAGCTTCCTCCCAAACTTGCTGCATAGTTGAAGATAACTTTCAATTCATGATCTTCACACCCACATCTTCTAAGTGCTGGGATTACAGACATGCACCACAATAACTAGCTATTCTAAAAACTTCAAGGCTGCTCAGAGAGACTCCCATCCTGTCACCAACATCTGAAGATGACTTCATTCCAATGGCAGGACCCACTGATATTGTTGTGTTAACCACTTAACAAAAGCTTTCTTCAAGGAAACTTCCTTTTAGCCTTGATAACTTTGGGTAAGTTTTTACAGTTACTGTATATAACCTTACCTAGAGCTGCCCACTTCCTCCCAGATGTCCTAAATTTGGTCTGGAAGGAGTATCTCCCAATCATCCCCATGACAGGTAATACATGCTCACGTGTGTATGGCTGTATAAGCAATGTTCTTCTCATTCTCCTCTAAGCAGCCTAAAACATCTCTCTAATCTACTCAACCCCAGTACTTCAATTCTGGCCCCAGCAAAGCCTCACCTGACTGGTGTTATCTCCTTGCAATCTGCAAACTGAGCTTTTAATAGGAAAAACAGACAGATCCTGGACTTTCAGTCCCAGACATACCTAAGAGCAACAGCTAGAAGGTGCCTGAAGAGATCCAGAGACTACTGAGAGTTGTCTATATGTCTCTATGACTACAGAAGTGCTAGAAAGCAGGAGACTGTAAGAGCTGAGACTGCAGATGATCAAGGACTGTAAAAAGCCAAGCCTGGCGAACTGAAAGACTTAAATACTAGAAAAGCTGTAGAAAACTGCACAGTGCCTAGCTAAGCTCTAGGGCACTGAGATGCCAATGCACTAAATTCAAGATTACAGCACCAACTGTTGGGTTCTGGGCTAGTAGCACTCAAGAGTCTAAGAGCTATAATCTCGAGAGCAAATAATCTAAGAGTAGCAGCACTCTTGTTCAGAGCAGATGGCACTAAGGAAATTATACTTTGCCTATTCATGATTCCCATTTTAAGCAAAAGAACCGTCAGCTGACTGGCAACAATATAGTCTATAATTAAGTGGTAACTAAAAGCAAAGATAATCAAGAGTGGCCAGCACCAAGATATTCAAGTGTTAGCGTTCACATACAAGGATTTTAATGCCGCTTATATCATCACTTAATGACATAAAGAGAAGAGGAGCTATCTTAGAAGAAAAATAGAGAATACAAAGAAGAAAAAGGCAATGTTAATTTCCCAAGTTTTAATCCATCCAGAGGTTGTTTGAGATAGTTACTCATATTTCTAAAATTCTCTTTTTAACCCATATACAAACTGAGGCTCAGAGCAAAGCCAGTACTTGAAACCAAAATAGGCTTGAACTGCTGTGTCCTTTAGGGTCTAACTCCCCTACTCTAACCCTGACTTAGCTGGAATTCCACTTAATTTAGTGTTGACTGTTGGCTGACTAATCTCACTGTGGTGTTTAATTCTGATGAAGAGGACTGAGGAGTGGCAGCAGTCTACAGACGGAAAAGTGGCCACCAAGCTTTCACATTGAGATGCCCATGGAACTCTCTACGGAATTAAAAAAAAAGAGAGAGATTTATTAACAAATTTATTTCTGCTTTTAAAAGAAGGCAAAATGCTAAACAGTTTCCATCTTGTAGAATGATAAGATCTTGTTAAATTTAAAAGAGATTTTTAAAAAATAAACAAATTACAGTTGCATTGTAAACTCTTCTAATCCCACTGTCCACTTCTCTTCCGGGGCATATCTAGGAAGAGAGTATTTTCTCTGAATTTCTTTAGTTAAATTTTTGATGTTATTTTTAACTTAAAAGTAATCCAATTCCTTTTTAAAGATCCCTTTAAATTATTTCAATGCCAGAAAAGAAAAACAAAATATTACATTTCTAATGTAAAAGGGTTAACGTATACTTTTTTTAAAATGTGGGTGCCTATTATTTGACCTCTAAATAGCATACATGATTTTCAGAAGTTATAATTTCTTCACAAAATACAAGTCAATAATAAAATATGGCCAATACAGCCTTATCATGCTCTCAAAGTACTTATCTCATATTTTATAAGACTTGTTACAGTTGTCATTTGTATAAAAATTGTATTCACACTTATATAAAACCAGTGATCTACTCTTGTCTTCTCAAATATCAAAGAACTTTACAAAAACTGTAAACAAATATTTTTAAGTAACAGGGTAATTGTGTACTACAATTCAGATAAATATGAATTCAGTGTTGGTTTTTGATGCAGGGGACTAAATTTGAGCCCTGCACATGCTAAACTAATGGGCTCTACCCTGAGCTATACTCCCAGCACTCAATCTATTTTTGTAATTTGCATGCCATGGACAAAACATACTAAAAGCCACTGAGAGTGCAGGCATTTTCTAAGTATTGATTCTTTAATATTGTTATATTTTTCTAATGTTTTATAAAGAGAAAATAAGAACAGTACCAAGCATTCTCTACCATTAATCCATAAACTAAAAGGCAAAACACTATCCATCTGGCTTTATCCATGTTTTCTCAACATTAGTTTCAGAACTTTTCTCTATTTTTTTTATACATTAGCCTTACTGAGAAAAACTTTACACTTAAATCATTAACAGTGAATTATGTCCTTTTAAGGGTTCAATTTAGTTGATTTAAACAAGTATACAAAGTCTATATATAGACTATATAACACTAAAATACAATACTGTATTGATCACAAAATATACAACTATCATAGCTCTCACATTAAAAGTATTGGGCACAACAAAGTTTAAAAAAGGTATAAATTAAATACATACAATAGTGTAGTTACATCTCTATGCTGAGGCCCTTTTAAACGATGTATGCTTGTACCATTCTTTTCACTTCAGAGTGTCACATTTAGCCACTACCCTATTGATGGGTGTTGAAGGTACAGAACTGAATGCCCTCCTGGGTGCACAAGTCTCCAATACGGCGCTTTTGAGAAGTTGTACAAATGGTAAGAGGTGAGCCTAGGAAGAAGTCTTTGGGTCACTGAGGTTTTCCTTTTTAGAGGAACTCAGACCCCTTTTTCTTTTGCTTCTTGGATATGAGGTGAGTAGTTCGTTCCATCTGCTGCCTTTCACAGGCCCAAAGAGGCAAGGCCAACTAACTGTAAATTAGATCTCCAAAACTGTGAGCCCAAATAAATCTTTTTTTCCTTATAAAATGGGTATCTATAGTAATTTGTTACAGTGATGTAAACTAACACAATTGGCCTTAAACTTTTAATTTTTTTACTGTATAAAAATGAAACATTTCAAAGAGAAAAATGACATCAGAAACTTCTGCAGCAAAAAAACCCCACTTACATCAAGGAGATTTTCTAACAAGATAAGCTCTGGTTAGCTGAAAACTGAAATGCTTTGCATCTGAAAAAATATTTACAGTATTATGGTCTTTGTACTCCTTGGGACATTAAAATATGCCCATTGATGGGGTTTGGGATCAACCAAGAAACACACCTTTAGTTTGTGTCTGTAAGGGCATTTCCTGAGAGATTTAACTGAAGTGGGAAGACCCTTCATTGTAAATGTGGGCATCAGTCCATGGGCTGGAGTCCAGGTCTAAATGAAAAGGAAGAGGCAAGTTAAGCACTAGCACTCACCTCTGTTTCCTGGCCACAAACATAATATGCCAGCTGCCTCATATTCCTGCTGCCACACCTCCCATGTCATGATGGACAGTACCCACAGAGAAATGTCAAAATGAGCCCTTCCTTCCTTATGTTCCTTTTGTCACAATAACGAAAAAAAGTAACTAATACAAGTTCTTATTCAATTATTTAGTTGAAAAGATCCTATACAGTATTGGTGACAATAAGCTCATACTGAATCTCTGCCTCTTTTGCACAAGACCAAGTCACTTTCTATGAACTCCCAACACCAGAGGGCAGCAGCCTCAGTACTAACTAGCAATTTTTTTTTTTAAATTTTATTTGATATATTCTTTATTTACATTTCAAGTGATTTTCCCTTTCCTGGATCCCCCCTCCCTGAAAGTCCCATAAGCCCTCTTCCCTCCCCCTGTTCCCTAATCCACCCCTTCCCACTTCCCTGTCCTGGTATTTCCCTATACTGCAGCACTGAGCCTTTCCAGGACCAGGGGCCACTCCTTCCTTCTTCTTGGGCATCATTTGGTATGAGACTTGTGTCTTGGGTATTTCAAGCTTCTAGGCTAATATCCATTTATCAGTGAGTGCATACCATGAGTGTTCTTTTGAGACTGGGTTA